>NW_027175233.1:27500-352500 GCF_028021215.1 Eschrichtius robustus
GGGTAGGTGTTAGGGTTAGGGTACGCGTTAGGATTAGGGTAGTTATTAAACCTATCCCACTCTCTAGATACCCCTTAGCACGTCAAGGAATATTATTTGGGTGTCCAGCCATGGAGAAGAGTTTAGACACTAGGAGAAGATAAGGAACACACCCATTATCAAGAAATCACATTAGGATTCTCTTTTTAACCTGTTCCTTAAAACACTAGTGCTTAGGAAATCTATTGGAGGCAGAAGCAGTCAACTGTAGCTTAGGGTTAGGGTTAGGGTTAGGGTTAGGGTTAGCTTTAGGGTACGGCTTAGTGTAAGGGTTCGGGTACGGGTTCGGGTACGGCGTATGGTATGGGTTAGGGTTAGGGTTAGGGTTAGTTTGAGGGTTAGGTCTTGTTTTAGGGTACGGGTTAGGATTAGGGTACGTGTTCGGGTTAGGGTAGGGGTTAGGCTTAGGGTACGTGTTAGGGTTAGGGTACGCGTTAGGGTTAGGGTAGTTATTAAACCTATCCCACTCTCTAGATACCCCTTAGCACGTCAAGGAATATTATTTGGGTGTCCAGCCATGGAGAAGAGTTTAGACACTAGGAGAAGATAAGGAACACACCCATTATCAAGAAATCACATTAGGATTCTCTTTTTTACCTGTTCCTTAAAACACTAGTGCTTAGAAAATCTATTGGAGGCAGAAGCAGTCAAGGGTAGCTTAGGGTTAGGGTTAGGGTTAGGGTTAGGGTTAGGGTTAGGGTACGGCTTAGGGTACGGGTTCGGGTACGGGTTCGTGTACGGCGTAGGGTATGGGTTAGGGTTAGGGTTAGGGTTAGTTTGAGGGTTAGGGCTCGGTTTAGGGTACGGGTTACGATTAGGGTACGTGTTAGGGTTAGGGTACGCGTTAGGGTTAGGGTAGTTATTAAACCTCTCCCACTCTCTAGATACCCCTTAGCACGTCAAGGAATATTATTTGGGGGTCCAGCCATGGAGAAGAGTTTAGACACTAGGAGAAGATAAGGAACACACCCATTATCAAGAAATCACATTAGGATTCTCTTTTTAACCTGTTCCTTAAAACACTAGTGCTTAGGAAATCTATTGGAGGCAGAAGCAGTCAAGGGTAGCTTAGGGTTAGGGTTAGGGTTAGGGCTAGAGTTAGGGTACGGCATAGGGTACGGGTTCGGGTACGGGTTCGTGTACGGCGTAGGGTATGTGTTAGAGTTAGGGTTAGGGTTAGTTTGAAGGTTAGGGCTCGGTTTAGGTTTCGGCTTAGGATTAGGGTACGTGTTAGGGTTAGGGTAGGGGTTAGGGTTATGGTACGCGTTAGGGTTAGGTTAGTTATTAAACCTATCCCACTCTCTAGATACCCCTTAGCACGTCAAGGAATATTATTTGGGGGTCCAGCCATGGAGAAGAGTTTAGACACTAGGAGAAGATAAGGAACACACCCATTATCAAGAAATCACATTAGGATTCTCTTTCTATCCTGTTCCTTAAAACACTTGTGCTTAGGAAATCTATTGGAGGCAGAAGCAGTCAAGGGTAGCTTAGGGTTAGGGTTAGGGTTAGGGTTAGGGTTAGCTTTAGGGTACGACTTAGTGTACGGGTTCGGGTACGGCGTATGGTATGGGTTAGGGTTAGGGTTAGGGTTAGTTTGAGGGTTAGGGCTTGGTTTAGGGTACGGGTTAGGATTAGTGTACGTGTTCGGGTTAGGGTAGGGGTTAGGGTTAGGGTACGTGTTTGGGTTAGGGTACGCGTTAGGGTTAGGGTAGTTATTAAACCTATCCCACTCTCTAGATACCCCTTAGCACGTCAAGGAATATTATTTGGGTGTCCAGCCATGGAGAAGAGTTTAGACACTAGGAGAAGATAAAGAACTCACCCATTATCAAGAAATCACATTAGGATTCTCTTTTTTACCTGTTCCTTAAAACACTAGTGCTGTGGAAATCTATTGGAGGCAGAAGCAGTCAAGGGTTGCTTAGGGTTAGGGTTAGGGTTAGGGTTAGGTTTAGGGTACGGCTTAGGGTACGGGTTCGGGTACGGGTTCGTGTACGGCGTAGGGTATGGGTTAGGGTTAGGGTTAGGGTTAGTTTGAAGGTTAGGGCTCGGTTTAGGGCACGGGTTAATATTAGGGTTCGTGTTAGGGTTAGGGTAGGGGTTAGGGTTAGGTTACGCGTTAAGGTTAGGGTAGTTATTAAACCTATCCCACTCTCTAGATACCCCTTAGCACGTCAAGGAATATTATTTGGGGGTCCAGCCATGGAGAAGAATTTAGACACTAGGAGAAGATAAGGAACACACCCATTATCCTGAAATCACATTAGGATTCTCTTTTTAACCTGTTCCTTAATACACTATTGCTTAGGAAATCTATTGGAGGCAGAAGCAGTCAAGGGTACCTTAGGGTTAGGGTTAGGGTTAGGGTTAGGGTTAGGGTACGGCTTAGGGTACGGGTTCGGGTACGGGTTCGGGTACGGCGTAGGGTATGGGTTAGGGTTAGGGTTAGGGTTAGTTTGAAGGTTAGGGCTCGGTTTAGGGCACGGGTTAATATTAGGGTTCGTGTTAGGGTTAGGTTAGGGGTTAGGGTTAGGTTACGCGTTAAGGTTAGGGTAGTTATTAAACCTATCCCACTCTCTAGATACCCCTTAGCACGTCAAGGAATATTATTTGGGTGTCCAGCCATGGAGAAGAGTTTAGACACTAGGAGAAGATAAGGAACACACCCATTATCAAGAAATCACATTAGGATTCTCTTTTTAACCTGTTCCTTAAAACACTTGTGCTTAGGAAATCTATTGGAGGCAGAAGCAGTCAAGGGTAGCTTAGGGTTAGGGTTAGGGTTAGGGTTAGGGTTAGCTTTAGCGTACGACTTAGTGTACGGGTTCGGGTACGGGTTCGGGTACGGCGTATGGTATGGGTTAGGGTTAGGGTTAGGGTTAGTTTGAGGGTTAGGGCTTGGTTTAGGGTACGGGTTAGGATTAGGGTACGTGTTCGGGCTAGGGTAGGGGTTAGGGTTAGGGTACGTGTTAGGGTTAGGGTACGCGTTAGGGTTAGGGTAGTTATTAAGCCTATCCCACTCTCTAGATACCCCTTAGCACGTCAAGGAATATTATTTGGGTGTCCAGCCATGGAGAAGAGTTTAGACACTAGGAGAAGATAAAGAACACACCCATTATCAAGAAATCACATTAGGATTCTCTTTTTTACCTGTTCCTTAAAACACTAGTGCTTAGGAAATCTATTGGAGGCAGAAGCAGTCAAGGGTAGCTTAGGGTTAGGGTTAGGGTTAGGGTTAGGTTTAGGGTACGGCTTAGGGTACGGGTTCGGGTACGGGTTCGTGTACGGCGTAGGGCATGGGTTAGGGTTAGGGTTAGGGTTAGTTTGAAGGTTAGGGCTCGGTTTAGGGCACGCGTTAATATTAGGGTTCGTGTTAGGGTTAAGGTAGGGGTTAGGGTTAGGGTACGCGTTAAGGTTAGGGTAGTTATTAAACCTATCCCACTCTCTAGATACCCCTTAGCACGTCAAGGAATATTATTTGGGGGTCCAGCCATGGAGAAGAGTTTAGACACTAGGAGAAGATAAGGAACACACCCATTATCCTGAAATCACATTAGGATTCTCTTTTTAACCTGTTCCTTAAAACACTAGTGCTTAGGAAATCTATTGGAGGCAGAAGCAGTCAAGGGTAGCTTAGAGTTATGGATAGGGTTAGGGTTATTGTTAGGGTAAGGCTTAGGGTACGGGTTCGGGTACGGTATAGGGTATGGGTTAGGGTTAGGGTTAGGGTTAGTTTGAGGGTTAGGGCTCGGTTTAGGGTACGGGTTAGGATTAGGGTACGTGTTAGGGTTAGGGTAGGGGTTAGGGTTAGGGTATGCGTTAGGGTTAGGGTATTTATTAAACCTATCCCACTCTCTAGATACCCCTTAGCACGTCAAGGAATATTATTTGGGGGTCCAGCCATGGAGAAGAGTTTAGACACTAGGAGAAGATAAGGAACACACCCGTCATCAAGAAATCACATTAGGATTCTCTTTTTAACCTGTTCCTTAAAACACTAGTGCTTAGGAAATCTATTGGAGGCAGAAGCAGTCAAGGGTAGCTTAGGGTTAGGGTTAGGGTTAGGGTTAGGGTTAGCTTTAGGGTACGACTTAGTGTACGGGTTCGGGTACGGGTTCGGGTACGGCGTATGGTATGGGTTAGGGTTAGGATTAGGGTTAGTTTGAGGGTTAGGGCTTGGTTTAGGGTACGGGTTAGGATTAGGGTACGTGTTCGGGTTAGGGTAGGGGTTAGGGTTAGGGTACGTGTTAGGGTTAGTGTACGCGTTAGGGTTAGGGTAGTTATTAAATCTATCCCAATCTCTAGATACCCCTTAGCACGTCAAGGAATATTATTTGGGTGTCCAGCCATGGAGAAGAGTTTAGACACTAGGAGAAGATAAAGAACACACCCATTATCAAGAAATCACATTAGGATTCTCTTTTTTACCTGTTCCTTAAAACACTAGTGCTTAGGAAATCTATTGGAGTCAGAAGCAGTCAAGGGTAGCTTAGGGTTTGGGTTAGGGTTAGGGTTAGGTTTAGGGTACGGCTTAGTGTACGGGTTCGGGTACGGGTTCGTGTACGGCGTAGGGTATGGGTTAGGGTTAGGGTTAGGGTTAGTTTGAAGGTTAGGGCTCGGTTTAGGGCACGGGTTAATATTAGGGTTCGTGTTAGGGTTAGGGTAGGGGTTAGGGTTAGGGTACACGTTAAGGTTAGGGTAGTTATTAAACCTATCCCACTCTCTAGATACCCCTTAGCACGTCAAGGAATATTATTTGGGGGTCCAGCCATGGAGAAGAGTTTAGACACTAGGAGAAGATAAGGAACACACCCATTATCCTGAAATCACATTAGGATTCTCTTTTTAACCTGTTCCTTAAAACACTAGTGCTTAGGAAATCTATTGGAGGCAGAAGCAGTCAAGGGTAGCTTAGGGTTAGGGTTAGGGTTAGGGTTAGGGTTAGGGTACGGCTTAGGGTACGGGTTCGGGTACGGGTTCGCGTACGGCGTAGGGTATGGGTTAGGGTTAGGGTTAGGGTTAGTTTGAAGGTTAGGGCTCGGTTTAGGGCACGGGTTAGGATTAGGGTTCGTGTTAGGGTTAGGGTAGGGGTTAGGGTTAGGGTACGCGTTAAGCTTAGGGTAGTTATTAAACCTATCCCACTCTCTAGATACCCCTTAGCACGTCAAGGAATATTATTTGGGGGTCCAGCCATGGAGAAGAGTTTAGACACTAGGAGAAGATAAGGAACACACCCATTATCCTGAAATCACATTAGGATTCTCTTTTTAACCTGTTCCTTAATACACTAGTGCTTAGGAAATCTATTGGAGGCAGAAGCAGTCAAGGGTAGCTTAGGGTTAGGGTTAGGGTTAGGGTTAGGTTTAGGGTACGGCTTAGGTTACGGGTTCGGGTACGGGTTCGTGTACGGCGTAGGGTATGGGTTAGGGTTAGGGTTAGGGTTAGTTTGAAGGTTAGGGCTCGGTTTACGGCACGGGTTAATATTAGGGTTCGTGTTAGGGTTTGGGTAGGTGTTAGGGTTAGGGTACGCGTTAAGGTTAGGGTAGTTATTAAACCTATCCCACTCTCTAGATACCCCTTAGCACGTCAAGGAATATTATTTGGGGGTCCAGCCATGGAGAAGAGTTTAGACACTAGGAGAAGATAAGGAACACACCCATTATCCTGAAATCACATTAGGATTCTCTTTTTAACCTGTTCCTTAAAACACTAGTGCTTAGGAAATCTATTGGAGGCAGAAGCAGTCAAGGGTAGCTTAGGGTTAGGGTTAGGGTTAGGGTTAGGGTTAGGGTACGGCTTAGGGTACGGGTTCGGGTACGGGTTCGCGTACGGCGTAGGGTATGGGTTAGGGTTAGGGTTAGGTTTAGTTTGAAGTTTAGGGCTCGGTTTAGGGCACGGGTTAGGATTAGGGTTCGTCTTAGTGTTAGGGTAGGGGTTAGGGTTAGGGTACGCGTTAAGCTTAGGGTAGTTATTAAACCTATCCCACTCTCTAGATACCCCTTAGCACGTCAAGGAATATTATTTGGGGGTCCAGCCATGGAGAAGAGTTTAGACACTAGGAGAAGATAAGGAACACACCCATTATCCTGAAATCACATTAGGATTCTCTTTTTAACCTGTTCCTTAATACACTAGTGCTTAGGAAATCTATTGGAGGCAGAAGCAGTCAAGGGTAGCTTAGGGTTAGGGTTAGGGTTAGGGTTAGGGTTAGGGTACGGCTTAGGGTACGGGTTCGGGTACGGGTTCGGGTACTGCGTAGGGTATGGGTTAGGGTTAGTGTTAGGGTTAATTTGAGGGTTAGGGCTCGGTTTAGGTTACGGGTTAGGATTAGTGTACGTGTTAGGGATAAGGTAGAGGTTAGGGTTAGGGTACGCGTTAGGGTAAGGGTAGTTATTAAACCTATCCCACTCTCTAGATACCCCTTAGCACGTCAAGGAATATTATTTGGTGGTCCAGCCATGGAGAAGAGTTTAGACACTAGGAGAAGATAAGGAACACACCCATTATCAAGAAATCACATTAGGATTCTCTTTTTAACCTGTTCCTTAAAACACTAGTGCTTAGGAAATCTATTGGAGGCAGAAGCAGTCAAGGGTAGCTTAGAGTTATGGATAGGGTTAGGGTTATTGTTAGGGTAAGGCTTAGGGTACGGGTTCGGGTACGGTTTCGGGTACGGTATAGGGTATGGGTTAGGGTTAGGGTTAGGGTTAGTTTGAGGGTTAGGGCTCGGTTTAGGGTACGGGTTAGGATTAGGGTACGTGTTAGGGTTAGGGTAGGGGTTAGGGTTAGGGTATGCGTTAGGGTTAGGGTATTTATTAAACCTATCCCACTCTCTAGATACCCCTTAGCACGTCAAGGAATATTATTTGGGGGTCCAGCCATGGAGAAGAGTTTAGACACTAGGAGAAGATAAGGAACACACCCGTCATCAAGAAATCACATTAGGATTCTCTTTTTAACCTGTTCCTTAAAACACTAGTGCTTAGGAAATCTATTGGAGGCAGAAGCAGTCAAGGGTAGCTTAGGGTTAGGGTTAGGGTTAGGGTACGGCTTAGGGTACGGGTTCGGGTACAGGTTCGGGTACGGTTTTGGGTATGGCGTAGGATATGGGTTAGGGTTAGGGTTAGGGTTAGTTTGAGGGTTAGGGCTCGGTTTAGGGTACGGGTTAGGATTAGGGTACGTGTTAGGGTTAGGGTAGGGGTTAGGGTTAGAGTACGCGTTAGGTTTAGGGTAGTTATTAAACCTATCCCACTCTCTAGATACCCTTTAGCACGTCAAGGAATATTATTTGGGGGTCCAGCCATGGAGAAGAGTTTAGACACTAGGAGAAGATAAGGAACACACCCATTATCAAGAAATCACATTAGGATTCTCTTTTTAACCTGTTCCTTAAAACACTAGTGCTTAGGAAATCTATTGGAGGCAGAAGCAGTCAAGGGTGGCTTAGGGTTAGGGTTAGGGTTAGGGCTAGAGTTAGGGTACGGCATAGGGTACGGGTTCGGGTACGGGTTCGTGTACGGCGTAGGGTATGGGTTAGAGTTAGGGTTAGGGTTAGTTTGAAGGTTAGGGCTCGGTTTAGGTTTCGGCTTAGGATTAGGGTACGTGTTAGGGTTAGGGTAGGGGTTAGGGTTATGGTACGCGTTAGGGTTAGGGTAGTTATTAAACCTATCCCACTCTCTAGATACCCCTTAGCACGTCAAGGAATATTATTTGGGGGTCCAGCCATGGAGAAGAGTTTAGACACTAGGAGAAGATAAGGAACACACCCATTATCAAGAAATCACATTAGGATTCTCTTTTTAACCTGTTCCTTAAAACACTTGTGCTTAGGAAATCTATTGGAGGCAGAAGCAGTCAAGGGTAGCTTAGGGTTAGGGTTAGGGTTAGGGTTAGGGTTAGCTTTAGGGTACGACTTAGTGTACGGGTTCGGGTACGGGTTCGGGTACGGCGTATGGTATGGGTTAGGGTTAGGGTTAGGGTTAGTTTGAGGGTTAGGGCTTTGTTTAGGGTACGGGTTAGGATTAGGGTACGTGTTAGGGTTAGGGTAGGGGTTAGGGTTAGGGTACGTGTTAGGGTTAGGGTACGCGTTAGGGTTAGGGTAGTTATTAAACCTATCCCACTCTCTAGATACCCCTTAGCACGTCAAGGAATATTATTTGGGTGTCCAGCCATGGAGAAGAGTTTAGACACTATGAGAAGATAAGGAACACACCCATTATCAAGAAATCACATTAGGATTCTCTTTTTAACCTGTTCCTTAAAACACTAGTGCTTAGGAAATCTATTGGAGGCAGAAGCAGTCAAGGGTAGCTTAGGGTTAGGGTTAGGGTTAGGGTTAGGTTTAGGGTACGGCTTAGGGTACGGGTTCGTGTACGGGTTCGTGTACGGCGTAGGGTATGGGTTAGGGTTAGGGTTAGGGTTAGTTTGAAGGTTAGGGCTCGGTTTAGGGCACGGGTTAATATTAGAGTTCGTGTTAGGGTTAGGGTAGGTGTTAGGGTTAGGGTACGCGTTAAGGTTAGGGTAGTTATTAAACCTATCCCACTCTCTAGATACCCCTTAGCACGTCAAGGAATATTATTTGGGGGTCCAGCCATGGAGAAGAGTTTAGACACTAGGAGAAGATAAGGAACACACCCATTATCCTGAAATCACATTAGGATTCTCTTTTTAACCTGTTCCTTAAAACACTAGTGCTTAGGAAATCTATTGGAGGCAGAAGCAGTCAAGGGTAGCTTAGGGTTAGGGTTAGGGTTAGGGTTAGGGTTAGGGTACGGCTTAGGGTACGGGTTCGGGTACGGGTTCGCGTACGGCGTAGGGTATGGGTTAGGGTTAGGGTTAGGGTTAGTTTGAAGGTTAGGGCTCGGTTTAGGGCACGGGTTAGGATTAGGGTTCGTGTTAGGGTTAGGGTAGGGGTTAGGGTTAGGGTACGCGTTAAGCTTAGGGTAGTTATTAAACCTATCCCACTCTCTAGATACCCCTTAGCACGTCAAGGAATATTATTTGGGGGTCCAGCCATGGAGAAGAGTTTAGACACTAGGAGAAGATAAGGAACACACCCATTATCCTGAAATCACATTAGGATTCTCTTTTTAACCTGTTCCTTAATACACTAGTGCTTAGGAAATCTATTGGAGGCAGAAGCAGTCAAGGGTAGCTTAGGGTTAGGGTTAGGGTTAGGATTAGGTTTAGGGTACGGCTTAGGGTACGGGTTCGGGTACGGGTTCGGGTACGGCGTAGGGTATGGGTTAGGGTTAGGGTTAGGGTTAATTTGAGGGTTAGGGCTCGGTTTAGGTTACGGGTTAGGATTAGTGTACGTGTTAGGGTTAAGGTAGAGGTTAGGGTTAGGGTACGCTTTAGGGTAAGGGTAGTTATTAAACCTATCCCACTCTCTAGATACCCCTTAGCACGTCAAGGAATATTATTTGGGGGTCCAGCCATGGAGAAGAGTTTAGACACTAGGAGAAGATAAGGAACACACCCATTATCAAGAAATCACATTAGGATTCTCTTTTTAACCTGTTCCTTAAAACACTAGTGCTTACGAAATCTATTGGAGGCAGAAGCAGTCAAGGGTAGCTTAGAGTTATGGTTAGGGTTAGGGTTTTTGTTAGGGTAAGGCTTAGGGTACGGGTTCGGGTACGGTTTCGGGTACGGTATAGGGTATGGGTTAGGGTTAGGGTTAGGGTTAGTTTGAGGGTTAGGGCTCGGTTTAGGGTACGGTTTAGGATTAGGGTACGTGTTAGTGTTAGGGTAGGGGTTAGGGTTAGGGTATGCATTAGGGTTAGGGTATTTATTAAACCTATCCCACTCTCTAGATACCCCTTAGCACGTCAAGGAATATTATTTGGGGGTCCAGCCATGGAGAAGAGTTTAGACACTAGGAGAAGATAAGGAACACACCCGTCATCAAGAATTCACATTAGGATTCTCTTTTTAACCTGTTCCTTAAAACACTAGTGCTTAGGAAATCTATTGGAGGCAGAAGCAGTCAAGGGTAGCTTAGGGTTAGGGTTAGGGTTATTGTTAGGGTAAGGCTTAGGGTACGGGTTCGGGTACGGCATAGGGTATCGGTTAGGGTTAGGGTTAGGGTTAGTTTGAGGGTTAGGGCTCGGTTTAGGGTACGGGTTAGGATTAGGGTACGTGTTAGGTTTAGGGTAGGGGTTAGGGTTAGGGTACGCGTTAGGGTTAGGGTAGTTATTAAACCTATCCCACTCCCTAGATGCCCCTTAGCACGTCAAGGAATATTATTTGGGGGACCAGCCATGGAGAAGAGTTTAGACACTAGGAGAAGATAAGGAACACACCCATTATCAAGAAATCACATTAGGATTCTCTTTTTAACCTGTTCCTTAAAACACTTGTGCTTAGGAAATCTATTGGAGGCAGAAGCAGTCAAGGGTAGCTTAGGGTTAGGGTTAGGGTTAGGGTTAGGGTTAGCTTTAGCGTACGACTTAGTGTACGGGTTCGGGTACGGGTTCGGGTACGGCGTATGGTATGGGTTAGGGTTAGGGTTAGGGTTAGTTTGAGGGTTAGGGCTTGGTTTAGGGTACGGGTTAGGATTAGGGTACGTGTTCGGGCTAGGGTAGGGGTTAGGGTTAGGGTACGTGTTAGGGTTAGGGTACGCGTTAGGGTTAGGGTAGTTATTAAGCCTATCCCACTCTCTAGATACCCCTTAGCACGTCAAGGAATATTATTTGGGTGTCCAGCCATGGAGAAGAGTTTAGACACTAGGAGAAGATAAAGAACACACCCATTATCAAGAAATCACATTAGGATTCTCTTTTTTACCTGTTCCTTAAAACACTAGTGCTTAGGAAATCTATTGGAGGCAGAAGCAGTCAAGGGTAGCTTAGGGTTAGGGTTAGGGTTAGGGTTAGGTTTAGGGTACGGCTTAGGGTACGGGTTCGGGTACGGGTTCGTGTACGGCGTAGGGCATGGGTTAGGGTTAGGGTTAGGGTTAGTTTGAAGGTTAGGGCTCGGTTTAGGGCACGCGTTAATATTAGGGTTCGTGTTAGGGTTAAGGTAGGGGTTAGGGTTAGGGTACGCGTTAAGGTTAGGGTAGTTATTAAACCTATCCCACTCTCTAGATACCCCTTAGCACGTCAAGGAATATTATTTGGGGGTCCAGCCATGGAGAAGAGTTTAGACACTAGGAGAAGATAAGGAACACACCCATTATCCTGAAATCACATTAGGATTCTCTTTTTAACCTGTTCCTTAAAACACTAGTGCTTAGGAAATCTATTGGAGGCAGAAGCAGTCAAGGGTAGCTTAGAGTTATGGATAGGGTTAGGGTTATTGTTAGGGTAAGGCTTAGGGTACGGGTTCGGGTACGGTATAGGGTATGGGTTAGGGTTAGGGTTAGGGTTAGTTTGAGGGTTAGGGCTCGGTTTAGGGTACGGGTTAGGATTAGGGTACGTGTTAGGGTTAGGGTAGGGGTTAGGGTTAGGGTATGCGTTAGGGTTAGGGTATTTATTAAACCTATCCCACTCTCTAGATACCCCTTAGCACGTCAAGGAATATTATTTGGGGGTCCAGCCATGGAGAAGAGTTTAGACACTAGGAGAAGATAAGGAACACACCCGTCATCAAGAAATCACATTAGGATTCTCTTTTTAACCTGTTCCTTAAAACACTAGTGCTTAGGAAATCTATTGGAGGCAGAAGCAGTCAAGGGTAGCTTAGGGTTAGGGTTAGGGTTAGGGTTAGGGTTAGCTTTAGGGTACGACTTAGTGTACGGGTTCGGGTACGGGTTCGGGTACGGCGTATGGTATGGGTTAGGGTTAGGATTAGGGTTAGTTTGAGGGTTAGGGCTTGGTTTAGGGTACGGGTTAGGATTAGGGTACGTGTTCGGGTTAGGGTAGGGGTTAGGGTTAGGGTACGTGTTAGGGTTAGTGTACGCGTTAGGGTTAGGGTAGTTATTAAGCCTATCCCACTCTCTAGATACCCCTTAGCACGTCAAGGAATATTATTTGGGTGTCCAGCCATGGAGAAGAGTTTAGACACTAGGAGAAGATAAAGAACACACCCATTATCAAGAAATCACATTAGGATTCTCTTTTTTACCTGTTCCTTAAAACACTAGTGCTTAGGAAATCTATTGGAGTCAGAAGCAGTCAAGGGTAGCTTAGGGTTTGGGTTAGGGTTAGGGTTAGGTTTAGGGTACGGCTTAGTGTACGGGTTCGGGTACGGGTTCGTGTACGGCGTAGGGTATGGGTTAGGGTTAGGGTTAGGGTTAGTTTGAAGGTTAGGGCTCGGTTTAGGGCACGGGTTAATATTAGGGTTCGTGTTAGGGTTAGGGTAGGGGTTAGGGTTAGGGTACACGTTAAGGTTAGGGTAGTTATTAAACCTATCCCACTCTCTAGATACCCCTTAGCACGTCAAGGAATATTATTTGGGGGTCCAGCCATGGAGAAGAGTTTAGACACTAGGAGAAGATAAGGAACACACCCATTATCCTGAAATCACATTAGGATTCTCTTTTTAACCTGTTCCTTAAAACACTAGTGCTTAGGAAATCTATTGGAGTCAGAAGCAGTCAAGGGTAGCTTAGGGTTAGGGTTAGGGTTAGGGTTAGGGTACGGCTTAGGGTACGGGTTCGGGTACGGGTTCGCGTACGGCGTAGGGTATGGGTTAGGGTTAGGGTTAGGGTTAGTTTGAAGGTTAGGGCTCGGTTTAGGGCACGGGTTAGGATTAGGGTTCGTGTTAGGGTTAGGGTAGGGGTTAGGGTTAGGGTACGCGTTAAGCTTAGGGTAGTTATTAAACCTATCCCACTCTCTAGATACCCCTTAGCACGTCAAGGAATATTATTTGGGGGTCCAGCCATGGAGAAGAGTTTAGACACTAGGAGAAGATAAGGAACACACCCATTATCCTGAAATCACATTAGGATTCTCTTTTTAACCTGTTCCTTAATACACTAGTGCTTAGGAAATCTATTGGAGGCAGAAGCAGTCAAGGGTAGCTTAGGGTTAGGGTTAGGGTTAGGGTTAGGTTTAGGGTACGGCTTAGGTTACGGGTTCGGGTACGGGTTCGTGTACGGCGTAGGGTATGGGTTAGGGTTAGGGTTAGGGTTAGTTTGAAGGTTAGGGCTCGGTTTACGGCACGGGTTAATATTAGGGTTCGTGTTAGGGTTTGGGTAGGGGTTAGGGTTAGGGTACGCGTTAAGGTTAGGGTAGTTATTAAACCTATCCCACTCTCTAGATACCCCTTAGCACGTCAAGGAATATTATTTGGGGGTCCAGCCATGGAGAAGAGTTTAGACACTAGGAGAAGATAAGGAACACACCCATTATCCTGAAATCACATTAGGATTCTCTTTTTAACCTGTTCCTTAAAACACTAGTGCTTAGGAAATCTATTGGAGGCAGAAGCAGTCAAGGGTAGCTTAGGGTTAGGGTTAGGGTTAGGGTTAGGGTTAGGGTACGGCTTAGGGTACGGGTTCGGGAACGGGTTCGCGTACGGCGTAGGGTATGGGTTAGGGTTAGGGTTAGGGTTAGTTTGAAGTTTAGGGCTCGGTTTAGGGCACGGGTTAGGATTAGGGTTCGTCTTAGGGTTAGGGTAGGGGTTAGGGTTAGGGTACGCGTTAAGCTTAGGGTAGTTATTAAACCTATCCCACTCTCTAGATACCCCTTAGCACGTCAAGGAATATTATTTGGGGGTCCAGCCATGGAGAAGAGTTTAGACACTAGGAGAAGATAAGGAACACACCCATTATCCTGAAATCACATTAGGATTCTCTTTTTAACCTGTTCCTTAATACACTAGTGCTTAGGAAATCTATTGGAGGCAGAAGCAGTCAAGGGTAGCTTAGGGTTAGGGTTAGGGTTAGGGTTAGGGTTAGGGTACGGCTTAGGGTACGGGTTCGGGTACGGGTTCGGGTACGGCGTAGGGTATGGGTTAGGGTTAGTGTTAGGGTTAATTTGAGGGTTAGGGCTCGGTTTAGGTTACGGGTTAGGATTAGTGTACGTGTTAGGGATAAGGTAGAGGTTAGGGTTAGGGTACGCGTTAGGGTAAGGGTAGTTATTAAACCTATCCCACTCTCTAGATACCCCTTAGCACGTCAAGGAATATTATTTGGTGGTCCAGCCATGGAGAAGAGTTTAGACACTAGGAGAAGATAAGGAACACACCCATTATCAAGAAATCACATTAGGATTCTCTTTTTAACCTGTTCCTTAAAACACTAGTGCTTAGGAAATCTATTGGAGGCAGAAGCAGTCAAGGGTAGCTTAGAGTTATGGATAGGGTTAGGGTTATTGTTAGGGTAAGGCTTAGGGTACGGGTTCGGGTACGGTTTCGGGTACGGTATAGGGTATGGGTTAGGGTTAGGGTTAGGGTTAGTTTGAGGGTTAGGGCTCGGTTTAGGGTACGGGTTAGGATTAGGGTACGTGTTAGGGTTAGGGTAGGGGTTAGGGTTAGGGTATGCGTTAGGGTTAGGGTATTTATTAAACCTATCCCACTCTCTAGATACCCCTTAGCACGTCAAGGAATATTATTTGGGGGTCCAGCCATGGAGAAGAGTTTAGACACTAGGAGAAGATAAGGAACACACCCGTCATCAAGAAATCACATTAGGATTCTCTTTTTAACCTGTTCCTTAAAACACTAGTGCTTAGGAAATCTATTGGAGGCAGAAGCAGTCAAGGGTAGCTTAGGGTTAGGGTTAGGGTTAGGGTACGGCTTAGGGTACGGGTTCGGGTACAGGTTCGGGTACGGTTTTGGGTATGGCGTAGGATATGGGTTAGGGTTAGGGTTAGGGTTAGTTTGAGGGTTAGGGCTCGGTTTAGGGTACGGGTTAGGATTAGGGTACGTGTTAGGGTTAGGGTAGGGGTTAGGGTTAGAGTACGCGTTAGGTTTAGGGTAGTTATTAAACCTATCCCACTCTCTAGATACCCTTTAGCACGTCAAGGAATATTATTTGGGGGTCCAGCCATGGAGAAGAGTTTAGACACTAGGAGAAGATAAGGAACACACCCATTATCAAGAAATCACATTAGGATTCTCTTTTTAACCTGTTCCTTAAAACACTAGTGCTTAGGAAATCTATTGGAGGCAGAAGCAGTCAAGGGTGGCTTAGGGTTAGGGTTAGGGTTAGGGCTAGAGTTAGGGTACGGCATAGGTTACGGGTTCGGGTACGGGTTCGTGTACGGCGTAGGGTATGGGTTAGAGTTAGGGTTAGGGTTAGTTTGAAGGTTAGGGCTCGGTTTAGGTTTCGGCTTAGGATTAGGGTACGTGTTAGGGTTAGGGTAGGGGTTAGGGTTATGGTACGCGTTAGGGTTAGGGTAGTTATTAAACCTATCCCACTCTCTAGATACCCCTTAGCACGTCAAGGAATATTATTTGGGGGTCCAGCCATGGAGAAGAGTTTAGACACTAGGAGAAGATAAGGAACACACCCATTATCAAGAAATCACATTAGGATTCTCTTTTTAACCTGTTCCTTAAAACACTTGTGCTTAGGAAATCTATTGGAGGCAGAAGCAGTCAAGGGTAGCTTAGGGTTAGGGTTAGGGTTAGGGTTAGGGTTAGCTTTAGGGTACGACTTAGTGTACGGGTTCGGGTACGGGTTCGGGTACGGCGTATGGTATGGGTTAGGGTTAGGGTTAGGGTTAGTTTGAGGGTTAGGGCTTTGTTTAGGGTACGGGTTAGGATTAGGGTACGTGTTAGGGTTAGGGTAGGGGTTAGGGTTAGGGTACGTGTTAGGGTTAGGGTAGTTATTAAACCTATCCCACTCTCTAGATACCCCTTAGCACGTCAAGGAATATTATTTGGGTGTCCAGCCATGGAGAAGAGTTTAGACACTATGAGAAGATAAGGAACACACCCATTATCAAGAAATCACATTAGGATTCTCTTTTTAACCTGTTCCTTAAAACACTAGTGCTTAGGAAATCTATTGGAGGCAGAAGCAGTCAAGGGTAGCTTAGGGTTAGGGTTAGGGTTAGGGTTAGGTTTAGGGTACGGCTTAGGGTACGGGTTCGTGTACGGGTTCGTGTACGGCGTAGGGTATGGGTTAGGGTTAGGGTTAGGGTTAGTTTGAAGGTTAGGGCTCGGTTTAGGGCACGGGTTAATATTAGAGTTCGTGTTAGGGTTAGGGTAGGGGTTAGGGTTAGGGTACGCGTTAAGGTTAGGGTAGTTATTAAACCTATCCCACTCTCTAGATACCCCTTAGCACGTCAAGGAATATTATTTGGGGGTCCAGCCATGGAGAAGAGTTTAGACACTAGGAGAAGATAAGGAACACACCCATTATCCTGAAATCACATTAGGATTCTCTTTTTAACCTGTTCCTTAAAACACTAGTGCTTAGGAAATCTATTGGAGGCAGAAGCAGTCAAGGGTAGCTTAGGGTTAGGGTTAGGGTTAGGGTTAGGGTTAGGGTACGGCTTAGGGTACGGGTTCGGGTACGGGTTCGCGTACGGCGTAGGGTATGGGTTAGGGTTAGGGTTAGGGTTAGTTTGAAGGTTAGGGCTCGGTTTAGGGCACGGGTTAGGATTAGGGTTCGTGTTAGGGTTAGGGTAGGGGTTAGGGTTAGGGTACGCGTTAAGCTTAGGGTAGTTATTAAACCTATCCCACTCTCTAGATACCCCTTAGCACGTCAAGGAATATTATTTGGGGGTCCAACCATGGAGAAGAGTTTAGACACTAGGAGAAGATAAGGAACACACCCATTATCCTGAAATCACATTAGGATTCTCTTTTTAACCTGTTCCTTAATACACTAGTGCTTAGGAAATCTATTGGAGGCAGAAGCAGTCAAGGGTAGCTTAGGGTTAGGGTTAGGGTTAGGATTAGGTTTAGGGTACGGCTTAGGGTACGGGTTCGGGTACGGGTTCGGGTACGGCGTAGGGTATGGGTTAGGGTTAGGGTTAGGGTTAATTTGAGGGTTAGGGCTCGGTTTAGGTTACGGGTTAGGATTAGTGTACGTGTTAGGGTTAAGGTAGAGGTTAGGGTTAGGGTACGCTTTAGGGTAAGGGTAGTTATTAAACCTATCCCACTCTCTAGATACCCCTTAGCACGTCAAGGAATATTATTTGGGGGTCCAGCCATGGAGAAGAGTTTAGACACTAGGAGAAGATAAGGAACACACCCATTATCAAGAAATCACATTAGGATTCTCTTTTTAACCTGTTCCTTAAAACACTAGTGCTTACGAAATCTATTGGAGGCAGAAGCAGTCAAGGGTAGCTTAGAGTTATGGTTAGGGTTAGGGTTTTTGTTAGGGTAAGGCTTAGGGTACGGGTTCGGGTACGGTTTCGGGTACGGTATAGGGTATGGGTTAGGGTTAGGGTTAGGGTTAGTTTGAGGGTTAGGGCTCGGTTTAGGGTACGGTTTAGGATTAGGGTACGTGTTAGGGTTAGGGTAGGGGTTAGGGTTAGGGTATGCATTAGGGTTAGGGTATTTATTAAACCTATCCCACTCTCTAGATACCCCTTAGCACGTCAAGGAATATTATTTGGGGGTCCAGCCATGGAGAAGAGTTTAGACACTAGGAGAAGATAAGGAACACACCCGTCATCAAGAATTCACATTAGGATTCTCTTTTTAACCTGTTCCTTAAAACACTAGTGCTTAGGAAATCTATTGGAGGCAGAAGCAGTCAAGGGTAGCTTAGGGTTAGGGTTAGGGTTATTGTTAGGGTAAGGCTTAGGGTACGGGTTCGGGTACGGCATAGGGTATCGGTTAGGGTTAGGGTTAGGGTTAGTTTGAGGGTTAGGGCTCGGTTTAGGGTACGGGTTAGGATTAGGGTACGTGTTAGGTTTAGGGTAGGGGTTAGGGTTAGGGTACGCGTTAGGGTTAGGGTAGTTATTAAACCTATCCCACTCCCTAGATGCCCCTTAGCACGTCAAGGAATATTATTTGGGGGACCAGCCATGGAGAAGAGTTTAGACACTAGGAGAAGATAAGGAACACACCCATTATCAAGAAATCACATTACGATTCTCTTTTTAACCTGTTCCTTAAAACACTAGTGCTTAGGAAATCTATTGGAGGCAGAAGCAGTCAAGGGTAGCTTAGGGTTAGGGTTAGGGTTAGGGATAGGGTTAGGGTTAGGGTACGGGTTCGGGTACGGGTTCGTGTACGGCGTAGGTTATGGGTTAGGGTTAGGGTTAGGGTTAGTTTGAAGGTTAGGGCTCGGTTTAGGGTACGGGTTAGGATTAGGGTTCGTGTTAGGGTTAGGGTAGGGGTTAGGGTTAGGGTACGCGTTAGGGTTAGGGTAGTTATTAAACCTATCCCACTCTCTAGATACCCCTTAGCACGTCAAGGAATATTATTTGGGGGTCCAGCCATGGAGAAGAGTTTAGACACTAGGAGAAGATAAGGAACACACCCATTATCAAGAAATCACATTAGGATTCTCTTTTTAACCTGTTCCTTAAAACACTAGTGCTTAGGAAATCTATTGGAGGCAGAAGCAGTCAAGGGTAGCTTAGAGTTATGGATAGGGTTAGGGTTATTGTTAGGGTAAGGCTTAGGGTACGGGTTCGGGTACGGTTTCGGGTACGGTATAGGGTATGGGTTAGGGTTAGGGTTAGGGTTAGTTTGAGGGTTAGGGCTCGGTTTAGGGTACGGGTTAGGATTAGGGTACGTGTTAGGGTTAGGGTAGGGGTTAGGGTTAGGGTATGCGTTAGGGTTAGGGTATTTATTAAACCTATCCCACTCTCTAGATACCCCTTAGCACGTCAAGGAATATTATTTGGGGGTCCAGCCATGGAGAAGAGTTTAGACACTAGGAGAAGATAAGGAACACACCCGTCATCAAGAAATCACATTAGGATTCTCTTTTTAACCTGTTCCTTAAAACACTAGTGCTTAGGAAATCTATTGGAGGCAGAAGCAGTCAAGGGTAGCTTAGGGTTAGGGTTAGGGTTAGGGTACGGCTTAGGGTACGGGTTCGGGTACAGGTTCGGGTACGGTTTTGGGTATGGCGTAGGATATGGGTTAGGGTTAGGGTTAGGGTTAGTTTGAGGGTTAGGGCTCGGTTTAGGGTACGGGTTAGGATTAGGGTACGTGTTAGGGTTAGGGTAGGGGTTAGGGTTAGAGTACGCGTTAGGTTTAGGGTAGTTATTAAACCTATCCCACTCTCTAGATACCCTTTAGCACGTCAAGGAATATTATTTGGGGGTCCAGCCATGGAGAAGAGTTTAGACACTAGGAGAAGATAAGGAACACACCCATTATCAAGAAATCACATTAGGATTCTCTTTTTAACCTGTTCCTTAAAACACTAGTGCTTAGGAAATCTATTGGAGGCAGAAGCAGTCAAGGGTGGCTTAGGGTTAGGGTTAGGGTTAGGGCTAGAGTTAGGGTACGGCATAGGGTACGGGTTCGGGTACGGGTTCGTGTACGGCGTAGGGTATGGGTTAGAGTTAGGGTTAGGGTTAGTTTGAAGGTTAGGGCTCGGTTTAGGTTTCGGCTTAGGATTAGGGTACGTGTTAGGGTTAGGGTAGGGGTTAGGGTTATGGTACGCGTTAGGGTTAGGGTAGTTATTAAACCTATCCCACTCTCTAGATACCCCTTAGCACGTCAAGGAATATTATTTGGGGGTCCAGCCATGGAGAAGAGTTTAGACACTAGGAGAAGATAAGGAACACACCCATTATCAAGAAATCACATTAGGATTCTCTTTTTAACCTGTTCCTTAAAACACTTGTGCTTAGGAAATCTATTGGAGGCAGAAGCAGTCAAGGGTAGCTTAGGGTTAGGGTTAGGGTTAGGGTTAGGGTTAGCTTTAGGGTACGACTTAGTGTACGGGTTCGGGTACGGGTTCGGGTACGGCGTATGGTATGGGTTAGGGTTAGGGTTAGGGTTAGTTTGAGGGTTAGGGCTTTGTTTAGGGTACGGGTTAGGATTAGGGTACGTGTTAGGGTTAGGGTAGGGGTTAGGGTTAGGGTACGTGTTAGGGTTAGGGTACGCGTTAGGGTTAG
Organism: Eschrichtius robustus; assembly: GCF_028021215.1. Lineage (NCBI taxonomy): Eukaryota > Metazoa > Chordata > Mammalia > Artiodactyla > Eschrichtiidae > Eschrichtius > Eschrichtius robustus. The sequence continues at coordinate 47,474 of NW_027175233.1, forward strand.
GGTAGTTATTAAACCTATCCCACTCTCTAGATACCCCTTAGCACGTCAAGGAATATTATTTGGGTGTCCAGCCATGGAGAAGAGTTTAGACACTATGAGAAGATAAGGAACACACCCATTATCAAGAAATCACATTAGGATTCTCTTTTTAACCTGTTCCTTAAAACACTAGTGCTTAGGAAATCTATTGGAGGCAGAAGCAGTCAAGGGTAGCTTAGGGTTAGGGTTAGGGTTAGGGTTAGGTTTAGGGTACGGCTTAGGGTACGGGTTCGTGTACGGGTTCGTGTACGGCGTAGGGTATGGGTTAGGGTTAGGGTTAGGGTTAGTTTGAAGGTTAGGGCTCGGTTTAGGGCACGGGTTAATATTAGAGTTCGTGTTAGGGTTAGGGTAGGTGTTAGGGTTAGGGTACGCGTTAAGGTTAGGGTAGTTATTAAACCTATCCCACTCTCTAGATACCCCTTAGCACGTCAAGGAATATTATTTGGGGGTCCAGCCATGGAGAAGAGTTTAGACACTAGGAGAAGATAAGGAACACACCCATTATCCTGAAATCACATTAGGATTCTCTTTTTAACCTGTTCCTTAAAACACTAGTGCTTAGGAAATCTATTGGAGGCAGAAGCAGTCAAGGGTAGCTTAGGGTTAGGGTTAGGGTTAGGGTTAGGGTTAGGGTACGGCTTAGGGTACGGGTTCGGGTACGGGTTCGCGTACGGCGTAGGGTATGGGTTAGGGTTAGGGTTAGGGTTAGTTTGAAGGTTAGGGCTCGGTTTAGGGCACGGGTTAGGATTAGGGTTCGTGTTAGGGTTAGGGTAGGGGTTAGGGTTAGGGTACGCGTTAAGCTTAGGGTAGTTATTAAACCTATCCCACTCTCTAGATACCCCTTAGCACGTCAAGGAATATTATTTGGGGGTCCAGCCATGGAGAAGAGTTTAGACACTAGGAGAAGATAAGGAACACACCCATTATCCTGAAATCACATTAGGATTCTCTTTTTAACCTGTTCCTTAATACACTAGTGCTTAGGAAATCTATTGGAGGCAGAAGCAGTCAAGGGTAGCTTAGGGTTAGGGTTAGGGTTAGGATTAGGTTTAGGGTACGGCTTAGGGTACGGGTTCGGGTACGGGTTCGGGTACGGCGTAGGGTATGGGTTAGGGTTAGGGTTAGGGTTAATTTGAGGGTTAGGGCTCGGTTTAGGTTACGGGTTAGGATTAGTGTACGTGTTAGGGTTAAGGTAGAGGTTAGGGTTAGGGTACGCTTTAGGGTAAGGGTAGTTATTAAACCTATCCCACTCTCTAGATACCCCTTAGCACGTCAAGGAATATTATTTGGGGGTCCAGCCATGGAGAAGAGTTTAGACACTAGGAGAAGATAAGGAACACACCCATTATCAAGAAATCACATTAGGATTCTCTTTTTAACCTGTTCCTTAAAACACTAGTGCTTACGAAATCTATTGGAGGCAGAAGCAGTCAAGGGTAGCTTAGAGTTATGGTTAGGGTTAGGGTTTTTGTTAGGGTAAGGCTTAGGGTACGGGTTCGGGTACGGTTTCGGGTACGGTATAGGGTATGGGTTAGGGTTAGGGTTAGGGTTAGTTTGAGGGTTAGGGCTCGGTTTAGGGTACGGTTTAGGATTAGGGTACGTGTTAGGGTTAGGGTAGGGGTTAGGGTTAGGGTATGCATTAGGGTTAGGGTATTTATTAAACCTATCCCACTCTCTAGATACCCCTTAGCACGTCAAGGAATATTATTTGGGGGTCCAGCCATGGAGAAGAGTTTAGACACTAGGAGAAGATAAGGAACACACCCGTCATCAAGAATTCACATTAGGATTCTCTTTTTAACCTGTTCCTTAAAACACTAGTGCTTAGGAAATCTATTGGAGGCAGAAGCAGTCAAGGGTAGCTTAGGGTTAGGGTTAGGGTTATTGTTAGGGTAAGGCTTAGGGTACGGGTTCGGGTACGGCATAGGGTATCGGTTAGGGTTAGGGTTAGGGTTAGTTTGAGGGTTAGGGCTCGGTTTAGGGTACGGGTTAGGATTAGGGTACGTGTTAGGTTTAGGGTAGGGGTTAGGGTTAGGGTACGCGTTAGGGTTAGGGTAGTTATTAAACCTATCCCACTCCCTAGATGCCCCTTAGCACGTCAAGGAATATTATTTGGGGGACCAGCCATGGAGAAGAGTTTAGACACTAGGAGAAGATAAGGAACACACCCATTATCAAGAAATCACATTAGGATTCTCTTTTTAACCTGTTCCTTAAAACACTTGTGCTTAGGAAATCTATTGGAGGCAGAAGCAGTCAAGGGTAGCTTAGGGTTAGGGTTAGGGTTAGGGTTAGGGTTAGCTTTAGCGTACGACTTAGTGTACGGGTTCGGGTACGGGTTCGGGTACGGCGTATGGTATGGGTTAGGGTTAGGGTTAGGGTTAGTTTGAGGGTTAGGGCTTGGTTTAGGGTACGGGTTAGGATTAGGGTACGTGTTCGGGCTAGGGTAGGGGTTAGGGTTAGGGTACGTGTTAGGGTTAGGGTACGCGTTAGGGTTAGGGTAGTTATTAAGCCTATCCCACTCTCTAGATACCCCTTAGCACGTCAAGGAATATTATTTGGGTGTCCAGCCATGGAGAAGAGTTTAGACACTAGGAGAAGATAAAGAACACACCCATTATCAAGAAATCACATTAGGATTCTCTTTTTTACCTGTTCCTTAAAACACTAGTGCTTAGGAAATCTATTGGAGGCAGAAGCAGTCAAGGGTAGCTTAGGGTTAGGGTTAGGGTTAGGGTTAGGTTTAGGGTACGGCTTAGGGTACGGGTTCGGGTACGGGTTCGTGTACGGCGTAGGGCATGGGTTAGGGTTAGGGTTAGGGTTAGTTTGAAGGTTAGGGCTCGGTTTAGGGCACGCGTTAATATTAGGGTTCGTGTTAGGGTTAAGGTAGGGGTTAGGGTTAGGGTACGCGTTAAGGTTAGGGTAGTTATTAAACCTATCCCACTCTCTAGATACCCCTTAGCACGTCAAGGAATATTATTTGGGGGTCCAGCCATGGAGAAGAGTTTAGACACTAGGAGAAGATAAGGAACACACCCATTATCCTGAAATCACATTAGGATTCTCTTTTTAACCTGTTCCTTAAAACACTAGTGCTTAGGAAATCTATTGGAGGCAGAAGCAGTCAAGGGTAGCTTAGAGTTATGGATAGGGTTAGGGTTATTGTTAGGGTAAGGCTTAGGGTACGGGTTCGGGTACGGTATAGGGTATGGGTTAGGGTTAGGGTTAGGGTTAGTTTGAGGGTTAGGGCTCGGTTTAGGGTACGGGTTAGGATTAGGGTACGTGTTAGGGTTAGGGTAGGGGTTAGGGTTAGGGTATGCGTTAGGGTTAGGGTATTTATTAAACCTATCCCACTCTCTAGATACCCCTTAGCACGTCAAGGAATATTATTTGGGGGTCCAGCCATGGAGAAGAGTTTAGACACTAGGAGAAGATAAGGAACACACCCGTCATCAAGAAATCACATTAGGATTCTCTTTTTAACCTGTTCCTTAAAACACTAGTGCTTAGGAAATCTATTGGAGGCAGAAGCAGTCAAGGGTAGCTTAGGGTTAGGGTTAGGGTTAGGGTTAGGGTTAGCTTTAGGGTACGACTTAGTGTACGGGTTCGGGTACGGGTTCGGGTACGGCGTATGGTATGGGTTAGGGTTAGGATTAGGGTTAGTTTGAGGGTTAGGGCTTGGTTTAGGGTACGGGTTAGGATTAGGGTACGTGTTCGGGTTAGGGTAGGGGTTAGGGTTAGGGTACGTGTTAGGGTTAGTGTACGCGTTAGGGTTAGGGTAGTTATTAAATCTATCCCACTCTCTAGATACCCCTTAGCACGTCAAGGAATATTATTTGGGTGTCCAGCCATGGAGAAGAGTTTAGACACTAGGAGAAGATAAAGAACACACCCATTATCAAGAAATCACATTAGGATTCTCTTTTTTACCTGTTCCTTAAAACACTAGTGCTTAGGAAATCTATTGGAGTCAGAAGCAGTCAAGGGTAGCTTAGGGTTTGGGTTAGGGTTAGGGTTAGGTTTAGGGTACGGCTTAGTGTACGGGTTCGGGTACGGGTTCGTGTACGGCGTAGGGTATGGGTTAGGGTTAGGGTTAGGGTTAGTTTGAAGGTTAGGGCTCGGTTTAGGGCACGGGTTAATATTAGGGTTCGTGTTAGGGTTAGGGTAGGGGTTAGGGTTAGGGTACACGTTAAGGTTAGGGTAGTTATTAAACCTATCCCACTCTCTAGATACCCCTTAGCACGTCAAGGAATATTATTTGGGGGTCCAGCCATGGAGAAGAGTTTAGACACTAGGAGAAGATAAGGAACACACCCATTATCCTGAAATCACATTAGGATTCTCTTTTTAACCTGTTCCTTAAAACACTAGTGCTTAGGAAATCTATTGGAGTCAGAAGCAGTCAAGGGTAGCTTAGGGTTAGGGTTAGGGTTAGGGTTAGGGTACGGCTTAGGGTACGGGTTCGGGTACGGGTTCGCGTACGGCGTAGGGTATGGGTTAGGGTTAGGGTTAGGGTTAGTTTGAAGGTTAGGGCTCGGTTTAGGGCACGGGTTAGGATTAGGGTTCGTGTTAGGGTTAGGGTAGGGGTTAGGGTTAGGGTACGCGTTAAGCTTAGGGTAGTTATTAAACCTATCCCACTCTCTAGATACCCCTTAGCACGTCAAGGAATATTATTTGGGGGTCCAGCCATGGAGAAGAGTTTAGACACTAGGAGAAGATAAGGAACACACCCATTATCCTGAAATCACATTAGGATTCTCTTTTTAACCTGTTCCTTAATACACTAGTGCTTAGGAAATCTATTGGAGGCAGAAGCAGTCAAGGGTAGCTTAGGGTTAGGGTTAGGGTTAGGGTTAGGTTTAGGGTACGGCTTAGGTTACGGGTTCGGGTACGGGTTCGTGTACGGCGTAGGGTATGGGTTAGGGTTAGGGTTAGGGTTAGTTTGAAGGTTAGGGCTCGGTTTACGGCACGGGTTAATATTAGGGTTCGTGTTAGGGTTTGGGTAGGGGTTAGGGTTAGGGTACGCGTTAAGGTTAGGGTAGTTATTAAACCTATCCCACTCTCTAGATACCCCTTAGCACGTCAAGGAATATTATTTGGGGGTCCAGCCATGGAGAAGAGTTTAGACACTAGGAGAAGATAAGGAACACACCCATTATCCTGAAATCACATTAGGATTCTCTTTTTAACCTGTTCCTTAAAACACTAGTGCTTAGGAAATCTATTGGAGGCAGAAGCAGTCAAGGGTAGCTTAGGGTTAGGGTTAGGGTTAGGGTTAGGGTTAGCTTTAGCGTACGACTTAGTGTACGGGTTCGGGTACGGGTTCGGGTACGGCGTATGGTATGGGTTAGGGTTAGGGTTAGGGTTAGTTTGAGGGTTAGGGCTTGGTTTAGGGTACGGGTTAGGATTAGGGTACGTGTTCGGGCTAGGGTAGGGGTTAGGGTTAGGGTACGTGTTAGGGTTAGGGTACGCGTTAGGGTTAGGGTAGTTATTAAGCCTATCCCACTCTCTAGATACCCCTTAGCACGTCAAGGAATATTATTTGGGTGTCCAGCCATGGAGAAGAGTTTAGACACTAGGAGAAGATAAAGAACACACCCATTATCAAGAAATCACATTAGGATTCTCTTTTTTACCTGTTCCTTAAAACACTAGTGCTTAGGAAATCTATTGGAGGCAGAAGCAGTCAAGGGTAGCTTAGGGTTAGGGTTAGGGTTAGGGTTAGGTTTAGGGTACGGCTTAGGGTACGGGTTCGGGTACGGGTTCGTGTACGGCGTAGGGCATGGGTTAGGGTTAGGGTTAGGGTTAGTTTGAAGGTTAGGGCTCGGTTTAGGGCACGCGTTAATATTAGGGTTCGTGTTAGGGTTAAGGTAGGGGTTAGGGTTAGGGTACGCGTTAAGGTTAGGGTAGTTATTAAACCTATCCCACTCTCTAGATACCCCTTAGCACGTCAAGGAATATTATTTGGGGGTCCAGCCATGGAGAAGAGTTTAGACACTAGGAGAAGATAAGGAACACACCCATTATCCTGAAATCACATTAGGATTCTCTTTTTAACCTGTTCCTTAAAACACTAGTGCTTAGGAAATCTATTGGAGGCAGAAGCAGTCAAGGGTAGCTTAGAGTTATGGATAGGGTTAGGGTTATTGTTAGGGTAAGGCTTAGGGTACGGGTTCGGGTACGGTATAGGGTATGGGTTAGGGTTAGGGTTAGGGTTAGTTTGAGGGTTAGGGCTCGGTTTAGGGTACGGGTTAGGATTAGGGTACGTGTTAGGGTTAGGGTAGGGGTTAGGGTTAGGGTATGCGTTAGGGTTAGGGTATTTATTAAACCTATCCCACTCTCTAGATACCCCTTAGCACGTCAAGGAATATTATTTGGGGGTCCAGCCATGGAGAAGAGTTTAGACACTAGGAGAAGATAAGGAACACACCCGTCATCAAGAAATCACATTAGGATTCTCTTTTTAACCTGTTCCTTAAAACACTAGTGCTTAGGAAATCTATTGGAGGCAGAAGCAGTCAAGGGTAGCTTAGGGTTAGGGTTAGGGTTAGGGTTAGGGTTAGCTTTAGGGTACGACTTAGTGTACGGGTTCGGGTACGGGTTCGGGTACGGCGTATGGTATGGGTTAGGGTTAGGATTAGGGTTAGTTTGAGGGTTAGGGCTTGGTTTAGGGTACGGGTTAGGATTAGGGTACGTGTTCGGGTTAGGGTAGGGGTTAGGGTTAGGGTACGTGTTAGGGTTAGTGTACGCGTTAGGGTTAGGGTAGTTATTAAATCTATCCCACTCTCTAGATACCCCTTAGCACGTCAAGGAATATTATTTGGGTGTCCAGCCATGGAGAAGAGTTTAGACACTAGGAGAAGATAAAGAACACACCCATTATCAAGAAATCACATTAGGATTCTCTTTTTTACCTGTTCCTTAAAACACTAGTGCTTAGGAAATCTATTGGAGTCAGAAGCAGTCAAGGGTAGCTTAGGGTTTGGGTTAGGGTTAGGGTTAGGTTTAGGGTACGGCTTAGTGTACGGGTTCGGGTACGGGTTCGTGTACGGCGTAGGGTATGGGTTAGGGTTAGGGTTAGGGTTAGTTTGAAGGTTAGGGCTCGGTTTAGGGCACGGGTTAATATTAGGGTTCGTGTTAGGGTTAGGGTAGGGGTTAGGGTTAGGGTACACGTTAAGGTTAGGGTAGTTATTAAACCTATCCCACTCTCTAGATACCCCTTAGCACGTCAAGGAATATTATTTGGGGGTCCAGCCATGGAGAAGAGTTTAGACACTAGGAGAAGATAAGGAACACACCCATTATCCTGAAATCACATTAGGATTCTCTTTTTAACCTGTTCCTTAAAACACTAGTGCTTAGGAAATCTATTGGAGTCAGAAGCAGTCAAGGGTAGCTTAGGGTTAGGGTTAGGGTTAGGGTTAGGGTACGGCTTAGGGTACGGGTTCGGGTACGGGTTCGCGTACGGCGTAGGGTATGGGTTAGGGTTAGGGTTAGGGTTAGTTTGAAGGTTAGGGCTCGGTTTAGGGCACGGGTTAGGATTAGGGTTCGTGTTAGGGTTAGGGTAGGGGTTAGGGTTAGGGTACGCGTTAAGCTTAGGGTAGTTATTAAACCTATCCCACTCTCTAGATACCCCTTAGCACGTCAAGGAATATTATTTGGGGGTCCAGCCATGGAGAAGAGTTTAGACACTAGGAGAAGATAAGGAACACACCCATTATCCTGAAATCACATTAGGATTCTCTTTTTAACCTGTTCCTTAATACACTAGTGCTTAGGAAATCTATTGGAGGCAGAAGCAGTCAAGGGTAGCTTAGGGTTAGGGTTAGGGTTAGGGTTAGGTTTAGGGTACGGCTTAGGTTACGGGTTCGGGTACGGGTTCGTGTACGGCGTAGGGTATGGGTTAGGGTTAGGGTTAGGGTTAGTTTGAAGGTTAGGGCTCGGTTTACGGCACGGGTTAATATTAGGGTTCGTGTTAGGGTTTGGGTAGGGGTTAGGGTTAGGGTACGCGTTAAGGTTAGGGTAGTTATTAAACCTATCCCACTCTCTAGATACCCCTTAGCACGTCAAGGAATATTATTTGGGGGTCCAGCCATGGAGAAGAGTTTAGACACTAGGAGAAGATAAGGAACACACCCATTATCCTGAAATCACATTAGGATTCTCTTTTTAACCTGTTCCTTAAAACACTAGTGCTTAGGAAATCTATTGGAGGCAGAAGCAGTCAAGGGTAGCTTAGGGTTAGGGTTAGGGTTAGGGTTAGGGTTAGGGTACGGCTTAGGGTACGGGTTCGGGAACGGGTTCGCGTACGGCGTAGGGTATGGGTTAGGGTTAGGGTTAGGGTTAGTTTGAAGTTTAGGGCTCGGTTTAGGGCATGGGTTAGGATTAGGGTTCGTCTTAGGGTTAGGGTAGGGGTTAGGGTTAGGGTACGCGTTAAGCTTAGGGTAGTTATTAAACCTATCCCACTCCCTAGATACCCCTTAGCACGTCAAGGAATATTATTTGGGGGTCCAGCCATGGAGAAGAGTTTAGACACTAGGAGAAGATAAGGAACACACCCATTATCCTGAAATCACATTAGGATTCTCTTTTTAACCTGTTCCTTAATACACTAGTGCTTAGGAAATCTATTGGAGGCAGAAGCAGTCAAGGGTAGCTTAGGGTTAGGGTTAGGGTTAGGGTTAGGGTTAGGGTACGGCTTAGGGTACGGGTTCGGGTACGGGTTCGGGTACGGCGTAGGGTATGGGTTAGGGTTAGTGTTAGGGTTAATTTGAGGGTTAGGGCTCGGTTTAGGTTACGGGTTAGGATTAGTGTACGTGTTAGGGATAAGGTAGAGGTTAGGGTTAGGGTACGCGTTAGGGTAAGGGTAGTTATTAAACCTATCCCACTCTCTAGATACCCCTTAGCACGTCAAGGAATATTATTTGGTGGTCCAGCCATGGAGAAGAGTTTAGACACTAGGAGAAGATAAGGAACACACCCATTATCAAGAAATCACATTAGGATTCTCTTTTTAACCTGTTCCTTAAAACACTAGTGCTTAGGAAATCTATTGGAGGCAGAAGCAGTCAAGGGTAGCTTAGAGTTATGGATAGGGTTAGGGTTATTGTTAGGGTAAGGCTTAGGGTACGGGTTCGGGTACGGTTTCGGGTACGGTATAGGGTATGGGTTAGGGTTAGGGTTAGGGTTAGTTTGAGGGTTAGGGCTCGGTTTAGGGTACGGGTTAGGATTAGGGTACGTGTTAGGGTTAGGGTAGGGGTTAGGGTTAGGGTATGCGTTAGGGTTAGGGTATTTATTAAACCTATCCCACTCTCTAGATACCCCTTAGCACGTCAAGGAATATTATTTGGGGGTCCAGCCATGGAGAAGAGTTTAGACACTAGGAGAAGATAAGGAACACACCCGTCATCAAGAAATCACATTAGGATTCTCTTTTTAACCTGTTCCTTAAAACACTAGTGCTTAGGAAATCTATTGGAGGCAGAAGCAGTCAAGGGTAGCTTAGGGTTAGGGTTAGGGTTAGGGTACGGCTTAGGGTACGGGTTCGGGTACAGGTTCGGGTACGGTTTTGGGTATGGCGTAGGATATGGGTTAGGGTTAGGGTTAGGGTTAGTTTGAGGGTTAGGGCTCGGTTTAGGGTACGGGTTAGGATTAGGGTACGTGTTAGGGTTAGGGTAGGGGTTAGGGTTAGAGTACGCGTTAGGTTTAGGGTAGTTATTAAACCTATCCCACTCTCTAGATACCCTTTAGCACGTCAAGGAATATTATTTGGGGGTCCAGCCATGGAGAAGAGTTTAGACACTAGGAGAAGATAAGGAACACACCCATTATCAAGAAATCACATTAGGATTCTCTTTTTAACCTGTTCCTTAAAACACTAGTGCTTAGGAAATCTATTGGAGGCAGAAGCAGTCAAGGGTGGCTTAGGGTTAGGGTTAGGGTTAGGGCTAGAGTTAGGGTACGGCATAGGGTACGGGTTCGGGTACGGGTTCGTGTACGGCGTAGGGTATGGGTTAGAGTTAGGGTTAGGGTTAGTTTGAAGGTTAGGGCTCGGTTTAGGTTTCGGCTTAGGATTAGGGTACGTGTTAGGGTTAGGGTAGGGGTTAGGGTTATGGTACGCGTTAGGGTTAGGGTAGTTATTAAACCTATCCCACTCTCTAGATACCCCTTAGCACGTCAAGGAATATTATTTGGGGGTCCAGCCATGGAGAAGAGTTTAGACACTAGGAGAAGATAAGGAACACACCCATTATCAAGAAATCACATTAGGATTCTCTTTTTAACCTGTTCCTTAAAACACTTGTGCTTAGGAAATCTATTGGAGGCAGAAGCAGTCAAGGGTAGCTTAGGGTTAGGGTTAGGGTTAGGGTTAGGGTTAGGGTTAGCTTTAGGGTACGACTTAGTGTACGGGTTCGGGTACGGGTTCGGGTACGGCGTATGGTATGGGTTAGGGTTAGGGTTAGGGTTAGTTTGAGGGTTAGGGCTTTGTTTAGGGTACGGGTTAGGATTAGGGTACGTGTTAGGGTTAGGGTAGGGGTTAGGGTTAGGGTACGTGTTAGGGTTAGGGTACGCGTTAGGGTTAGGGTAGTTATTAAACCTATCCCACTCTCTAGATACCCCTTAGCACGTCAAGGAATATTATTTGGGTGTCCAGCCATGGAGAAGAGTTTAGACACTATGAGAAGATAAGGAACACACCCATTATCAAGAAATCACATTAGGATTCTCTTTTTAACCTGTTCCTTAAAACACTAGTGCTTAGGAAATCTATTGGAGGCAGAAGCAGTCAAGGGTAGCTTAGGGTTAGGGTTAGGGTTAGGGTTAGGTTTAGGGTACGGCTTAGGGTACGGGTTCGTGTACGGGTTCGTGTACGGCGTAGGGTATGGGTTAGGGTTAGGGTTAGGGTTAGTTTGAAGGTTAGGGCTCGGTTTAGGGCACGGGTTAATATTAGAGTTCGTGTTAGGGTTAGGGTAGGGGTTAGGGTTAGGGTACGCGTTAAGGTTAGGGTAGTTATTAAACCTATCCCACTCTCTAGATACCCCTTAGCACGTCAAGGAATATTATTTGGGGGTCCAGCCATGGAGAAGAGTTTAGACACTAGGAGAAGATAAGGAACACACCCATTATCCTGAAATCACATTAGGATTCTCTTTTTAACCTGTTCCTTAAAACACTAGTGCTTAGGAAATCTATTGGAGGCAGAAGCAGTCAAGGGTAGCTTAGGGTTAGGGTTAGGGTTAGGGTTAGGGTTAGGGTACGGCTTAGGGTACGGGTTCGGGTACGGGTTCGCGTACGGCGTAGGGTATGGGTTAGGGTTAGGGTTAGGGTTAGTTTGAAGGTTAGGGCTCGGTTTAGGGCACGGGTTAGGATTAGGGTTCGTGTTAGGGTTAGGGTAGGGGTTAGGGTTAGGGTACGCGTTAAGCTTAGGGTAGTTATTAAACCTATCCCACTCTCTAGATACCCCTTAGCACGTCAAGGAATATTATTTGGGGGTCCAGCCATGGAGAAGAGTTTAGACACTAGGAGAAGATAAGGAACACACCCATTATCCTGAAATCACATTAGGATTCTCTTTTTAACCTGTTCCTTAATACACTAGTGCTTAGGAAATCTATTGGAGGCAGAAGCAGTCAAGGGTAGCTTAGGGTTAGGGTTAGGGTTAGGATTAGGTTTAGGGTACGGCTTAGGGTACGGGTTCGGGTACGGGTTCGGGTACGGCGTAGGGTATGGGTTAGGGTTAGGGTTAGGGTTAATTTGAGGGTTAGGGCTCGGTTTAGGTTACGGGTTAGGATTAGTGTACGTGTTAGGGTTAAGGTAGAGGTTAGGGTTAGGGTACGCTTTAGGGTAAGGGTAGTTATTAAACCTATCCCACTCTCTAGATACCCCTTAGCACGTCAAGGAATATTATTTGGGGGTCCAGCCATGGAGAAGAGTTTAGACACTAGGAGAAGATAAGGAACACACCCATTATCAAGAAATCACATTAGGATTCTCTTTTTAACCTGTTCCTTAAAACACTAGTGCTTACGAAATCTATTGGAGGCAGAAGCAGTCAAGGGTAGCTTAGAGTTATGGTTAGGGTTAGGGTTTTTGTTAGGGTAAGGCTTAGGGTACGGGTTCGGGTACGGTTTCGGGTACGGTATAGGGTATGGGTTAGGGTTAGGGTTAGGGTTAGTTTGAGGGTTAGGGCTCGGTTTAGGGTACGGTTTAGGATTAGGGTACGTGTTAGGGTTAGGGTAGGGGTTAGGGTTAGGGTATGCATTAGGGTTAGGGTATTTATTAAACCTATCCCACTCTCTAGATACCCCTTAGCACGTCAAGGAATATTATTTGGGGGTCCAGCCATGGAGAAGAGTTTAGACACTAGGAGAAGATAAGGAACACACCCGTCATCAAGAATTCACATTAGGATTCTCTTTTTAACCTGTTCCTTAAAACACTAGTGCTTAGGAAATCTATTGGAGGCAGAAGCAGTCAAGGGTAGCTTAGGGTTAGGGTTAGGGTTATTGTTAGGGTAAGGCTTAGGGTACGGGTTCGGGTACGGCATAGGGTATCGGTTAGGGTTAGGGTTAGGGTTAGTTTGAGGGTTAGGGCTCGGTTTAGGGTACGGGTTAGGATTAGGGTACGTGTTAGGTTTAGGGTAGGGGTTAGGGTTAGGGTACGCGTTAGGGTTAGGGTAGTTATTAAACCTATCCCACTCCCTAGATGCCCCTTAGCACGTCAAGAAATATTATTTGGGGGACCAGCCATGGAGAAGAGTTTAGACACTAGGAGAAGATAAGGAACACACCCATTATCAAGAAATCACATTACGATTCTCTTTTTAACCTGTTCCTTAAAACACTAGTGCTTAGGAAATCTATTGGAGGCAGAAGCAGTCAAGGGTAGCTTAGGGTTAGGGTTAGGGTTAGGGATAGGGTTAGGGTTAGGGTACGGGTTCGGGTACGGGTTCGTGTACGGCGTAGGTTATGGGTTAGGGTTAGGGTTAGGGTTAGTTTGAAGGTTAGGGCTCGGTTTAGGGTACGGGTTAGGATTAGGGTTCGTGTTAGGGTTAGGGTAGGGGTTAGGGTTAGGGTACGCGTTAGGGTTAGGGTAGTTATTAAACCTATCCCACTCTCTAGATACCCCTTAGCACGTCAAGGAATATTATTTGGGGGTCCAGCCATGGAGAAGAGTTTAGACACTAGGAGAAGATAAGGAACACACCCATTATCAAGAAATCACATTAGGATTCTCTTTTTAACCTGTTCCTTAAAACACTAGTGCTTAGGAAATCTATTGGAGGCAGAAGCAGTCAAGGGTAGCTTAGAGTTAGGGTTAGGGTTAGGGCTAGGGTTAGGACACGGCTTAGGGTACGGGTTCGGGTACGGGTTCGTGTACGGCGTAGGGTATGGGTTTGGGTTAGTGTTAGGGTTAGTTTGAAGGTTAGGGCTCGGTTTAGGGTACGGGTTAGGATTAGGGTTCGTGTTAGGGTTAGGGTAGGGGTTAGGGTTAGGGTACGCGTTAGGCTTAGGGTAGTTATTAAACCTATCCCACTCTCTAGATACCCCTTAGCACGTCAAGGAATATTATTTGGGGGTCCAGCCATGGAGAAGAGTTTAGACACTAGGAGAAGATAAAGAACACACCCATTATCCTGAAATCACATTAGGATTCTCTTTTTAACCTGTTCCTTAATACACTAGTGCTTAGGAAATCTATTGGAGGCAGAAGTAGTCAAGGGTAGCTTAGGGTTAGGGTTACGGTTAGGGTTAGGGTTAGGGTACGGCTTAGGGTACGGGTTCGGGTACGAGTTCGGGTACGGCGTAGGGTAAGGGTTAGGGTTAGGGTTAGGGTTAGTTTGAGTGTTAGGGCTCGGTTTAGGGTACGGGTTAGGATTAGGGTACGTGTTAGGTTTAGGGTAGGGGTTAGGGTTAGGGTACGCGTTAGGGTTAGGGTAGTTATTAAACCTATCCCACTCCCTAGATGCCCCTTAGCACGTCAAGGAATATTATTTGGGGGACCAGCCATGGAGAAGAGTTTAGACACTAGGAGAAGATAAGGAACACACCCATTATCAAGAAATCACATTAGGATTCTCTTTTTAACCTGTTCCTTAAAACACTAGTGCTTAGGAAATCTATTGGAGGCAGAAGCAGTCAAGGGTAGCTTAGGGTTAGGGTTAGGGTTAGGGTTAGGGTTAGGGTACGGGTTCGGGTACGGGTTCGTGTACGGCGTAGGTTATGGGTTAGGGTTAGGGTTAGGGTTAGTTTGAAGGTTAGGGCTCGGTTTAGGGTACGGGTTAGGATTAGGGTTCGTGTTAGGGTTAGGGTAGGGGTTAGGGTTAGGGTACGCGTTAGGGTTAGGGTAGTTATTAAACCTATCCCACTCTCTAGATACCCCTTAGCACGTCAAGGAATATTATTTGGGGGTCAAGCCATGGAGAAGAGTTTAGACACTAGGAGAAGATAAGGCACACACCCATTATCAAGAAATCACATTAGGATTCTCTTTTTAACCTGTTCCTTAAAACACTAGTGCTTAGGAAATCTATTGGAGGCAGAAGCAGTCAAGGGTAGCTTAGGGTTAGGGTTAGGGTTAGGTCTAGGGTTAGGACACGGCTTAGGGTACGGGTTCGGGTACGGGTTCGTGTACGGCGTAGGGTATGGGTTTGGGTTAGGGTTAGGGTTAGTTTGAAGGTTAGGGCTCGGTTTAGGGTACGGGTTAGGATTAGGGTTCGTGTTAGGGTAGGGTAGGGTTTAGGGTTAGGGTACGCGTTAGGGTTAGGGTAGTTATTAAACCTATCCCACTCTCTAGATACCCCTTAGCACGTCAAGGATTATTATTTGGGGGTCCAGCCATGGAGAAGAGTTTAGACACTAGGAGAAGATAAGGAACACACCCATTATCAAGAAATCACATTAGGATTCTCTTTTTAACCTGTTCCTTAAAACACTAGTGCTTAGGAAATCTATTGGAGGCAGAAGCAGTCAAGGGTAGCTTAGGGTTAGGGTTAGGGTTAGGGCTAGGGTTAGGACACGGCTTAGGGTACGTGTTCGGGTACGGGTTCGTGTACGGCGTAGGGTATGGGTTTGGGTTAGTGTTAGGGTTAGTTTGAAGGTTAGGGCTCGGTTTAGGGTACGGGTTAGGATTAGGGTTCGTGTTAGGGTTAGGGTAGGGGTTAGGGTTAGGGTACGCGTTAGGGTTAGGGTAGTTATTAAACCTATCCCACTCTCTAGATACCCCTTAGCACGTCAAGGAATATTATTTGGGGGTCCAGCCATGGAGAAGAGTTTAGACACTAGGAGAAGATAAAGAACACACCCATTATCCTGAAATCACATTAGGATTCTCTTTTTAACCTGTTCCTTAATACACTAGTGCTTAGGAAATCTATTGGAGGCAGAAGTAGTCAAGGGTAGCTTAGGGTTAGGGTTACGGTTAGGGTTAGGGTTAGGGTACGGCTTAGGGTACGGGTTCGGGTACGGGTTCGGGTACGGCGTAGGGTATGGGTTAGGGTTAGGGTTAGGGTTAGTTTGAGGTTTAGGGCTCGGTTTAGGGTACGGGTTAGGATTAGGGTACGTGTTAGGGTTAGGGTAGGGGTTAGGGTTAGGGTACGCGTTAGGGTTAGGGTAGTTATTAAACCTATCCCACTCTCTAGATACCCCTTAGCACGTCAAGGAATATTATTTGGGGGTCCAGCCATGGAGAAGTGTTTAGACACTAGGAGAAGATAAGGAACACACCCATTATCAAGAAATCACATTAGGATTCTCTTTTTAACCTGTTCCTTAAAACACTAGTGCTTAGGAAATCTATTGGAGGCAGAAGCAGTCAAGGGTAGCTTAGGGTTAGGGTTAGGGTTAGGGCTAGGGTTAGACACGGCTTAGGGTACGGGTTCGGGTACGGGTTCGTGTACGGCGTAGGGTATGGGTTTGGGTTAGGGTTAGTTTGAAGGTTAGGGCTCGGTTTAGGGTACGGGTTAGGATTAGGGTTCGTGTTAGGGTTAGGGTAGGGGTTAGGGTTAGGGTACGCGTTAGGGTTAGGGTAGTTATTAAACCTATCCCACTCTCTAGATACCCCTTAGCACGTCAAGGAATATTATTTGGGGGTCCAGCCATGGAGAAGAGTGTAGACACTAGGAGAAGATAAGGAACACACCCATTATCAAGAAATCACATTAGGATTCTCTTTTTAACCTGTTCCTTAAAACACTAGTGCTTAGGAAATCTATTGGAGGCAAAGCAGTCAAGGGTAGCTTAGGGTTAGGGTTAGGGTTATTGTTAGGGTAAGGCTTAGGGTACGGGTTCGGGTACGGCATAGGGTATGGGTTAGGGTTAGGGTTAGGGTTAGTTTGAGGGTTAGGGCTCGGTTTAGGGTACGGGTTAGGATTAGGGTACGTGTTAGGTTTAGGGTAGGGGTTAGGGTTAGTGTACGCGTTAGGGTTAGGGTAGTTATTAAACCTATCTCACTCCCTAGATGCCCCTTAGCACGTCAAGGAATATTATTTGGGTGTCCAGCCATGGAGAAGAGTTTAGACACTAGGAGAAGATAAGGAACACACCCATTATCAAGAAATCACATTAGGATTCTCTTTTTATCCTGTTCCTTAAAACACTAGTGCTTCGGAAATCTATTGGAGGCAGAAGCAGTCAAGGGTAGCTTAGGGTTAGGGTTAGGGTTAGGGTTAGGGTACGGCTTAGGGTGCGGGTTCGGGTACGGGTTCGTGGACGCTGTAGGGTATGGGTTAGGGTTAGGGTTAGGGTTAGTTTGAAGGTTAGGGCTCGGTTTAGGGTACAGGTTAGGATTAGGGTTCGTGTTAGGGTTAGGGTAGGGGTTAGGGTTAGGTTACGCGTTAGGGTTAGGGTAGTTAATAAACCTATCCCACTCTCTAGATACCCCTTAGCACGTCAAGGAATATTATTTGGGGGTCCAGCCATGGAGAAGAGTTTAGACACTAGGAGAAGATAAGGAACACACCCATTATCAAGAAATCACATTAGGATTCTCTTTTTAACCTGTTCCTTAAAACACTAGTGCTTAGGAAATCTATTGGAGGCAGAAGCAGTCAAGGGTAGCTTAGGGTTAGGGTTAGGGTTAGGGCTAGGGTTAGACACGGCTTAGGGTACGGGTTCGGGTACGGGTTCGGGTACGGCGTAGGGTATGGGTTAGGGTTAGGGTTAGGGTTAGTTTGAGGGTTAGGGCTCGGTTTAGGGTACGGTTTAGGATTAGGGTACGTGTTAGGGTTAGGGTAGGGGTTAGGGTTAGGGTATGCGTTAGGGTTAGGGTATTTATTAAACCTATCCCACTCTCTAGATACCCCTTAGCACGTCAAGGAATATTATTTGGGGGTCCAGCCATGGAGAAGAGTTTAGACACTAGGAGAAGATAAGGAACACACCCGTCATCAAGAATTCACATTAGGATTCTCTTTTTAACCTGTTCCTTAAAACACTAGTGCTTAGGAAATCTATTGGAGGCAGAAGCAGTCAAGGGTAGCTTAGGGTTAGGGTTAGGGTTATTGTTAGGGTAAGGCTTAGGGTACGGGTTCGGGTACGGCATAGGGTATCGGTTAGGGTTAGGGTTAGGGTTAGTTTGAGGGTTAGGGCTCGGTTTAGGGTACGGGTTAGGATTAGGGTACGTGTTAGGTTTAGGGTAGGGGTTAGGGTTAGGGTACGCGTTAGGGTTAGGGTAGTTATTAAACCTATCCCACTCCCTAGATGCCCCTTAGCACGTCAAGGAATATTATTTGGGGGACCAGCCATGGAGAAGAGTTTAGACACTAGGAGAAGATAAGGAACACACCCATTATCAAGAAATCACATTAGGATTCTCTTTTTAACCTGTTCCTTAAAACACTAGTGCTTAGGAAATCTATTGGAGGCAGAAGCAGTCAAGGGTAGCTTAGGGTTAGGGTTAGGGTTAGGGATAGGGTTAGGGTTAGGGTACGGGTTCGGGTACGGGTTCGTGTACGGCGTAGGTTATGGGTTAGGGTTAGGGTTAGGGTTAGTTTGAAGGTTAGGGCTCGGTTTAGGGTACGGGTTAGGATTAGGGTTCGTGTTAGGGTTAGGGTAGGGGTTAGGGTTAGGGTACGCGTTAGGGTTAGGGTAGTTATTAAACCTATCCCACTCTCTAGATACCCCTTAGCACGTCAAGGAATATTATTTGGGGGTCCAGCCATGGAGAAGAGTTTAGACACTAGGAGAAGATAAGGAACACACCCATTATCAAGAAATCACATTAGGATTCTCTTTTTAACCTGTTCCTTAAAACACTAGTGCTTAGGAAATCTATTGGAGGCAGAAGCAGTCAAGGGTAGCTTAGGGTTAGGGTTAGGGTTAGGTCTAGGGTTAGGACACGGCTTAGGGTACGGTTTCGGGTACGGGTTCGTGTACGGCGTAGGGTATGGGTTTGGGTTAGGGTTAGGGTTAGTTTGAAGGTTAGGGCTCGGTTTAGGGTACGGGTTAGGATTAGGGTTCGTGTTAGGGTTAGGGTAGGGGTTAGGGTTAGGGTACGCGTTAGGGTTAGGGTAGTTATTAAACCTATCCCACTCTCTAGATACCCCTTAGCACGTCAAGGAATATTATTTGGGGGTCCAGCCATGGAGAAGAGTTTAGACACTAGGAGAAGATAAGGAACACACCCATTATCAAGAAATCACATTAGGATTCTCTTTTTAACCTGTTCCTTAAAACACTAGTGCTTAGGAAATCTATTGGAGGCAGAAGCAGTCAAGGGTAGCTTAGGGTTAGGGTTAGGGTTAGGGCTAGGGTTAGGACACGGCTTAGGGTACGGGTTCGGGTACGGGTTCGTGTACGGCGTAGGGTATGGGTTTGGGTTAGTGTTAGGGTTAGTTTGAAGGTTAGGGCTCGGTTTAGGGTACGGGTTAGGATTAGGGTTCGTGTTAGGGTTAGGGTAGGGGTTAGGGTTAGGGTACGCGTTAGGCTTAGGGTAGTTATTAAACCTATCCCACTCTCTAGATACCCCTTAGCACGTCAAGGAATATTATTTGGGGGTCCAGCCATGGAGAAGAGTTTAGACACTAGGAGAAGATAAAGAACACACCCATTATCCTGAAATCACATTAGGATTCTCTTTTTAACCTGTTCCTTAATACACTAGTGCTTAGGAAATCTATTGGAGGCAGAAGTAGTCAAGGGTAGCTTAGGGTTAGGGTTACGGTTAGGGTTAGGGTTAGGGTACGGCTTAGGGTACGGGTTCGGGTACGAGTTCGGGTCCGGCGTAGGGTATGGGTTAGGGTTAGGGTTAGGGTTAGTTTGAGTGTTAGGGCTCGGTTTAGGGTACGGGTTAGGATTAGGGTACGTGTTAGGTTTAGGGTAGGGGTTAGGGTTAGGGTACGCGTTAGGGTTAGGGTAGTTATTAAACCTATCCCACTCCCTAGATGCCCCTTAGCACGTCAAGGAATATTATTTGGGGGACCAGCCATGGAGAAGAGTTTAGACACTAGGAGAAGATAAGGAACACACCCATTATCAAGAAATCACATTAGGATTCTCTTTTTAACCTGTTCCTTAAAACACTAGTGCTTAGGAAATCTATTGGAGGCAGAAGCAGTCAAGGGTAGCTTAGGGTTAGGGTTAGGGTTAGGGTTAGGGTTAGGGTACGGGTTCGGGTACGGGTTCGTGTACGGCGTAGGTTATGGGTTAGGGTTAGGGTTAGGGTTAGTTTGAAGGTTAGGGCTCGGTTTAGGGTACGGGTTAGGATTAGGGTTCGTGTTAGGGTTAGGGTAGGGGTTAGGGTTAGGGTACGCGTTAGGGTTAGGGTAGTTATTAAACCTATCCCACTCTCTAGATACCCCTTAGCACGTCAAGGAATATTATTTGGGGGTCAAGCCATGGAGAAGAGTTTAGACACTAGGAGAAGATAAGGCACACACCCATTATCAAGAAATCACATTAGGATTCTCTTTTTAACCTGTTCCTTAAAACACTAGTGCTTAGGAAATCTATTGGAGGCAGAAGCAGTCAAGGGTAGCTTAGGGTTAGGGTTAGGGTTAGGTCTAGGGTTAGGACACGGCTTAGGGTACGGGTTCGGGTACGGGTTCGTGTACGGCGTAGGGTATGGGTTTGGGTTAGGGTTAGGGTTAGTTTGAAGGTTAGGGCTCGGTTTAGGGTACGGGTTAGGATTAGGGTTCGTGTTAGGGTAGGGTAGGGTTTAGGGTTAGGGTACGCGTTAGGGTTAGGGTAGTTATTAAACCTATCCCACTCTCTAGATACCCCTTAGCACGTCAAGGATTATTATTTGGGGGTCCAGCCATGGAGAAGAGTTTAGACACTAGGAGAAGATAAGGAACACACCCATTATCAAGAAATCACATTAGGATTCTCTTTTTAACCTGTTCCTTAAAACACTAGTGCTTAGGAAATCTATTGGAGGCAGAAGCAGTCAAGGGTAGCTTAGGGTTAGGGTTAGGGTTAGGGCTAGGGTTAGGACACGGCTTAGGGTACGTGTTCGGGTACGGGTTCGTGTACGGCGTAGGGTATGGGTTTGGGTTAGTGTTAGGGTTAGTTTGAAGGTTAGGGCTCGGTTTAGGGTACGGGTTAGGATTAGGGTTCGTGTTAGGGTTAGGGTAGGGGTTAGGGTTAGGGTACGCGTTAGGGTTAGGGTAGTTATTAAACCTATCCCACTCTCTAGATACCCCTTAGCACGTCAAGGAATATTATTTGGGGGTCCAGCCATGGAGAAGAGTTTAGACACTAGGAGAAGATAAAGAACACACCCATTATCCTGAAATCACATTAGGATTCTCTTTTTAACCTGTTCCTTAATACACTAGTGCTTAGGAAATCTATTGGAGGCAGAAGTAGTCAAGGGTAGCTTAGGGTTAGGGTTACGGTTAGGGTTAGGGTTAGGGTACGGCTTAGGGTACGGGTTCGGGTACGGGTTCGGATACGGCGTAGGGTATGGGTTAGGGTTAGGGTTAGGGTTAGTTTGAGGTTTAGGGCTCGGTTTAGGGTACGGGTTAGGATTAGGGTACGTGTTAGGGTTAGGGTAGGGGTTAGGGTTAGGGTACGCGTTAGGGTTAGGGTAGTTATTAAACCTATCCCACCCTCTAGATACCCCTTAGCACGTCAAGGAATATTATTTGGGGGTCCAGCCATGGAGAAGTGTTTAGACACTAGGAGAAGATAAGGAACACACCCATTATCAAGAAATCACATTAGGATTCTCTTTTTAACCTGTTCCTTAAAACACTAGTTCTTAGGAAATCTATTGGAGGCAGAAGCAGTCAAGGGTAGCTTAGGGTTAGGGTTAGGGTTAGGGCTAGGGTTAGACACGGCTTAGGGTACGGGTTCGGGTACGGGTTCGTGTACGGCGTAGGGTATGGGTTTGGGTTAGGGTTAGTTTGAAGGTTAGGGCTCGGTTTAGGGTACGGGTTAGGATTAGGGTTCGTGTTAGGGTTAGGGTAGGGGTTAGGGTTAGGGTACGCGTTAGGGTTAGGGTAGTTATTAAACCTATCCCACTCTCTAGATACCCCTTAGCACGTCAAGGAATATTATTTGGGGGTCCAGCCATGGAGAAGAGTGTAGACACTAGGAGAAGATAAGGAACACACCCATTATCAAGAAATCACATTAGGATTCTCTTTTTAACCTGTTCCTTAAAACACTAGTGCTTAGGAAATCTATTGGAGGCAAAGCAGTCAAGGGTAGCTTAGGGTTAGGGTTAGGGTTATTGTTAGGGTAAGGCTTAGGGTACGGGTTCGGGTACGGCATAGGGTATGGGTTAGGGTTAGGGTTAGGGTTAGTTTGAGGGTTAGGGCTCGGTTTAGGGTACGGGTTAGGATTAGGGTACGTGTTAGGTTTAGGGTAGGGGTTAGGGTTAGTGTACGCGTTAGGGTTAGGGTAGTTATTAAACCTATCTCACTCCCTAGATGCCCCTTAGCACGTCAAGGAATATTATTTGGGGGACCAGCCATGGAGAAGAGTTTAGACACTAGGAGAAGATAAGTAACACACCCATTATCAAGAAATCACATTAGGATTCTCTTTTTATCCTGTTCCTTAAAACACTAGTGCTTCGGAAATCTATTGGAGGCAGAAGCAGTCAAGGGTAGCTTAGGGTTAGGGTTAGGGTTAGGGTTAGGGTACGGCTTAGGGTGCGGGTTCGGGTACGGGTTCGTGGACGCTGTAGGGTATGGGTTAGGGTTAGGGTTAGGGTTAGTTTGAAGGTTAGGGCTCGGTTTAGGGTACAGGTTAGGATTAGGGTTCGTGTTAGGGTTAGGGTAGGGGTTAGGGTTAGGTTACGCGTTAGGGTTAGGGTAGTTAATAAACCTATCCCACTCTCTAGATACCCCTTAGCACGTCAAGGAATATTATTTGGGGGTCCAGCCATGGAGAAGAGTTTAGACACTAGGAGAAGATAAGGAACACACCCATTATCAAGAAATCACATTAGGATTCTCTTTTTAACCTGTTCCTTAAAACACTAGTGCTTAGGAAATCTATTGGAGGCAGAAGCAGTCAAGGGTAGCTTAGGGTTAGGGTTAGGGTTAGGGCTAGGGTTAGACACGGCTTAGGGTACGGGTTCGGGTACGGGTTCGGGTACGGCGTAGGGTATGGGTTAGGGTTAGGGTTAGGGTTAGTTTGAGGGTTAGGGCTCGGTTTAGGGTACGGGTTAGGATTAGGGTACGTGTTAGGGTTAGGGTAGGGGTTAGGGTTAGAGTATGCGTTAGGGTTAGGGTATTTATTAAACCTATCCCACTCTCTAGATACCCCTTAGCACGTCAAGGAATATTATTTGGGGGTCCAGCCATGGAGAAGAGTTTAGACACTAGGAGAAGATAAGGAACACACCCATTATCAAGAAATCACATTAGGATTCTCTTTTTAACCTGTTCCTTAAAACACTAGTGCTTAGGAAATCTATTGGAGGCAGAAGCAGTCAAGGGTAGGTTAGGGTTAGGGTTAGGGTTAGGGTAAGGCTTAGGGTACGGGTTCAGGAACGGGTTCGGGTACGGGTTCGGGTACGGCGTAGGGTATGGGTTAGGTTTAGGGTGAGGGTTAGTTTGAGGGTTAGGGCTCGGTTTAGGTTACGGGTTAGGATTAGGGTACGTGTTAGGGTTAGGGTAGGGGTTAGGGTTAGGGTACGCGTTAGGGTTAGGGTAGTTATTAAACCTATCCCACTCTCTAGATACCCCTTAGCACGTCAAGGAATATTATTTGGGGGTCCAGCCATGGAGAAGAGTTTAGACACTAGGAGAAGATAAGGAACACACCCGTCATCAAGAAATCACATTAGGATTCTCTTTTTAACCTGTTCCTTAAAACACTAGTGCTTAGGAAATCTATTGGAGGCAGAAGCAGTCAAGGGTAGCTTAGGGTTAGGGTTAGGGTTAGGGTACGGCTTAGGGTACGGGTTCGGGTACAGGTTCGGGTACGGTTTTGGGTATGGCGTAGGATATGGGTTAGGGTTAGGGTTAGGGTTAGTTTGAGGGTTAGGGCTCGGTTTAGGGTACGGGTTAGGATTAGGGTACGTGTTAGGGTTAGGGTAGGGGTTAGGGTTAGAGTACGCGTTAGGTTTAGGGTAGTTATTAAACCTATCCCACTCTCTAGATACCCTTTAGCACGTCAAGGAATATTATTTGGGGGTCCAGCCATGGAGAAGAGTTTAGACACTAGGAGAAGATAAGGAACACACCCATTATCAAGAAATCACATTAGGATTCTCTTTTTAACCTGTTCCTTAAAACACTAGTGCTTAGGAAATCTATTGGAGGCAGAAGCAGTCAAGGGTGGCTTAGGGTTAGGGTTAGGGTTAGGGCTAGAGTTAGGGTACGGCATAGGGTACGGGTTCGGGTACGGGTTCGTGTACGGCGTAGGGTATGGGTTAGAGTTAGGGTTAGGGTTAGTTTGAAGGTTAGGGCTCGGTTTAGGTTTCGGCTTAGGATTAGGGTACGTGTTAGGGTTAGGGTAGGGGTTAGGGTTATGGTACGCGTTAGGGTTAGGGTAGTTATTAAACCTATCCCACTCTCTAGATACCCCTTAGCACGTCAAGGAATATTATTTGGGGGTCCAGCCATGGAGAAGAGTTTAGACACTAGGAGAAGATAAGGAACACACCCATTATCAAGAAATCACATTAGGATTCTCTTTTTAACCTGTTCCTTAAAACACTTGTGCTTAGGAAATCTATTGGAGGCAGAAGCAGTCAAGGGTAGCTTAGGGTTAGGGTTAGGGTTAGGGTTAGGGTTAGGGTTAGCTTTAGGGTACGACTTAGTGTACGGGTTCGGGTACGGGTTCGGGTACGGCGTATGGTATGGGTTAGGGTTAGGGTTAGGGTTAGTTTGAGGGTTAGGGCTTTGTTTAGGGTACGGGTTAGGATTAGGGTACGTGTTAGGGTTAGGGTAGGGGTTAGGGTTAGGGTACGTGTTAGGGTTAGGGTACGCGTTAGGGTTAGGGTAGTTATTAAACCTATCCCACTCTCTAGATACCCCTTAGCACGTCAAGGAATATTATTTGGGTGTCCAGCCATGGAGAAGAGTTTAGACACTATGAGAAGATAAGGAACACACCCATTATCAAGAAATCACATTAGGATTCTCTTTTTAACCTGTTCCTTAAAACACTAGTGCTTAGGAAATCTATTGGAGGCAGAAGCAGTCAAGGGTAGCTTAGGGTTAGGGTTAGGGTTAGGGTTAGGTTTAGGGTACGGCTTAGGGTACGGGTTCGTGTACGGGTTCGTGTACGGCGTAGGGTATGGGTTAGGGTTAGGGTTAGGGTTAGTTTGAAGGTTAGGGCTCGGTTTAGGGCACGGGTTAATATTAGAGTTCGTGTTAGGGTTAGGGTAGGGGTTAGGGTTAGGGTACGCGTTAAGGTTAGGGTAGTTATTAAACCTATCCCACTCTCTAGATACCCCTTAGCACGTCAAGGAATATTATTTGGGGGTCCAGCCATGGAGAAGAGTTTAGACACTAGGAGAAGATAAGGAACACACCCATTATCCTGAAATCACATTAGGATTCTCTTTTTAACCTGTTCCTTAAAACACTAGTGCTTAGGAAATCTATTGGAGGCAGAAGCAGTCAAGGGTAGCTTAGGGTTAGGGTTAGGGTTAGGGTTAGGGTTAGGGTACGGCTTAGGGTACGGGTTCGGGTACGGGTTCGCGTACGGCGTAGGGTATGGGTTAGGGTTAGGGTTAGGGTTAGTTTGAAGGTTAGGGCTCGGTTTAGGGCACGGGTTAGGATTAGGGTTCGTGTTAGGGTTAGGGTAGGGGTTAGGGTTAGGGTACGCGTTAAGCTTAGGGTAGTTATTAAACCTATCCCACTCTCTAGATACCCCTTAGCACGTCAAGGAATATTATTTGGGGGTCCAGCCATGGAGAAGAGTTTAGACACTAGGAGAAGATAAGGAACACACCCATTATCCTGAAATCACATTAGGATTCTCTTTTTAACCTGTTCCTTAATACACTAGTGCTTAGGAAATCTATTGGAGGCAGAAGCAGTCAAGGGTAGCTTAGGGTTAGGGTTAGGGTTAGGATTAGGTTTAGGGTACGGCTTAGGGTACGGGTTCGGGTACGGGTTCGGGTACGGCGTAGGGTATGGGTTAGGGTTAGGGTTAGGGTTAATTTGAGGGTTAGGGCTCGGTTTAGGTTACGGGTTAGGATTAGTGTACGTGTTAGGGTTAAGGTAGAGGTTAGGGTTAGGGTACGCTTTAGGGTAAGGGTAGTTATTAAACCTATCCCACTCTCTAGATACCCCTTAGCACGTCAAGGAATATTATTTGGGGGTCCAGCCATGGAGAAGAGTTTAGACACTAGGAGAAGATAAGGAACACACCCATTATCAAGAAATCACATTAGGATTCTCTTTTTAACCTGTTCCTTAAAACACTAGTGCTTACGAAATCTATTGGAGGCAGAAGCAGTCAAGGGTAGCTTAGAGTTATGGTTAGGGTTAGGGTTTTTGTTAGGGTAAGGCTTAGGGTACGGGTTCGGGTACGGTTTCGGGTACGGTATAGGGTATGGGTTAGGGTTAGGGTTAGGGTTAGTTTGAGGGTTAGGGCTCGGTTTAGGGTACGGTTTAGGATTAGGGTACGTGTTAGGGTTAGGGTAGGGGTTAGGGTTAGGGTATGCATTAGGGTTAGGGTATTTATTAAACCTATCCCACTCTCTAGATACCCCTTAGCACGTCAAGGAATATTATTTGGGGGTCCAGCCATGGAGAAGAGTTTAGACACTAGGAGAAGATAAGGAACACACCCGTCATCAAGAATTCACATTAGGATTCTCTTTTTAACCTGTTCCTTAAAACACTAGTGCTTAGGAAATCTATTGGAGGCAGAAGCAGTCAAGGGTAGCTTAGGGTTAGGGTTAGGGTTATTGTTAGGGTAAGGCTTAGGGTACGGGTTCGGGTACGGCATAGGGTATCGGTTAGGGTTAGGGTTAGGGTTAGTTTGAGGGTTAGGGCTCGGTTTAGGGTACGGGTTAGGATTAGGGTACGTGTTAGGTTTAGGGTAGGGGTTAGGGTTAGGGTACGCGTTAGGGTTAGGGTAGTTATTAAACCTATCCCACTCCCTAGATGCCCCTTAGCACGTCAAGAAATATTATTTGGGGGACCAGCCATGGAGAAGAGTTTAGACACTAGGAGAAGATAAGGAACACACCCATTATCAAGAAATCACATTACGATTCTCTTTTTAACCTGTTCCTTAAAACACTAGTGCTTAGGAAATCTATTGGAGGCAGAAGCAGTCAAGGGTAGCTTAGGGTTAGGGTTAGGGTTAGGGATAGGGTTAGGGTTAGGGTACGGGTTCGGGTACGGGTTCGTGTACGGCGTAGGTTATGGGTTAGGGTTAGGGTTAGGGTTAGTTTGAAGGTTAGGGCTCGGTTTAGGGTACGGGTTAGGATTAGGGTTCGTGTTAGGGTTAGGGTAGGGGTTAGGGTTAGGGTACGCGTTAGGGTTAGGGTAGTTATTAAACCTATCCCACTCTCTAGATACCCCTTAGCACGTCAAGGAATATTATTTGGGGGTCCAGCCATGGAGAAGAGTTTAGACACTAGGAGAAGATAAGGAACACACCCATTATCAAGAAATCACATTAGGATTCTCTTTTTAACCTGTTCCTTAAAACACTAGTGCTTAGGAAATCTATTGGAGGCAGAAGCAGTCAAGGGTAGCTTAGAGTTAGGGTTAGGGTTAGGGCTAGGGTTAGGACACGGCTTAGGGTACGGGTTCGGGTACGGGTTCGTGTACGGCGTAGGGTATGGGTTTGGGTTAGTGTTAGGGTTAGTTTGAAGGTTAGGGCTCGGTTTAGGGTACGGGTTAGGATTAGGGTTCGTGTTAGGGTTAGGGTAGGGGTTAGGGTTAGGGTACGCGTTAGGCTTAGGGTAGTTATTAAACCTATCCCACTCTCTAGATACCCCTTAGCACGTCAAGGAATATTATTTGGGGGTCCAGCCATGGAGAAGAGTTTAGACACTAGGAGAAGATAAAGAACACACCCATTATCCTGAAATCACATTAGGATTCTCTTTTTAACCTGTTCCTTAATACACTAGTGCTTAGGAAATCTATTGGAGGCAGAAGTAGTCAAGGGTAGCTTAGGGTTAGGGTTACGGTTAGGGTTAGGGTTAGGGTACGGCTTAGGGTACGGGTTCGGGTACGAGTTCGGGTACGGCGTAGGGTAAGGGTTAGGGTTAGGGTTAGGGTTAGTTTGAGTGTTAGGGCTCGGTTTAGGGTACGGGTTAGGATTAGGGTACGTGTTAGGTTTAGGGTAGGGGTTAGGGTTAGGGTACGCGTTAGGGTTAGGGTAGTTATTAAACCTATCCCACTCCCTAGATGCCCCTTAGCACGTCAAGGAATATTATTTGGGGGACCAGCCATGGAGAAGAGTTTAGACACTAGGAGAAGATAAGGAACACACCCATTATCAAGAAATCACATTAGGATTCTCTTTTTAACCTGTTCCTTAAAACACTAGTGCTTAGGAAATCTATTGGAGGCAGAAGCAGTCAAGGGTAGCTTAGGGTTAGGGTTAGGGTTAGGGTTAGGGTTAGGGTACGGGTTCGGGTACGGGTTCGTGTACGGCGTAGGTTATGGGTTAGGGTTAGGGTTAGGGTTAGTTTGAAGGTTAGGGCTCGGTTTAGGGTACGGGTTAGGATTAGGGTTCGTGTTAGGGTTAGGGTAGGGGTTAGGGTTAGGGTACGCGTTAGGGTTAGGGTAGTTATTAAACCTATCCCACTCTCTAGATACCCCTTAGCACGTCAAGGAATATTATTTGGGGGTCAAGCCATGGAGAAGAGTTTAGACACTAGGAGAAGATAAGGCACACACCCATTATCAAGAAATCACATTAGGATTCTCTTTTTAACCTGTTCCTTAAAACACTAGTGCTTAGGAAATCTATTGGAGGCAGAAGCAGTCAAGGGTAGCTTAGGGTTAGGGTTAGGGTTAGGTCTAGGGTTAGGACACGGCTTAGGGTACGGGTTCGGGTACGGGTTCGTGTACGGCGTAGGGTATGGGTTTGGGTTAGGGTTAGGGTTAGTTTGAAGGTTAGGGCTCGGTTTAGGGTACGGGTTAGGATTAGGGTTCGTGTTAGGGTAGGGTAGGGTTTAGGGTTAGGGTACGCGTTAGGGTTAGGGTAGTTATTAAACCTATCCCACTCTCTAGATACCCCTTAGCACGTCAAGGATTATTATTTGGGGGTCCAGCCATGGAGAAGAGTTTAGACACTAGGAGAAGATAAGGAACACACCCATTATCAAGAAATCACATTAGGATTCTCTTTTTAACCTGTTCCTTAAAACACTAGTGCTTAGGAAATCTATTGGAGGCAGAAGCAGTCAAGGGTAGCTTAGGGTTAGGGTTAGGGTTAGGGCTAGGGTTAGGACACGGCTTAGGGTACGTGTTCGGGTACGGGTTCGTGTACGGCGTAGGGTATGGGTTTGGGTTAGTGTTAGGGTTAGTTTGAAGGTTAGGGCTCGGTTTAGGGTACGGGTTAGGATTAGGGTTCGTGTTAGGGTTAGGGTAGGGGTTAGGGTTAGGGTACGCGTTAGGGTTAGGGTAGTTATTAAACCTATCCCACTCTCTAGATACCCCTTAGCACGTCAAGGAATATTATTTGGGGGTCCAGCCATGGAGAAGAGTTTAGACACTAGGAGAAGATAAAGAACACACCCATTATCCTGAAATCACATTAGGATTCTCTTTTTAACCTGTTCCTTAATACACTAGTGCTTAGGAAATCTATTGGAGGCAGAAGTAGTCAAGGGTAGCTTAGGGTTAGGGTTACGGTTAGGGTTAGGGTTAGGGTACGGCTTAGGGTACGGGTTCGGGTACGGGTTCGGGTACGGCGTAGGGTATGGGTTAGGGTTAGGGTTAGGGTTAGTTTGAGGTTTAGGGCTCGGTTTAGGGTACGGGTTAGGATTAGGGTACGTGTTAGGGTTAGGGTAGGGGTTAGGGTTAGGGTACGCGTTAGGGTTAGGGTAGTTATTAAACCTATCCCACTCTCTAGATACCCCTTAGCACGTCAAGGAATATTATTTGGGGGTCCAGCCATGGAGAAGTGTTTAGACACTAGGAGAAGATAAGGAACACACCCATTATCAAGAAATCACATTAGGATTCTCTTTTTAACCTGTTCCTTAAAACACTAGTGCTTAGGAAATCTATTGGAGGCAGAAGCAGTCAAGGGTAGCTTAGGGTTAGGGTTAGGGTTAGGGCTAGGGTTAGACACGGCTTAGGGTACGGGTTCGGGTACGGGTTCGTGTACGGCGTAGGGTATGGGTTTGGGTTAGGGTTAGTTTGAAGGTTAGGGCTCGGTTTAGGGTACGGGTTAGGATTAGGGTTCGTGTTAGGGTTAGGGTAGGGGTTAGGGTTAGGGTACGCGTTAGGGTTAGGGTAGTTATTAAACCTATCCCACTCTCTAGATACCCCTTAGCACGTCAAGGAATATTATTTGGGGGTCCAGCCATGGAGAAGAGTGTAGACACTAGGAGAAGATAAGGAACACACCCATTATCAAGAAATCACATTAGGATTCTCTTTTTAACCTGTTCCTTAAAACACTAGTGCTTAGGAAATCTATTGGAGGCAAAGCAGTCAAGGGTAGCTTAGGGTTAGGGTTAGGGTTATTGTTAGGGTAAGGCTTAGGGTACGGGTTCGGGTACGGCATAGGGTATGGGTTAGGGTTAGGGTTAGGGTTAGTTTGAGGGTTAGGGCTCGGTTTAGGGTACGGGTTAGGATTAGGGTACGTGTTAGGTTTAGGGTAGGGGTTAGGGTTAGTGTACGCGTTAGGGTTAGGGTAGTTATTAAACCTATCTCACTCCCTAGATGCCCCTTAGCACGTCAAGGAATATTATTTGGGTGTCCAGCCATGGAGAAGAGTTTAGACACTAGGAGAAGATAAGGAACACACCCATTATCAAGAAATCACATTAGGATTCTCTTTTTATCCTGTTCCTTAAAACACTAGTGCTTCGGAAATCTATTGGAGGCAGAAGCAGTCAAGGGTAGCTTAGGGTTAGGGTTAGGGTTAGGGTTAGGGTACGGCTTAGGGTGCGGGTTCGGGTACGGGTTCGTGGACGCTGTAGGGTATGGGTTAGGGTTAGGGTTAGGGTTAGTTTGAAGGTTAGGGCTCGGTTTAGGGTACAGGTTAGGATTAGGGTTCGTGTTAGGGTTAGGGTAGGGGTTAGGGTTAGGTTACGCGTTAGGGTTAGGGTAGTTAATAAACCTATCCCACTCTCTAGATACCCCTTAGCACGTCAAGGAATATTATTTGGGGGTCCAGCCATGGAGAAGAGTTTAGACACTAGGAGAAGATAAGGAACACACCCATTATCAAGAAATCACATTAGGATTCTCTTTTTAACCTGTTCCTTAAAACACT
The DNA here is from genome assembly GCF_028021215.1 of Eschrichtius robustus. Taxonomy (NCBI): domain Eukaryota; kingdom Metazoa; phylum Chordata; class Mammalia; order Artiodactyla; family Eschrichtiidae; genus Eschrichtius; species Eschrichtius robustus. Next base: position 78,343 of record NW_027175233.1, read on the forward strand.
AGTGCTTAGGAAATCTATTGGAGGCAGAAGCAGTCAAGGGTAGCTTAGGGTTAGGGTTAGGGTTAGGGCTAGGGTTAGACACGGCTTAGGGTACGGGTTCGGGTACGGGTTCGGGTACGGCGTAGGGTATGGGTTAGGGTTAGGGTTAGGGTTAGTTTGAGGGTTAGGGCTCGGTTTAGGGTACGGTTTAGGATTAGGGTACGTGTTAGGGTTAGGGTAGGGGTTAGGGTTAGGGTATGCGTTAGGGTTAGGGTATTTATTAAACCTATCCCACTCTCTAGATACCCCTTAGCACGTCAAGGAATATTATTTGGGGGTCCAGCCATGGAGAAGAGTTTAGACACTAGGAGAAGATAAGGAACACACCCGTCATCAAGAATTCACATTAGGATTCTCTTTTTAACCTGTTCCTTAAAACACTAGTGCTTAGGAAATCTATTGGAGGCAGAAGCAGTCAAGGGTAGCTTAGGGTTAGGGTTAGGGTTATTGTTAGGGTAAGGCTTAGGGTACGGGTTCGGGTACGGCATAGGGTATCGGTTAGGGTTAGGGTTAGGGTTAGTTTGAGGGTTAGGGCTCGGTTTAGGGTACGGGTTAGGATTAGGGTACGTGTTAGGTTTAGGGTAGGGGTTAGGGTTAGGGTACGCGTTAGGGTTAGGGTAGTTATTAAACCTATCCCACTCCCTAGATGCCCCTTAGCACGTCAAGGAATATTATTTGGGGGACCAGCCATGGAGAAGAGTTTAGACACTAGGAGAAGATAAGGAACACACCCATTATCAAGAAATCACATTAGGATTCTCTTTTTAACCTGTTCCTTAAAACACTAGTGCTTAGGAAATCTATTGGAGGCAGAAGCAGTCAAGGGTAGCTTAGGGTTAGGGTTAGGGTTAGGGATAGGGTTAGGGTTAGGGTACGGGTTCGGGTACGGGTTCGTGTACGGCGTAGGTTATGGGTTAGGGTTAGGGTTAGGGTTAGTTTGAAGGTTAGGGCTCGGTTTAGGGTACGGGTTAGGATTAGGGTTCGTGTTAGGGTTAGGGTAGGGGTTAGGGTTAGGGTACGCGTTAGGGTTAGGGTAGTTATTAAACCTATCCCACTCTCTAGATACCCCTTAGCACGTCAAGGAATATTATTTGGGGGTCCAGCCATGGAGAAGAGTTTAGACACTAGGAGAAGATAAGGAACACACCCATTATCAAGAAATCACATTAGGATTCTCTTTTTAACCTGTTCCTTAAAACACTAGTGCTTAGGAAATCTATTGGAGGCAGAAGCAGTCAAGGGTAGCTTAGGGTTAGGGTTAGGGTTAGGTCTAGGGTTAGGACACGGCTTAGGGTACGGTTTCGGGTACGGGTTCGTGTACGGCGTAGGGTATGGGTTTGGGTTAGGGTTAGGGTTAGTTTGAAGGTTAGGGCTCGGTTTAGGGTACGGGTTAGGATTAGGGTTCGTGTTAGGGTTAGGGTAGGGGTTAGGGTTAGGGTACGCGTTAGGGTTAGGGTAGTTATTAAACCTATCCCACTCTCTAGATACCCCTTAGCACGTCAAGGAATATTATTTGGGGGTCCAGCCATGGAGAAGAGTTTAGACACTAGGAGAAGATAAGGAACACACCCATTATCAAGAAATCACATTAGGATTCTCTTTTTAACCTGTTCCTTAAAACACTAGTGCTTAGGAAATCTATTGGAGGCAGAAGCAGTCAAGGGTAGCTTAGGGTTAGGGTTAGGGTTAGGGCTAGGGTTAGGACACGGCTTAGGGTACGGGTTCGGGTACGGGTTCGTGTACGGCGTAGGGTATGGGTTTGGGTTAGTGTTAGGGTTAGTTTGAAGGTTAGGGCTCGGTTTAGGGTACGGGTTAGGATTAGGGTTCGTGTTAGGGTTAGGGTAGGGGTTAGGGTTAGGGTACGCGTTAGGCTTAGGGTAGTTATTAAACCTATCCCACTCTCTAGATACCCCTTAGCACGTCAAGGAATATTATTTGGGGGTCCAGCCATGGAGAAGAGTTTAGACACTAGGAGAAGATAAAGAACACACCCATTATCCTGAAATCACATTAGGATTCTCTTTTTAACCTGTTCCTTAATACACTAGTGCTTAGGAAATCTATTGGAGGCAGAAGTAGTCAAGGGTAGCTTAGGGTTAGGGTTACGGTTAGGGTTAGGGTTAGGGTACGGCTTAGGGTACGGGTTCGGGTACGAGTTCGGGTACGGCGTAGGGTATGGGTTAGGGTTAGGGTTAGGGTTAGTTTGAGTGTTAGGGCTCGGTTTAGGGTACGGGTTAGGATTAGGGTACGTGTTAGGTTTAGGGTAGGGGTTAGGGTTAGGGTACGCGTTAGGGTTAGGGTAGTTATTAAACCTATCCCACTCCCTAGATGCCCCTTAGCACGTCAAGGAATATTATTTGGGGGACCAGCCATGGAGAAGAGTTTAGACACTAGGAGAAGATAAGGAACACACCCATTATCAAGAAATCACATTAGGATTCTCTTTTTAACCTGTTCCTTAAAACACTAGTGCTTAGGAAATCTATTGGAGGCAGAAGCAGTCAAGGGTAGCTTAGGGTTAGGGTTAGGGTTAGGGTTAGGGTTAGGGTACGGGTTCGGGTACGGGTTCGTGTACGGCGTAGGTTATGGGTTAGGGTTAGGGTTAGGGTTAGTTTGAAGGTTAGGGCTCGGTTTAGGGTACGGGTTAGGATTAGGGTTCGTGTTAGGGTTAGGGTAGGGGTTAGGGTTAGGGTACGCGTTAGGGTTAGGGTAGTTATTAAACCTATCCCACTCTCTAGATACCCCTTAGCACGTCAAGGAATATTATTTGGGGGTCAAGCCATGGAGAAGAGTTTAGACACTAGGAGAAGATAAGGCACACACCCATTATCAAGAAATCACATTAGGATTCTCTTTTTAACCTGTTCCTTAAAACACTAGTGCTTAGGAAATCTATTGGAGGCAGAAGCAGTCAAGGGTAGCTTAGGGTTAGGGTTAGGGTTAGGTCTAGGGTTAGGACACGGCTTAGGGTACGGGTTCGGGTACGGGTTCGTGTACGGCGTAGGGTATGGGTTTGGGTTAGGGTTAGGGTTAGTTTGAAGGTTAGGGCTCGGTTTAGGGTACGGGTTAGGATTAGGGTTCGTGTTAGGGTAGGGTAGGGTTTAGGGTTAGGGTACGCGTTAGGGTTAGGGTAGTTATTAAACCTATCCCACTCTCTAGATACCCCTTAGCACGTCAAGGATTATTATTTGGGGGTCCAGCCATGGAGAAGAGTTTAGACACTAGGAGAAGATAAGGAACACACCCATTATCAAGAAATCACATTAGGATTCTCTTTTTAACCTGTTCCTTAAAACACTAGTGCTTAGGAAATCTATTGGAGGCAGAAGCAGTCAAGGGTAGCTTAGGGTTAGGGTTAGGGTTAGGGCTAGGGTTAGGACACGGCTTAGGGTACGTGTTCGGGTACGGGTTCGTGTACGGCGTAGGGTATGGGTTTGGGTTAGTGTTAGGGTTAGTTTGAAGGTTAGGGCTCGGTTTAGGGTACGGGTTAGGATTAGGGTTCGTGTTAGGGTTAGGGTAGGGGTTAGGGTTAGGGTACGCGTTAGGGTTAGGGTAGTTATTAAACCTATCCCACTCTCTAGATACCCCTTAGCACGTCAAGGAATATTATTTGGGGGTCCAGCCATGGAGAAGAGTTTAGACACTAGGAGAAGATAAAGAACACACCCATTATCCTGAAATCACATTAGGATTCTCTTTTTAACCTGTTCCTTAATACACTAGTGCTTAGGAAATCTATTGGAGGCAGAAGTAGTCAAGGGTAGCTTAGGGTTAGGGTTACGGTTAGGGTTAGGGTTAGGGTACGGCTTAGGGTACGGGTTCGGGTACGGGTTCGGATACGGCGTAGGGTATGGGTTAGGGTTAGGGTTAGGGTTAGTTTGAGGTTTAGGGCTCGGTTTAGGGTACGGGTTAGGATTAGGGTACGTGTTAGGGTTAGGGTAGGGGTTAGGGTTAGGGTACGCGTTAGGGTTAGGGTAGTTATTAAACCTATCCCACCCTCTAGATACCCCTTAGCACGTCAAGGAATATTATTTGGGGGTCCAGCCATGGAGAAGTGTTTAGACACTAGGAGAAGATAAGGAACACACCCATTATCAAGAAATCACATTAGGATTCTCTTTTTAACCTGTTCCTTAAAACACTAGTTCTTAGGAAATCTATTGGAGGCAGAAGCAGTCAAGGGTAGCTTAGGGTTAGGGTTAGGGTTAGGGCTAGGGTTAGACACGGCTTAGGGTACGGGTTCGGGTACGGGTTCGTGTACGGCGTAGGGTATGGGTTTGGGTTAGGGTTAGTTTGAAGGTTAGGGCTCGGTTTAGGGTACGGGTTAGGATTAGGGTTCGTGTTAGGGTTAGGGTAGGGGTTAGGGTTAGGGTACGCGTTAGGGTTAGGGTAGTTATTAAACCTATCCCACTCTCTAGATACCCCTTAGCACGTCAAGGAATATTATTTGGGGGTCCAGCCATGGAGAAGAGTGTAGACACTAGGAGAAGATAAGGAACACACCCATTATCAAGAAATCACATTAGGATTCTCTTTTTAACCTGTTCCTTAAAACACTAGTGCTTAGGAAATCTATTGGAGGCAAAGCAGTCAAGGGTAGCTTAGGGTTAGGGTTAGGGTTATTGTTAGGGTAAGGCTTAGGGTACGGGTTCGGGTACGGCATAGGGTATGGGTTAGGGTTAGGGTTAGGGTTAGTTTGAGGGTTAGGGCTCGGTTTAGGGTACGGGTTAGGATTAGGGTACGTGTTAGGTTTAGGGTAGGGGTTAGGGTTAGTGTACGCGTTAGGGTTAGGGTAGTTATTAAACCTATCTCACTCCCTAGATGCCCCTTAGCACGTCAAGGAATATTATTTGGGGGACCAGCCATGGAGAAGAGTTTAGACACTAGGAGAAGATAAGTAACACACCCATTATCAAGAAATCACATTAGGATTCTCTTTTTATCCTGTTCCTTAAAACACTAGTGCTTCGGAAATCTATTGGAGGCAGAAGCAGTCAAGGGTAGCTTAGGGTTAGGGTTAGGGTTAGGGTTAGGGTACGGCTTAGGGTGCGGGTTCGGGTACGGGTTCGTGGACGCTGTAGGGTATGGGTTAGGGTTAGGGTTAGGGTTAGTTTGAAGGTTAGGGCTCGGTTTAGGGTACAGGTTAGGATTAGGGTTCGTGTTAGGGTTAGGGTAGGGGTTAGGGTTAGGTTACGCGTTAGGGTTAGGGTAGTTAATAAACCTATCCCACTCTCTAGATACCCCTTAGCACGTCAAGGAATATTATTTGGGGGTCCAGCCATGGAGAAGAGTTTAGACACTAGGAGAAGATAAGGAACACACCCATTATCAAGAAATCACATTAGGATTCTCTTTTTAACCTGTTCCTTAAAACACTAGTGCTTAGGAAATCTATTGGAGGCAGAAGCAGTCAAGGGTAGCTTAGGGTTAGGGTTAGGGTTAGGGCTAGGGTTAGACACGGCTTAGGGTACGGGTTCGGGTACGGGTTCGGGTACGGCGTAGGGTATGGGTTAGGGTTAGGGTTAGGGTTAGTTTGAGGGTTAGGGCTCGGTTTAGGGTACGGGTTAGGATTAGGGTACGTGTTAGGGTTAGGGTAGGGGTTAGGGTTAGAGTATGCGTTAGGGTTAGGGTATTTATTAAACCTATCCCACTCTCTAGATACCCCTTAGCACGTCAAGGAATATTATTTGGGGGTCCAGCCATGGAGAAGAGTTTAGACACTAGGAGAAGATAAGGAACACACCCATTATCAAGAAATCACATTAGGATTCTCTTTTTAACCTGTTCCTTAAAACACTAGTGCTTAGGAAATCTATTGGAGGCAGAAGCAGTCAAGGGTAGGTTAGGGTTAGGGTTAGGGTTAGGGTAAGGCTTAGGGTACGGGTTCAGGAACGGGTTCGGGTACGGGTTCGGGTACGGCGTAGGGTATGGGTTAGGTTTAGGGTGAGGGTTAGTTTGAGGGTTAGGGCTCGGTTTAGGTTACGGGTTAGGATTAGGGTACGTGTTAGGGTTAGGGTAGGGGTTAGGGTTAGGGTACGCGTTAGGGTTAGGGTAGTTATTAAACCTATCCCACTCTCTAGATACCCCTTAGCACGTCAAGGAATATTATTTGGGGGTCCAGCCATGGAGAAGAGTTTAGACACTAGGAGAAGATAAGGAACACACCCATTATCAAGAAATCACATTAGGATTCTCTTTTTAACCTGTTCCTTAAAACACTAGTGCTTAGGAAATCTATTGGAGGCAAAGCAGTCAAGGGTAGCTTAGGGTTAGGGTTAGGGTTATTGTTAGGGTAAGGCTTAGGGTACGGGTTCGGGTACGGCATAGGGTATGGGTTAGGGTTAGTGTTAGGGTTAGTTTGAGGGTTAGGGCTCGGTTTAGGGTACGGGTTAGGATTAGGGTACGTGTTAGGTTTAGGGTAGGGGTTAGGGTTAGTGTACGCGTTAGGGTTAGGGTAGTTATTAAACCTATCTCACTCCCTAGATGCCCCTTAGCACGTCAAGGAATATTATTTGGGGGACCAGCCATGGAGAAGAGTTTAGACACTAGGAGAAGATAAGGAACACACCCATTATCAAGAAATCACATTAGGATTCTCTTTTTAACCTGTTCCTTAAAACACTAGTGCTTCGGAAATCTATTGGAGGCAGAAGCAGTCAAGGGTAGCTTAGGGTTAGGGTTAGGGTTAGGGTTAGGGTACGGCTTAGGGTGCGGGTTCGGGTACGGGTTCGTGGACGCTGTAGGGTATGGGTTAGGGTTAGGGTTAGGGTTAGTTTGAAGGTTAGGGCTCGGTTTAGGGTACAGGTTAGGATTAGGGTTCGTGTTAGGGTTAGGGTAGGGGTTAGGGTTAGGTTACGCGTTAGGGTTAGGGTAGTTAATAAACCTATCCCACTCTCTACATACCCCTTAGCACGTCAAGGAATATTATTTGGGGGTCCAGCCATGGAGAAGAGTTTAGACACTAGGAGAAGATAAGGAACACACCCATTATCAAGAAATCACATTAGGATTCTCTTTTTAACCTGTTCCTTAAAACACTAGTGCTTAGGAAATCTATTGGAGGCAGAAGCAGTCAAGGGTAGCTTAGGGTTAGGGTTAGGGTTAGGGCTAGGGTTAGACACGGCTTAGGGTACGGGTTCGGGTACGGGTTCGGGTACGGCGTAGGGTATGGGTTAGGGTTAGGGTTAGGATTAGTTTGAGGGTTAGGGCTCGGTTTAGGGTACGGGTTAGGATTAGGGTACGTGTTAGGGTTAGGGTAGGGGTTAGGGTTAGGGTATGCGTTAGGGTTAGGGTATTTATTAAACCTATCCCACTCTCTAGATACCCCTTAGCACGTCAAGGAATATTATTTGGGGGTCCAGCCATGGAGAAGAGTTTAGACACTAGGAGAAGATAAGGAACACACCCATTATCAAGAAATCACATTAGGATTCTCTTTTTAACCTGTTCCTTAAAACACTAGTGCTTAGGAAATCTATTGGAGGCAGAAGCAGTCAAGGGTAGCTTAGAGTTATGGATAGGGTTAGGGTTATTGTTAGGGTAAGGCTTAGGGTACGGGTTCGGGTACGGTTTCGGGTACGGTATAGGGTATGGGTTAGGGTTAGGGTTAGGGTTAGTTTGAGGGTTAGGGCTCGGTTTAGGGTACGGGTTAGGATTAGGGTACGTGTTAGGGTTAGGGTAGGGGTTAGGGTTAGGGTATGCGTTAGGGTTAGGGTATTTATTAAACCTATCCCACTCTCTAGATACCCCTTAGCACGTCAAGGAATATTATTTGGGGGTCCAGCCATGGAGAAGAGTTTAGACACTAGGAGAAGATAAGGAACACACCCGTCATCAAGAAATCACATTAGGATTCTCTTTTTAACCTGTTCCTTAAAACAATAGTGCTTAGGAAATCTATTGGAGGCAGAAGCAGTCAAGGGTAGCTTAGGGTTAGGGTTAGGGTTAGGGTACGGCTTAGGGTACGGGTTCGGGTACGGGTTCGGGTACGGTTTTGGGTATGGCGTAGGATATGGGTTAGGGTTAGGGTTAGGGTTAGTTTGAGGGTTAGGGCTCGGTTTAGGGTACGGGTTAGGATTAGGGTACGTGTTAGGGTTAGGGTAGGGGTTAGGGTTAGAGTACGCGTTAGGTTTAGGGTAGTTATTAAACCTATCCCACTCTCTAGATACCCTTTAGCACGTCAAGGAATATTATTTGGGGGTCCAGCCATGGAGAAGAGTTTAGACACTAGGAGAAGATAAGGAACACACCCATTATCAAGAAATCACATTAGGATTCTCTTTTTAACCTGTTCCTTAAAACACTTGTGCTTAGGAAATCTATTGGAGGCAGAAGCAGTCAAGGGTAGCTTAGGGTTAGGGTTAGGGTTAGGGTTAGGGTTAGCTTTAGGGTACGACTTAGTGTACGGGTTCGGGTACGGGTTCGGGTACGGCGTATGGTATGGGTTAGGGTTAGGGTTAGGGTTAGTTTGAGGGTTAGGGCTTGGTTTAGGGTACGGGTTAGGATTAGGGTACGTGTTCGTGTTAGGGTAGGGGTTAGGGTTAGGGTACGTGTTAGGGTTAGGGTACGCGTTAGGGTTAGGGTAGTTATTAAACCTATCCCACTCTCTAGATACCCCTTAGCACGTCAAGGAATATTATTTGGGTGTCCAGCCATGGAGAAGAGTTTAGACACTAGGAGAAGATAAAGAACACACCCATTATCAAGAAATCACATTAGGATTCTCTTTTTTACCTGTTCCTTAAAACACTACTGCTTAGGAAATCTATTGGAGGCAGAAGCAGTCAAGGGTAGCTTAGGGTTAGGGTTAGGGTTAGGGTTAGGTTTAGGGTACGGCTTAGGGTACGGGTTCGGGTACGGGTTCGTGTACGGCGTAGGGTATGGGTTAGGGTTAGGGTTAGGGTTAGTTTGAAGGTTAGGGCTCGGTTTAGGGCACGGGTTAGGATTAGGGTTCGTGTTAGGGTTAGGGTAGGGGTTAGGGTTAGGGTACGTGTTAAGCTTAGGGTAGTTATTAAACCTATCCCACTCTCTAGATACCCCTTAGCACGTCAAGGAATATTATTTAGGGGTCCAGCCATGGAGAAGAGTTTAGACACTAGGAGAAGATAAGGAACACACCCATTATCAAGAAATCACATTAGGATTCTCTTTTTAACCTGTTCCTTAAAACACTAGTGCTTAGGAAATCTATTGGAGGCAGAAGCAGTCAAGGGTAGCTTAGGGTTAGGGTTAGGGTTAGGGTACGGCTTAGGGTACGGTTTCGGGTACGGGTTTGGGTACGGGTTTGGGTATTGCGTAGGGTATGTGTTAGGTTTAGTGTTAGGGTTAGTTTGAGGGTTAGGGCTCGGTTTAGGGTACGGGTTAGGATTAGGGTACGTGTTAGGGTTAGGGTAGGGGTTAGGGTTAGGGTACGCGTTAGGGTTAGGGTAGTTATTAAACCTATCCCACTCTCTAGATACCCCTTAGCACGTCAAGGAATATTATTTGGGTGTCCAGCCATGGAGAAGAGTTTAGACACTAGGAGAAGATAAGGAACACACCCATTATCAAGAAATCACATTAGGATTCTCTTTTTAACCTGTTCCTTAAAACACTAGTGCTTAGGAAATCTATTGGAGGCAGAAGCAGTCAAGGGTAGCTTAGGGTTAGGGTTAGGGTTAGGGCTAGAGTTAGGGTACGGCATAGGGTACGGGTTCGGGTACGGGTTCGTGTACGGCGTAGGGTATGGGTTAGAGTTAGGGTTAGGGTTAGTTTGAAGGTTAGGGCTCGGTTTAGGTTTCGGCTTAGGATTAGGGTACGTGTTAGGGTTAGGGTAGGGGTTAGGGTTATGGTACGCGTTAGGGTTAGGGTAGTTATTAAACCTATCCCACTCTCTAGATACCCCTTAGCACGTCAAGGAATATTATTTGGGGGTCCAGCCATGGAGAAGAGTTTAGACACTAGGAGAAGATAAGGAACACACCCATTATCAAGAAATCACATTAGGATTCTCTTTTTAACCTGTTCCTTAAAACACTTGTGCTTAGGAAATCTATTGGAGGCAGAAGCAGTCAAGGGTAGCTTAGGGTTAGGGTTAGGGTTAGGGTTAGGGTTAGCTTTAGGGTACGACTTAGTGTACGGGTTCGGGTACGGGTTCGGGTACGGCGTATGGTATGGGTTAGGGTTAGGGTTAGGGTTAGTTTGAGGGTTAGGGCTTTGTTTAGGGTACGGGTTAGGATTAGGGTACGTGTTCGGGTTAGGGTAGGGGTTAGGGTTAGGGTACGTGTTAGGGTTAGGGTACGCGTTAGGGTTAGGGTAGTTATTAAACCTATCCCACTCTCTAGATACCCCTTAGCACGTCAAGGAATATTATTTGGGTGTCCAGCCATGGAGAAGAGTTTAGACACTATGAGAAGATAAGGAACACACCCATTATCAAGAAATCACATTAGGATTCTCTTTTTAACCTGTTCCTTAAAACACTAGTGCTTAGGAAATCTATTGGAGGCAGAAGCAGTCAAGGGTAGCTTAGGGTTAGGGTTAGGGTTAGGGCTAGAGTTAGGGTACGGCATAGGGTACGGGTTCGGGTACGGGTTCGTGTACGGCGTAGGGTATGGGTTAGAGTTAGGGTTAGGGTTAGTTTGAAGGTTAGGGCTCGGTTTAGGTTTCGGCTTAGGATTAGGGTACGTGTTAGGGTTAGGGTAGGGGTTAGGGTTATGGTACGCGTTAGGGTTAGGGTAGTTATTAAACCTATCCCACTCTCTAGATACCCCTTAGCACGTCAAGGAATATTATTTGGGGGTCCAGCCATGGAGAAGAGTTTAGACACTAGGAGAAGATAAGGAACACACCCATTATCAAGAAATCACATTAGGATTCTCTTTTTAACCTGTTCCTTAAAACACTTGTGCTTAGGAAATCTATTGGAGGCAGAAGCAGTCAAGGGTAGCTTAGGGTTAGGGTTAGGGTTAGGGTTAGGTTTAGGGTACGGCTTAGGGTACGGGTTCGTGTACGGGTTCGTGTATGGCGTAGGGTATGGGTTAGGGTTAGGGTTAGGGTTATTTTGAAGGTTAGGGCTCGGTTTAGGGCACGGGTTAATATTAGGGTTCGTGTTAGGGTTAGGGTAGGGGTTAGGGTTAGGGTACGCGTTAAGGTTAGGGTAGTTATTAAACCTATCCCACTCTCTAGATACCCCTTAGCACGTCAAGGAATATTATTTGGGGGTCCAGCCATGGAGAAGAGTTTAGACACTAGGAGAAGATAAGGAACACACCCATTATCCTGAAATCACATTAGGATTCTCTTTTTAACCTGTTCCTTAAAACACTAGTGCTTAGGAAATCTATTGGAGGCAGAAGCAGTCAAGGGTAGCTTAGGGTTAGGGTTAGGGTTAGGGTTAGGGTTAGGGTACGGCTTAGGGTACGGGTTCGGGTACGGGTTCGTGTACGGCGTAGGGTATGGGTTAGGGTTAGTGTTAGGGTTAGTTTGAAGGTTAGGGCTCGGTTTAGGGCACGGGTTAGGATTAGGGTTCGTGTTAGGGTTAGGGTAGGGGTTAGGGTTAGGGTACGCGTTAAGCTTAGGGTAGTTATTAAACCTATCCCACTCTCTAGATAACCCTTAGCACGTCAAGGAATATTATTTGGGGGTCCAGCCATGGAGAAGAGTTTAGACACTAGGAGAAGATAAGGAACACACCCATTATCCTGAAATCACATTAGGATTCTCTTTTTAACCTGTTCCTTAATACACTAGTGCTTAGGAAATCTATTGGAGGCAGAAGCAGTCAAGGGTAGCTTAGGGTTAGGGTTAGGGTTAGGGTTAGGTTTAGGGTACGGCTTAGGGTACGGGTTCGGGTACGGGTTCGGGTACGGCGTAGGGTATGGGTTAGGGTTAGGGTTAGGGTTAATTTGAGGGTTAGGGCTCGGTTTAGGTTACGGGTTAGGATTAGTGTACGTGTTAGTGTTAAGGTAGAGGTTAGGGTTAGGGTACGCGTTAGGGTAAGGGTAGTTATTAAACCTATCCCACTCTCTAGATACCCCTTAGCACGTCAAGGAATATTATTTGGGGGTCCAGCCATGGAGAAGAGTTTAGACACTAGGAGAAGATAAGGAACACACCCATTATCAAGAAATCACATTAGGATTCTCTTTTTAACCTGTTCCTTAAAACACTAGTGCTTACGAAATCTATTGGAAGCAGAAGCAGTCAAGGGTAGCTTAGAGTTATGGTTAGGGTAAGGGTTATTGTTAGGGTAAGGCTTAGGGTACGGGTTCGGGTACGTTTTCGGGTACGGTATAGGGTATGGTTTAGGGTTAGGGTTAGGGTTAGTTTGAGGGTTAGGGCTCGGGTTAGGGTACGGGTTAGGATTAGGGTACGTGTTAGGGTTAGGGTAGGGGTTAGGGTTAGGGTATGCGTTAGGGTTAGGGTATTTATTAAACCTATCCCACTCTCTAGATACCCCTTAGCACGTCAAGGAATATTATTTGGGGGTCCAGCCATGGAGAAGAGTTTAGACACTAGGAGAAGATAAGGAACACACCCGTCATCAAGAAATCACATTAGGATTCTCTTTTTAACCTGTTCCTTAAAACACTAGTGCTTAGGAAATCTATTGGAGGCAGAAGCAGTCAAGGGTAGCTTAGGGTTAGGGTTAGGGTTAGGGTACGGCTTAGGGTACGGGTTCGTGTACGGGTTCGGGTACGGTTTTGGGTATGGCGTAGGATATGGGTTAGGGTTAGGGTTAAGGTTAGTTTGAGGGTTAGGGCTCGGTTTAGGGTACGGGTTAGGATTAGGGTACGTGTTAGGGTTAGGGTAGGGGTTAGGGTTAGAGTACGCGTTAGGGTTAGGGTAGTTATTAAACCTATCCCACTCTCTAGATACCCCTTAGCACGTCAAGGAATATTATTTGGGTGTCCAGCCATGGAGAAGAGTTTAGACACTAGGAGAAGATAAGGAACACACCCATTATCAAGAAATCACATTAGGATTCTCTTTTTAACCTGTTCCTTAAAACACTAGTGCTTAGGAAACCTATTGGAGGCAGAAGCAGTCAAGGGTAGCTTAGGGTTAGGGTTAGGGTTAGGGCTAGAGTTAGGGTACGGCATAGGGTACGGGTTCGGGTATGGGTTCGTGTACGGCGTAGGGTATGGGTTAGAGTTAGGGTTAGGGTTAGTTTGAAGGTTAGGGCTCGGTTTAGGTTTCGGCTTAGGATTAGGGTACGTGTTAGGGTTAGGGTAGGGGTTAGGGTTATGGTACGCGTTAGGGTTAGGGTAGTTATTAAACCTATCCCACTCTCTAGATACCCCTTAGCACGTCAAGGAATATTATATGGGGGTCCAGCCATGGAGAAGAGTTTAGACACTAGGAGAAGATAAGGAAAACACCCATTATCAAGAAATCACATTAGGATTCTCTTTTTAACCTGTTCCTTAAAACAGTTGTACTTAGGAAATCTATTGGAGGCAGAAGCAGTCAAGGGTAGCTTAGGTTTAGGGTTAGGGTTAGGGTTAGGGTTAGCTTTAGGGTACGACTTAGTGTACGGGTTCGGGTACGGGTTCGGGTACGGCGTATGGTATGGGTTAGGGTTAGGGTTAGGGTTAGTTTGAGGGTTAGGGCTCGGTTTAGGGTACGGGTTAGGATTAGGGTACGTGTTAGGGTTAGGGTACGCGTTAGGGTTAGGGTAGTTATTAAACCTATCCCACTCTCTAGATACCCCTTAGCACGTCAAGGGATATTATTTGGGGGTCCAGCCATGGAGAAGAGTTTAGACACTAGGAGAAGATAAGGAACACACCCATTATCCTGAAATCACAATAGGATTCTCTTTTTAACCTGTTCCTTAATACACTAGTGCTTAGGAAATCTATTGGAGGCAGAAGCAGTCAAGGGTAGCTTAGGGCTAGGGTTAGGGTTAGGGTTAGGGTTAGCGTTAGGGTTAGGGTTAGGGTACGGCTTAGGGTACGGGTTCGGGTACGGGTTCGGGTACGGCGTAGGGTATGGGTTAGTGTTAGGGTTAGGGTTAGTTTGAGGTTTAGGGCTCGGTTTAGGGTACGGGTTAGGATTAGGGTACGTGTTAGGGTTAGGGTAGGGGTTAGGGTTAGGGTACGCGTTAGGGTTAGGGTAGTTATTAAACCTATCCCACTCTCTAGATACCCCTTAGCACGTCAAGGAATATTATTTGGGGGTCCAGCCATGGAGAAGAGTTTAGACACTAGGAGAAGATAAGGAACAAACCCATTATCAAGAAATCACATTAGGATTCTCTTTTTAACCTGTTCCTTAAAACACTAGTGCTTAGGAAATCTATTGGAGGCAGAAGCAGTCAAGGGTAGCTTAGGGTTAGGGTTAGGGTTAGGGTACGGCTTAGGGTACGGGTTCGGGAACGGGTTCGGGTACGGGTTCGGGTACGGCGTAGGGTATGGGTTAGGTTTAGGGTTAGGGTTAGTTTGAGGGTTAGGGCTCGGTTTAGGGTACGGGTTAGGATTAGGGTACGTGTTAGGGTTAGGGTAGGGGTTAGGGTTAGGGTACGCGTTAGGGTTAGGGTAGTTATTAAACCTATCCCACTCTCTAGATACCCCTTAGCACGTCAAGGAATATTATTTGGGGGTCCAGCCATGGAGAAGAGTTTAGACACTAGGAGAAGATAAGGAACACACCCATTATCAAGAAATCACATTAGGATTCTCTTTTTAACCTGTTCCTTAAAACACTAGTGCTTAGGAAATCTATTGGAGGCAAAGCAGTCAAGGGTAGCTTAGGGTTAGGTTTAGGGTTATTGTTAGGGTAAGGCTTAGGGTACGGGTTCGGGTACGGCATAGGGTATCGGTTAGGGTTAGGGTTAGGGTTAGTTTGAGGGTTATGGCTCGGTTTAGGGTACGGGTTAGGATTAGGGTACGTGTTAGGTTTAGGGTAGGGGTTAGGGTTAGGGTACGCGTTAGGGTTAGGGTAGTTATTAAACCTATCCCACTCCCTAGATGCCCCTTAGCACGTCAAGGAATATTATTTGGGGACCAGCCATGGAGAAGAGTTTAGACACTAGGAGAAGATAAGGAACACACCCATTATCAAGAAATCACATTAGGATTCTCTTTTTAACCTGTTCCTTAAAACACTAGTGCTTAGGAAATCTATTGGAGGCAGAAGCAGTCAAGGGTAGCTTAGGGTTAGGGTTAGGGTTAGGGATAGGGTTAGGGTTAGGGTACGGGTTCGGGTACGGGTTCGTGTACGGCGTAGGTTATGGGTTAGGGTTAGGGTTAGGGTTAGTTTGAAGGTTAGGGCTCGGTTTAGGGTACGGGTTAGGATTAGGGTTCGTGTTAGGGTTAGGGTAGGGGTTAGGGTTAGGGTACGCGTTAGGGTTAGGGTAGTTATTAAACCTATCCCACTCTCTAGATACCCCTTAGCACGTCAAAGAATATTATTTGGGGGTCCAGCCATGGAGAAGAGTTTAGACACTAGGAGAAGATAAGGAACACACCCATTATCAAGAAATCACATTAGGATTCTCTTTTTAACCTGTTCCTTAAAACACTAGTGCTTAGGAAATCTATTGGAGGCAGAAGCAGTCAAGGGTAGCTTAGGGTTAGGGTTAGGGTTAGGTCTAGGGTTAGGACACGGCTTAGGGTACGGTTTCGGGTACGGGTTCGTGTACGGCGTAGGGTATGGGTTTGGGTTAGGGTTAGGGTTAGTTTGAAGGTTAGGGCTCGGTTTAGGGTACGGGTTAGGATTAGGGTTCGTGTTAGGGTTAGGGTAGGGGTTAGGGTTAGGGTACGCGTTAGGGTTAGGGTAGTTATTAAACCTATCCCACTCTCTAGATACCCCTTAGCACGTCAAGGAATATTATTTGGGGGTCCAGCCATGGAGAAGAGTTTAGACACTAGGAGAAGATAAGGAACACACCCATTATCAAGAAATCACATTAGGATTCTCTTTTTAACCTGTTCCTTAAAACACTAGTGCTTAGGAAATCTATTGGAGGCAGAAGCAGTCAAGGGTAGCTTAGGGTTAGGGTTAGGGTTAGGGCTAGGGTTAGGACACGGCTTAGGGTACGGGTTCGGGTACGGGTTCGTGTACGGCGTAGGGTATGGGTTTGGGTTAGTGTTAGGGTTAGTTTGAAGGTTAGGGCTCTGTTTAGGGTACGGGTTAGGATTAGGGTTCGTGTTAGGGTTAGGGTAGGGGTTAGGGTTAGGGTACGCGTTAGGGTTAGGGTAGTTATTAAACCTATCCCACTCTCTAGATACCCCTTAGCACGTCAAGGAATATTATTTGGGGGTCCAGCCATGGAGAAGAGTTTAGACACTAGGAGAAGATAAAGAACACACCCATTATCCTGAAATCACATTAGGATTCTCTTTTTAACCTGTTCCTTAATACACTAGTGCTTAGGAAATCTATTGGAGGCAGAAGCAGTCAAGGGTAGCTTAGGGTTAGGGTTACGGTTAGGGTTAGGGTTAGGGTATGGCTTAGGGTACGGGTTCGGGTACGAGTTCGGGTACGGCGTAGGGTATGGGTTAGGGTTAGGGTTAGGGTTAGTTTGAGTGTTAGGGCTCGGTTTAGGGTACGGGTTAGGATTAGGGTACGTGTTAGGTTTAGGGTAGGGGTTAGGGTTAGGGTACGCGTTAGGGTTAGGGTAGTTATTAAACCTATCCCACTCCCTAGATGCCCCTTAGCACGTCAAGGAATATTATTTGGGGGACCAGCCATGGAGAAGAGTTTAGACACTAGGAGAAGATAAGGAACACACCCATTATCAAGAAATCACATTAGGATTCTCTTTTTAACCTGTTCCTTAAAACACTAGTGCTTAGGAAATCTATTGGAGGCAGAAGCAGTCAAGGGTAGCTTAGGGTTAGGGTTAGGGTTAGGGTTAGGGTTAGGGTACGGGTTCGGGTACGGGTTCGTGTACGGCGTAGGTTATGGGTTAGGGTTAGGGTTAGGGTTAGTTTGAAGGTTAGGGCTCGGTTTAGGGTACGGGTTAGGATTAGGGTTCGTGTTAGGGTTAGGGTAGGGGTTAGGGTTAGGGTACGCGTTAGGGTTAGGGTAGTTATTAAACCTATCCCACTCTCTAGATACCCCTTAGCACGTCAAGGAATATTATTTGGGGGTCCAGCCATGGAGAAGAGTTTAGACACTAGGAGAAGATAAGGCACACACCCATTATCAAGAAATCACATTAGGATTCTCTTTTTAACCTGTTCCTTAAAACACTAGTGCTTAGGAAATCTATTGGAGGCAGAAGCAGTCAAGGGTAGCTTAGGGTTAGGGTTAGGGTTAGGGCTAGGGTTAGGACACGGCTTAGGGTACGTGTTCGGGTACGGGTTCGTGTACGGCGTAGGGTATGGGTTTGGGTTAGTGTTAGGGTTAGTTTGAAGGTTAGGGCTCGGTTTAGGGTACGGGTTAGGATTAGGGTTCGTGTTAGGGTTAGGGTAGGGGTTAGGGTTAGGGTACGCGTTAGGGTTAGGGTAGTTATTAAACCTATCCCACTCTCTAGATACCCCTTAGCACGTCAAGGAATATTATTTGGGGGTCCAGCCATGGAGAAGAGTTTAGACACTAGGAGAAGATAAAGAACACACCCATTATCCTGAAATCACATTAGGATTCTCTTTTTAACCTGTTCCTTAATACACTAGTGCTTAGGAAATCTATTGGAGGCAGAAGTAGTCAAGGGTAGCTTAGGGTTAGGGTTACGGTTAGGGTTAGGGTTAGGGTACGGCTTAGGGTACGGGTTCGGGTACGGGTTCGGGTACGGCGTAGGGTATGGGTTAGGGTTAGGGTTAGGGTTAGTTTGAGGTTTAGGGCTCGGTTTAGGGTACGGGTTAGGATTAGGGTACGTGTTAGGGTTAGGGTAGGGGTTAGGGTTAGGGTACGCGTTAGGGTTAGGGTAGTTATTAAACCTATCCCACTCTCTAGATACCCCTTAGCACGTCAAGGAATATTATTTGGGGGTCCAGCCATGGAGAAGAGTTTAGACACTAGGAGAAGATAAGGAACACACCCATTATCAAGAAATCACATTAGGATTCTCTTTTTAACCTGTTCCTTAAAACACTAGTGCTTAGGAAATCTATTGGAGGCAGAAGCAGTCAAGGGTAGCTTAGGGTTAGGGTTAGGGTTAGGGCTAGGGTTAGACACGGCTTAGGGTACGGGTTCGGGCACGGGTTCGTGTACGGCGTAGGGTATGGGTTTGGGTTAGTGTTAGTTTGAAGGTTAGGGCTCGGTTTAGGGTACGGGTTAGGATTAGGGTTCGTGTTAGGGTTAGGGTAGGGGTTAGGGTTAGGGTACGTGTTAGGGTTAGGGTAGTTATTAAACCTATCCCACTCTCTAGATACCCCTTAGCACGTCAAGGAATATTATTTGGGGGTCCAGCCATGGAGAAGAGTGTAGACACTAGGAGAAGATAAGGAACACACCCATTATCCTGAAATCACATTAGGATTCTCTTTTTAACCTGTTCCTTAAAACACTAGTGCTTAGGAAATCTATTGGAGGCAGAAGCAGTCAAGGGTAGGTTAGGGTTAGGGTTAGGGTAAGGCTTAGGGTACGGGTTCAGGAACGGGTTCGGGTACGGGTTCGGGTACGGCGTAGGGTATGGGTTAGGTTTAGGGTTAGGGTTAGTTTGAGGGTTAGGGCTCGGTTTAGGGTACGGGTTAGGATTAGGGTCCGTGTTAGGGTTAGGGTAGGGGTTAGGGTTAGGGTACGCGTTAGGGTTAGGGTAGTTATTAAACCTATCCCACTCCCTAGATACCCCTTAGCACGTCAAGGAATATTATTTGGGGGTCCAGCCATGGAGAAGAGTTTAGACAGTAGGAGAAGATAAGGAACACACCCATTATCCTGAAATCACATTAGGATTCTCTTTTTAACCTGTTCCTTAATACACTAGTGCTTAGGAAATCTATTGGAGGCAGAAGCAGTCAAGGGTAGCTTAGGGTTAGGGTTAGGTTTAGGGTTAGGGTTAGGGTTAGGTTTAGGGTTAGGGTACGGCTTAGGGTACGGGTTCGGGTACGGGTTCGGGTATGGCGTAGTGTATGGGTTAGGGTTAGGGTTAGGGTTAGTTTGAGGGTTAGGGCTCGGTTTAGGTTACGGGTTAGGATTAGGGTACGTCTTAGGGTTAGGGTAGGGGTTAGGGTTAGGGTACGCGTTAGGGTTAGGGTAGTTATTAAACCTATCCCACTCTCTAGATAACCCTTAGCACGTCAAGGAATATTATTTGGGGGTCCAGCCATGGAGAAGAGTTTAGACACTAGGAGAAGATAAGCAACACACCCATTATCAAGAAATCACATTAGGATTCTCTTTTTAACCTGTTCCTTAAAACACTAGTGCTTAGGAAATCTATTGGAGGCAGAAGCAGTCAAGGGTAGCTTAGGGTTAGGGTTAGGTTTAGGGTTAGGGTACAGCTTAGGGTACGGTTTCAGGTACGGGTTCGTGTACGGCGTAGGGTATGGGTTAGGGTTAGGGTTAATTTGAAGGTTAGGGCTCGGTTTAGGGTACGGGTTAGGATTAGGGTTCGTGTTAGGGTTAGGGTAGGGGTTAGGGTTAGGGTACGCGTTAGGGTTAGGGTAGTTATTAAACCTATCCCACTCTCTAGATACCCCTTAGCACGTCAAGGAATATTATTTGGGGGTCCAGCCATGGATAAGAGTTTAGACACTAGGAGAAGATAAGGAACACACACATTATCAAGAAATCACATTAGGATTCTCTTTTTAACCTATTCCTTAAAACACTAGTGCTTAGGAAATCTATTGCAGGCAGAAGCAGTCAAGGGTAGCTTAGGGTTAGGGTTAGGGTTAGGGTTAGGGTTAGCTTTAGGGTACGGCTTAGGGTACGGGTTCGGGTACGGCGTAGGGTATGGTTTAGGGTTAGGGTTAGGGTTAGTTTGAGGGTTAGGGCTCGGTTTAGGGTACGGGTTAGGATTAGGGTACGTGTTAGGGTTAGGGTAGGGGTTAGGGTTAGGGTAATTATTAAACCTATCCCACTCTCTAGATAACCCTTAGCACATCAAGGAATATTATTTGGGGTTCCAGCCATGGAGAAGAGTTTAGACACTAGGAGAAGATAAGGAACACACCCATTTTCAAGAAATCACATTAGGATTCTCTTTTTAACCTGTTCCTTAAAACACTAGTGCTTAGGAAATCTATTGGAGGCAGAAGCAGTCAAGGGTAGCATAGGGTTAGGGTTAGGTTTAGGGTTAGGGTTAGTGTTAGGGTACGGGTTCGGGTACGGGTCCGGGTACGGCGTAGGGTATGGGTTAGGGTTAGGGTTAGGGTTAGTTTGAGGGTTAGGGCTCGGTTTAGGGTATGGGTTAGGATTAGGGTACGTGTTAGGGTTAGGGTAGGGGTTAGGGTTAGGGTACGGCTTAGGGTACGGCTTCGGGTACGGGTTCGTGTACGGCGTAGTGTATGGGTTAGGGTTAGGGTTAGGGTTAGTTTGAAGGTTAGGGCTCGGTTTAGGGTACGGGTTAGGATTAGGGTTCGTGTTAGGGTTAGGGTAGGGGTTAGGGTTAGGGTACGCGTTAGGGATAGGGTAGTTATTAAACCTATCCCACTCTCTAGATACCCCTTAGCACGTCAAAGAATATTATTTGGGGGTCCAGCCATGGATAAGAGTTTAGACACTAGGGTTAGGGTTAGGGTTAGGGTTAGGGTTAGGGTTAGGGTTAGGGTTAGGGTTAGGGTTAGTGTTAGGGTACGGGTTCGGGTACGGCATAGGGTATGGGTTAGGGTTAGGGTTAGGATTAGTTTGAGGGTTAGGGCTCGGTTTAGGGTACGTGTTAGGATTAGGGTACGGGTTAGGGTTATGGAAGGGGTTAGGGTTAGGGTACGCGTTAGGGTTAGGGTAGTTATTAAACCTATCCCACTCCCTAGATCCCCCTTAGCACGTCAAGGAATATTATTTGGGGGTCCAGCCATGGAGAAGAGTTTAGACAGTAGGAGAAGATAAGGAACACACCCATTATCAAGAAATCACATTAGGATTCTCTTTTTAACCTGTTCCTTAAAACACTAGTGCTTAGGAAATCTATTGGAGGCAGAAGCAGTCAAGGGTAGCATAGGGTTAGGGTTAGGTTTAGGGTTAGGGTTAGTGTTAGGGTACGGGTTCGGGTACGGGTCCGGGTACGGCGTAGGGTATGGGTTAGGGTTAGGGTTAGGGTTATTTTGAGGGTTAGGGCTCGGTTTAGGGTATGGGTTAGGATTAGGGTACGTGTTAGGGTTAGGGTAGGGGTTAGGGTTAGGGTACGGCTTAGGGTACGGCTTCGGGTACGGGTTCGTGTACGGCGTAGTGTATGGGTTAGGGTTAGGGTTAGGGTTAGTTTGAAGGTTAGGGCTCGGTTTAGGGTACGGGTTAGGATTAGGGTTCGTGTTAGGGTTAGGGTAGGGGTTAGGGTTAGGGTACGCGTTAGGGTTAGGTTAGTTATTAAACCTATCCCACTCTCTAGATACCCCTTAGCACGTCAAGGAATATTATTTGGGGGTCCAGCCATGGATAAGAGTTTAGACACTAGGAGAAGATATGGAACACACCCATTATCCTGAAATCACATTAGGATTCTCTTTTTAACCTGTTCCTTAATACACTAGTGCTTAGTAAATCTATTGGAGGCAGAAGCAGTCAAGGGTAGCTTAGGGTTAGGGTTAGGGTTAGGGCTAGGGTTAGGACACGGCTTAGGGTACGGGTTCGGGTACGGGTTCATGTACGGCGTAGGGTATGGGTTTGGGTTAGGGTTAGGGTTAGTTTGAAGGTTAGGGCTCGGTTTAGGGTACGGGTTAGGATTAGGGTTCGTGTTAGGGTTAGGGTAGGGGTTAGGGTTAGGGTACGCGTTAGGGTTAGGGTAGTTATTAAACCTATCCCACTCTCTAGATACCCCTTAGCACGTCAAGGAATATTAATTGGGGGTCCAGCCATGGAGAAGAGTTTAGACACTAGGAGAAGATAAGGAACACACCCATTATCCTGAAATCACATTAGGATTCTCTTTTTAACCTGTTCCTTAATACACTAGTGCTTAGGAAATCTATTGGAGGCAGAAGCAGTCAAGGGTAGCTTAGGGTTAGGGTTACGGTTAGGGTTAGGGTTAGGGTTATTGTTAGGGTAAGGCTTAGGGTACGGGTTCGGGTACGGCATAGGGTATGGGTTAGGGTTAGGGTTAGGGTTAGTTTGAGGGTTAGGGCTCGGTTTAGGGTACGGGTTAGGAGTAGGGTACGGGTTAGGATTAGGGTTCGTGTTAGGGTTAGGGTAGGGGTTAGGGTTAGGGTACGCGTTAGGGTTAGGGTAGTTATTAAACCTATCCCACTCCCTAGATACCCCTTAGCACGTCAAGGAATATTATTTGGGGGTCCAGCCATGGAGAAGAGTTTAGACAGTAGGAGAAGATAAGGAACACACCCATTATCAAGAAATCACATTAGGATTCTCTTTTTAACCTGTTCCTTAAAACACTAGTGCTTAGGAAATCTATTGGAGGCAGAAGCAGTCAAGGGTAGCTTAGGGTTAGGGTTAGGGTTAGGGCTAGGGTTAGGATACGGCTTAGGGTACGGGTTCGGGTACGGGTTCGTGTACGGCGTAGGGTATGGGTTTGGGTTAGGGTTAGGGTTAGTTTGAAGGTTAGGGCTCGGTTTAGGGTACGGGTTAGGATTAGGGTTCGTGTTAGGGTTAGGGTAGGGGTTAGGGTTAGGGTACGCGTTAGGGTTAGGGTAGTTATTAAACCTATCCCACTCTCTAGATACCCCTTAGCACGTCAAGGAATATTATTTGGGGGTCCAGCCATGGAGAAGAGTTTAGACACTAGGAGAAGATAAGGAACACACCCATTATCAAGAAATCACATTAGGATTCTCTTTTTAACCTGTTCCTTAAAACACTAGTGCTTAGGAAATCTATTGGAGGCAGAAGCAGTCAAGGGTAGCTTAGGGTTAGGGTTAGGGTTAGGGTACGGCTTAGGGTACGGGTTCGGGTAAGGGTTCGGGTACGGGTTCGGGTACGGCGTAGGGTATGGGTTAGGTTTAGGGTTAGGGTTAGTTTGAGGGTTAGGGCTCGGTTTAGGTTACGGGTTAGGATTAGGGTACGTCTTAGGGTTAGGGTAGCGGTTAGGGTTAGGGTACGCGTTAGGGTTAGGGTAGTTATTAAACCTATCCCACTCTCTAGATAACCCTTAGCACGTCAAGGAATATTATTTGGGGGTCCAGCCATGGAGAAGAGTTTAGACACTAGGAGAAGATAAGGAACACACCCATTATCAAGAAATCACATTAGGATTCTCTTTTTAACCTGTTCCTTAAAACACTAGTGCTTAGGAAATCTATTGGAGGCAGAAGCAGTCAAGGGTAGCTTAGGGTTAGGGTTAGGGTTAGGGTTAGGGTTAGCTTTAGGGTACGGCTTAGGGTACGGGTTCGGGTACGGGTTCGGGTACGGCGTAGGGTATGGGTTAGGGTTAGGGTTAGGGTTAGTTTGAGGGGTAGGGCTCGGTTTAGGGTACGGGTTAGGATTAGTGTACGTGTTAGGGTTAGGGTAGAGGTTAGGGATAGGGTATGCGTTAGGGTTAGGGTAGTTATTAAACCTATCCCACTCTCTAGATACCCCTTAGCACGTCAAGGAATATTATTTGGGGGTCCAGCCATGGAGAAGAGTTTAGACACTAGGAGAAAATAAGGAACACACCCATTATCAAGAAATCACATTAGGATTCTCTTTTTAACCTGTTCCTTAAAACACTAGTGCTTAGGAAATCTATTGGAGGCAGAAGCAGTCAAGGGTAGCTTAGGGTTAGGGTTAGGGTTATTGTTAGGGTAAGGCTTAGGGTACGGGTTCGGGTACGGCATAGGGTATGGGTTAGGGTTAGGGTTAGGTTTAGTTTGAGGGTTAGGGCTCGGTTTAGGGTACGGGTTAGGAGTAGGGTACGTGTTAGGGTTAGGGTAGGGATTAGGGTTAGGGTACGCGTTAGGGTTAGGGTGGTTATTAAACCTAACCCACTCCCTAGATACCCCTTAGCACGTCAAGGAATATTATTTTGGGGTGCAGCCATGGAGAAGAGTTTAGACAGTAGGAGAAGATAAGGAACACACCCATTATCAAGAAATCACATTAGGATTCTCTCTTTAACCTGTTCCTTAAAACACTAGTGCTTAGGAAATCTATTGGAGGCAGAAGCAGTCAAGGGTAGCTTAGGGTTAGGGTTAGGGTTAGGGTTAGGGTTAGGGTTAGGGTACTGCTTAGGGTACGGGTTCGGGTACGGGTTCGTGTACGCTGTAGGGTATGGGTTAGGGTTAGGGTTAGGGTTTGTTTGAAGGTTAGGGCTCGGTTTAGGGTACGGGTTAGGATTAGGGTTCGTGTTAGGGTTAGGGTAGGGGTTAGGGTTAGGGTACGCATTAGGGTTAGGGTAGTTATGAAACCTATCCCACTCTCTAGATACCCCTTAGCACGTCAAGGAATATTATTTGGGGGTCCAGCCATGGAGAAGAGTTTAGACACTAGGAGAAGATAAGGAACACACCCATTATCAAGAAATCACATTAGGATTCTCTTTTTAACCTGTTCCTTAAAACACTAGTGCTTAGGAAATCTATTGGAGGCAGAAGCAGTCAAGGGTAGCTTAGGGTTAGGGTTTCGGTTAGGGTACGGCTTAGGGTACGGGTTCGGGTACCGGTTCGGGTACGGGTTTGGGTATGGCGTAGGATATGGGTTAGGGTTAGGGTTAGGGTTAGTTTTAGGGTTAGGGCTCGGTTTAGGGTACGGGTTAGGATTAGGGTACGTGTAAGGTGAGGGTAGGGGTTAGGGTTAGGGTACGCGTTAGGGTTAGGGTAGTTATTAAACCTATCCCACTCTCTAGATACCCCTTAGCACGTCAAGGAATATTATTTGGGGGTCCAGCCATGGAGAAAAGTTTAGACACTAGGAGAAGATAAGGAACACACCCATTATCAAGAAATCACATTAGGATTCTCTTTTTAACCTGTTCCTTAAAACACTAGTGCTTAGGAAATCTATTGGAGGCAGAAGCAGTCAAGGGTAGCTTAGGGTTAGGGTTAGGGTTATTGTTAGGGTAAGGCTTAGAGTACGCGTTCGGGTACGGCATAGGGTATGGGTTAGGGTTAGGGTTAGGGTTAGTTTGAGGGTTAGGGCTCGGTTTAGGGTACGGGTTAGGATTAGGGTACGTGTTAGGGTTAGGGTAGGGGTTAGGGTTAGGGTATGCGTTAGGGTTAGGGTAGTTATTAAACCTATCCCACTCCCTAGATACCCCTTAGCACGTCAAGGAATATTATTTGTGGGACCAGCCATGGAGAAGAGTTTAGACAGTAGGAGAAGATAATGAACACACCCATTATCAAGAAATCACATTAGGATTCTCTTTTTAACCTGTTCCTTAAAACACTAGTGCTTAGGAAATCTATTGGAGGAAGAAGCAGTCAAGGGTAGCTTAGGGTTAGCGTTAGGGTTAGGGCTAGGGTTAGGACACGGCTTAGGGTACGGGTTCGGGTACGGGTTCGTGTACGGCGTAGGGTATGGGTTTGGGTTAGGGTTAGGGTTAGTTTGAAGTTTAGGGCTCGGTTTAGGGTACGGGTTAGGATTAGGGTTCGTGTTAGGGTTAGGGTAGGGGTTAGGGTTAGGGTACGCGTTAGGGTTAGGGTAGTTATTAAACCTATCCCACTCTCTAGATACCCCTTAGCACGTCAAGGAATATTATTTGGGGGTCCAGCCATGGAGAAGAGTTTAGACACTAGGAGAAGATAAGGAACACACCCATTATCCTGAAATCACATTAGGATTCCCTTTTTAACCTGTTCCTTAATACACTAGTGCTTAGGAAATCTATTGGAGGCAGAAGCAGTCAAGGGTAGCTTAGGGTTAGGGTTACGGTTAGGGTTAGGGTTAGGGTTATTGTTAGGGTAAGGCTTAGGGTACGGTTTCGGGTACGGCATAGTGTATGGGTTAGGGTTAGGGTTAGGGTTAGTTTGAGGGTTAGGGCTCGGTTTAGGGTACGGGTTAGGAGTAGGGTACGTGTTAGGGTTAGGGTAGGGGTTAGGGTTAGGGTACGCGTTAGGGTTAGGGTAGTTATTAAACCTATCCCACTCCCTAGATACCCCTTAGCACGTCAAGGAATATTATTTGGGGGTCCAGCCATGGAGAAGAGTTTAGACAGTAGGAGAAGATAAGGAACACACCCATTATCAAGAAATCACATTAGGATTCTCTTTTTAACCTGTTCCTTAAAACACTAGTGCTTAGGAAATCTATTGGAGGCAGAAGCAGTCAAGGGTAGCTTAGGGTTACGGTTACGGTGAGGGTTAGGGTTAGGGTATGGCTTAGGGTACGGGTTCGGGTACGGGTTCGGGTACGGCGTAGGGTATGGGTTAGGGTTAGGGTTAGGGTTAGTTTGAGGGTTAGGGCTCCGTTTAGGGTACGGGTTAGGATTAGGGTACGTGTTAGGGTTAGGGTAGGGGTTAGGGTTAGGGTACGCGTTAGGGTTAGGGTAGTTATTAAACCTATCCCATTCTCTAGATACCCCTTAGCACGTCAAGGAATATTATTTGGGGGTCCAGCCATGGAGAAGAGTTTAGACACTAGGAGAAGATAAGAACACACCCATTATCAAGAAATCACATTAGGATTCTCTTTTTAACCTGTTCCTTAAAACACTAGTGCTTAGGAAATCTATTGGAGGCAGAAGCAGTCAAGGGTAGCTTAGGGTTAGGGTTAGGGTTAGGGCTAGGGTTAGGGTACGGCATAGGGTACGGGTTCGGGTACGGGTTCGTGTACGGCGTAGGGTATGGGTTTGGGTTAGGGTTAGGATTAGTTTGAAGGTTAGGGCTCGGTTTAGGGTACGGGTTAGGATTAGGGTTCGTGTTAGGGTTAGGGTAGGGGTTAGGGTTAGGGTACGCGTTAGGGTTAGGGTAGTTATTAAACCTATCCCACTCTCTAGATACCCCTTAGCACGTCAAGGAATATTATTTGGGGGTCCAGCCATGGAGAAGAGTTTAGATACTAGGAGAAGATAAGGAACACACCCATTATCCTGAAATCACATTAGGATTCTCTTTTTAACCTGTTCCTTAATACACTAGTGCTTAGGAAATCTATTGGAGGCAGAAGCAGTCAAGGGTAGCTTAGGGTTAGGGTTAGGGTTAGGGCTAGGGTTAGGACACGGCTTAGGGTACGGGTTCGGGTACGGGTTCATGTACGGCGTAGGGTATGGGTTTGGGTTAGGGTTAGGGTTAGTTTGAAGGTTAGGGCTCGGTTTAGGGTACGGGTTAGGATTAGGGTTCGTGTTAGGGTTAGGGTAGGGGTTAGGGTTAGGGTACGCGTTAGGGTTAGGGTAGTTATTAAACCTATCCCACTCTCTAGATACCCCTTAGCACGTCAAGGAATATTAATTGGGGGTCCAGCCATGGAGAAGAGTTTAGACACTAGGAGAAGATAAGGAACACACCCATTATCCTGAAATCACATTAGGATTCTCTTTTTAACCTGTTCCTTAATACACTAGTGCTTAGGAAATCTATTGGAGGCAGAAGCAGTCAAGGGTAGCTTAGGGTTAGGGACACGGTTAGGGTTAGGGTTAGGGTTATTGTTAGGGTAAGGCATAGGGTACGGGTTCGGGTATGGCATAGGGTATGGGTTAGGGTTAGGGTTAGGGTTAGTTTGTGGGTTAGGTCTCGGTTTAGGGTACGGGTAAGGAGTAGGGTACGTGTTAGGGTTAGGGTAGGGGTTAGGGTTAGGGTACGCGTTAGGGTTAGGATAGTTATTAAACCTATCCCACTCCCTAGATACCCCTTAGCACGTCAAGGAATATTATTTGGGGGTCCAGCCATGGAGAAGAGTTTAGACAGTAGGGGAAGATAAGGAACACACCCATTATCAAGAAATCACATTAGGATTCTCTTTTTAACCTGTTCCTTAAAACACTAGTGCTTAGGAAATCTATTGGAGGCAAAGCAGTCAAGGGTAGCTTAGGGTTAGGGTTAGGTTTAGGGTTAGGGTTAGGGTACGGCTTAGGGTACGGGTTCGGGTACGGGTTCGTGTACGCTGTAGGGTATGGGTTAGGGTTAGGGTTAGGGTTAGTTTGAAGGTTAGGGCTCGGTTTAGGGTACGGGTTAGGATTAGGGTTCGTGTTAGGGTTAGGGTATGGGTTAGGGTTAGGGTACGCGTTAGGGTTAGGGTAGTTATTAAACCTATCCCAATCTCTAGATACCCCTTAGCACGTCAAGGAATATTATTTGGGGGTCCAGCCATGGAGAAGAGTTTAGACACTAGGAGAAGATAAGGAACACACCCATTATCAAGAAATCACATTAGGATTCTCTTTTTAACCTGTTCCTTAAAACACTAGTGCTTAGGAAATCTATTGGAGGCAGAAGCAGTCAAGGGTAGCTTAGGGTTAGGGTTAGGGTTAGTGCTAGGGTTAGGACACGGCTTAGGGTACGGGTTCGGGTAAGGGTTCGTGTACGGCGTAGGGTATGGGTTTGGGTTAGGGTTAGGATTAGTTTGAAAGTTAGGGCTCGGTTTAGGGTACGGGTTAGGATTAGGGTTCGTGTTAGGGTTAGGGTAGGGGTTAGGGTTAGGGTACGCGTTAGGTTTAGGGTAGTTATTAAACCTATCCCACTCTCTAGATACCCCTTAGCACGTCAAGGAATATTATTTGGGGGTCCAGCCATGGAGAAGAGTTTAGACACTAGGAGAAGATAAGGAACACACCCATTATCCTGAAATCACATTAGGATTCTCTTTTTAACCTGTTCCTTAAAACACTAGTGCTTAGGAAATCTATTGGAGGCA
The DNA here is from genome assembly GCF_028021215.1 of Eschrichtius robustus. Lineage (NCBI taxonomy): Eukaryota > Metazoa > Chordata > Mammalia > Artiodactyla > Eschrichtiidae > Eschrichtius > Eschrichtius robustus. Next base: position 107,134 of record NW_027175233.1, read on the forward strand.
AAGCAGTCAAGGGTAGCTTAGGGTTAGGGTTAGGGTTATTGTTAGGGTAAGGCTTAGGGTACGGGTTCGGGTACGGCATAGGGTATCGGTTAGGGTTAGGGTTAGGGTTAGTTTGAGGGTTATGGCTCGGTTTAGGGTACGGGTTAGGATTAGGGTACGTGTTAGGTTTAGGGTAGGGGTTAGGGTTAGGGTACGCGTTAGGGTTAGGGTAGTTATTAAACCTATCCCACTCCCTAGATGCCCCTTAGCACGTCAAGGAATATTATTTGGGGGACCAGCCATGGAGAAGAGTTTAGACACTAGGAGAAGATAAGGAACACACCCATTATCAAGAAATCACATTAGGATTCTCTTTTTAACCTGTTCCTTAAAACACTAGTGCTTAGGAAATCTATTGGAGGCAGAAGCAGTCAAGGGTAGCTTAGGGTTAGGGTTAGGGTTAGGGATAGGGTTAGGGTTAGGGTACGGGTTCGGGTACGGGTTCGTGTACGGCGTAGGTTATGGGTTAGGGTTAGGTTTAGGGTTAGTTTGAAGGTTAGGGCTCGGTTTAGGGTACGGGTTAGGATTAGGGTTCGTGTTAGGGTTAGGGTAGGGGTTAGGGTTAGGGTACGCGTTAGGGTTAGGGTAGTTATTAAACCTATCCCACTCTCTAGATACCCCTTAGCACGTCAAAGAATATTATTTGGGGGTCCAGCCATGGAGAAGAGTTTAGACACTAGGAGAAGATAAGGAACACACCCATTATCAAGAAATCACATTAGGATTCTCTTTTTAACCTGTTCCTTAAAACACTAGTGCTTAGGAAATCTATTGGAGGCAGAAGCAGTCAAGGGTAGCTTAGGGTTAGGGTTAGGGTTAGGTCTAGGGTTAGGACACGGCTTAGGGTACGGTTTCGGGTACGGGTTCGTGTACGGCGTAGGGTATGGGTTTGGGTTAGGGTTAGGGTTAGTTTGAAGGTTAGGGCTCGGTTTAGGGTACGGGTTAGGATTAGGGTTCGTGTTAGGGTTAGGGTAGGGGTTAGGGTTAGGGTACGCGTTAGGGTTAGGGTAGTTATTAAACCTATCCCACTCTCTAGATACCCCTTAGCACGTCAAGGAATATTATTTGGGGGTCCAGCCATGGAGAAGAGTTTAGACACTAGGAGAAGATAAGGAACACACCCATTATCAAGAAATCACATTAGGATTCTGTTTTTAACCTGTTCCTTAAAACACTAGTGCTTAGGAAATCTATTGGAGGCAGAAGCAGTCAAGGGTAGCTTAGGGTTAGGGTTAGGTTTAGGGTTAGGGTTAGGGTTAGGGTTAGGGTTAGGGTACGGCTTAGTGTACGGGTTCGGGTATGGCGTAGGGTATGGGTTAGGGTTAGGGTTAGGGTTAGTTTGAGGGTTAGGGCTCGGTTTAGGTTACGGGTTAGGATTAGGGTACGTCTTAGGGTTAGGGTAGCGGTTAGGGTTAGGGTACGCGTTAGGGTTAGGGTAGTTATTAAACCTATCCCACTCTCTAGATAACCCTTAGCACGTCAAGGAATATTATTTGGGGGTCCAGCCATGGAGAAGAGTTTAGACACTAGGAGAAGATAAGGAACACACCCATTATCAAGAAATCACATTAGGATTCTCTTTTTAACCTGTTCCTTAAAACACTAGTGCTTAGGAAATCTATTGGAGGCAGAAGCAGTCAAGGGTAGCTTAGGGTTAGGGTTTGGGTTAGGGTACGGCTTAGGGTACGGGTTCGGGTACGGGTTCGGGTACGGGTTTGGGTATGGCGTAGGATATGGGTTAGGGTTAGGGTTAGGGTTAGTTTGAGGGTTAGGGCTCGGTTTAGGGTACGGGTTAGGATTAGGGTACGTGTTAGGGTGAGGGTAGGGGTTAGGGTTAGGGTACGCGTTAGGGTTAGGGTAGTTATTAAACCTATCCCACTCTCTAGATACCCCTTAGCACGTCAAGGAATATTATTTGGGGGTCCAGCCATGGAGAAAAGTTTAGACACTAGGAGAAGATAAGGAACACACCCATTATCAAGAAATCACATTAGGATTCTCTTTTTAACCTGTTCCTTAAAACACTAGTGCTTAGGAAATCTATTGGAGGCAGAAGCAGTCAAGGGTAGCTTAGGGTTAGGGTTAGGGTTATTGTTAGGGTAAGGCTTAGGGTACGCGTTCGGGTACGGCATAGGGTATGGGTTAGGGTTAGGGTTAGGGTTAGTTTGAGGGTTAGGGCTCGGTTTAGGGTACGGGTTAGGATTAGGGTACGTGTTAGGGTTAGGGTAGGGGTTAGGGTTAGGGTACGCGTTAGGGTTAGGGTAGTTATTAAACCTATCCCACTCCCTAGATACCCCTTAGCACGTCAAGGAATATTATTTGTGGGACCAGCCATGGAGAAGAGTTTAGACAGTAGGAGAAGATAATGAACACACCCATTATCAAGAAATCACATTAGGATTCTCTTTTTAACCTGTTCCTTAAAACACTAGTGCTTAGGAAATCTATTGGAGGAAGAAGCAGTCAAGGGTAGCTTAGGGTTAGCGTTAGGGTTAGGGCTAGGGTTAGGACACGGCTTAGGGTACGGGTTCGGGTACGGGTTCGTGTACGGCGTAGGGTATGGGTTTGGGTTAGGGTTAGGGTTAGTTTGAAGTTTAGGGCTCGGTTTAGGGTACGGGTTAGGATTAGGGTTCGTGTTAGGGTTAGGGTAGGGGTTAGGGTTAGGGTACGCGTTAGGGTTAGGGTAGTTATTAAACCTATCCCACTCTCTAGATACCCCTTAGCACGTCAAGGAATATTATTTGGGGGTCCAGCCATGGAGAAGAGTTTAGACACTAGGAGAAGATAAGGAACACACCCATTATCCTGAAATCACATTAGGATTCCCTTTTTAACCTGTTCCTTAATACACTAGTGCTTAGGAAATCTATTGGAGGCAGAAGCAGTCAAGGGTAGCTTAGGGTTAGGGTTACGGTTAGGGTTAGGGTTAGGGTTATTCTTAGGGTAAGGCTTAGGGTACGGGTTCGGGTACGGCATAGTGTATGGGTTAGGGTTAGGGTTAGGGTTAGTTTGAGGGTTAGGGCTCGGTTTAGGGTACGGGTTAGGAGTAGGGTACGTGTTAGGTTTAGGGTAGGTGTTAGGGTTAGGGTACGCGTTAGGGTTAGGGTAGTTATTAAACCTATCCCACTCCCTAGATACCCCATAGCACGTCAAGGAATATTATTTGGGGGTCCAGCCATGGAGAAGAGTTTAGACAGTAGGAGAAGATAAGGAACACACCCATTATCAAGAAATCACATTAGGATTCTGTTTTTAACCTGTTCCTTAAAACACTAGTGCTTAGGAAATCTATTGGAGGCAGAAGCAGTCAAGGGTAGCTTAGGGTTAGGGTTAGGGTTAGGGCTAGGGTTAGGATACGGCTTAGGGTACGGGTTCGGGTACGGGTTCGTGTACGGCGTAGGGTATGGGTTTGGGTTAGGTTTAGGATTAGTTTGAAGGTTAGGGCTCGGTTTAGGGTACGGGTTAGGATTAGGGTTCGTGTTAGGGTTAGGGTAGGGGTTAGGGTTAGGGTACGCGTTAGGGTTAGGGTAGTTATTAAACCTATCCCACACTCTAGATACCCCTTAGCACGTCAAGGAATATTATTTGGGGGTCCAGCCATGGAGAATAGTTTAGACACTAGGAGAAGATAAGGAACACACCCATTATCCTGAAATCACATTAGGATTTTCTTTTTAACCTGTTCCTTAATACACTAGTGCTTAGGAAATCTATTGGAGGCAGAAGCAGTCAAGGGTAGCTTAGGGTTACGATTACGGTGAGGGTTAGGGTTAGGGTATGGCTTAGGGTACGGGTTCGGGTACGGGTTCGGGTACGGCGTAGGGTATGGGTTAGGGTTAGGGTTAGGGTTAGTTTGAGGGTTAGGGCTCCGTTTAGGGTACGGGTTAGGATTAGGGTACGTGTTAGGGTTAGGGTAGGGGTTAGGGTTAGTGTACGCGTTAGGGTTAGGGTAGTTATTAAACCTATCCCATTCTCTAGATACCCCTTAGCACGTCAAGGAATATTATTTGGGGGTCCAGCCATGGAGAAGAGTTTAGACACTAGGAGAAGATAAGAACACACCCATTATCAAGAAATCACATTAGGATTCTCTTTTTAACCTGTTCCTTAAAACACTAGTGCTTAGGAAATCTATTGGAGGCAGAAGCAGTCAAGGGTAGCTTAGGGTTAGGGTTAGGGTTAGGGCTAGGGTTAGGACACGGCTTAGGGTACGGGTTCGGTTACAGGTTCGTGTACGGCGTAGGGTATGGGTTTGGGTTAGGGTTAGGATTAGTTTGAAGGTTAGGGCTCGGTTTAGGGTACGGGTTAGGATTAGGGTTCGTGTTAGTGTTAGGGTAGGGGTTAGGGTTAGGTTACGCGTTAGGGTTAGGGTAGTTATTAAACCTATCCCACTCTCTAGATACCCCTTAGCACGTCAAGGAATATTATTTGGGGGTCCAGCCATGGAGAAGAGTTTAGACACTAGGAGAAGATAAGGAACACACCCATTATCCTGAAATCACATTAGGATTCTCTTTTTAACCTGTTCCTTAAAACACTAGTGCTTAGGAAATCTATTGGAGGCAGAAGCAGTCAAGGGTAGCTTAGGGTTAGGGTTAGGGTTAGGGCTAGGGTTAGGACACGGCTTAGGGTACGGGTTCGGGTACGGGTTCATGTACGGCGTAGGGTATGGGTTTGGGTTAGGGTTAGGGTTAGTTTGAAGGTTAGGGCTCGGTTTAGGGTACGGGTTAGGATTAGGGTTCGTGTTAGGGTTAGGGTAGGGGTTAGGGTTAGGGTACGCGTTAGGGTTAGGGTAGTTATTAAACCTATCCCACTCTCTAGATACCCCTTAGCACGTCAAGGAATATTAATTGGGGGTCCAGCCATGGAGAAGAGTTTAGACACTAGGAGAAGATAAGGAACACACCCATTATCCTGAAATCACATTAGGATTCTCTTTTTAACCTGTTCCTTAATACACTAGTGCTTAGGAAATCTATTGGAGGCAGAAGCAGTCAAGGGTAGCTTAGGGTTAGGGTTACGGTTAGGGTTAGGGTTAGGGTTATTGTTAGGGTAAGGCATAGGGTACGGGTTCGGGTACGGCATAGGGTATGGGTTAGGGTTAGGGTTAGGGTTAGTTTGTGGGTTAGGTCTCGGTTTAGGGTACGGGTTAGGAGTAGGGTACGTGTTAGGGTTAGGGTAGGGGTTAGGGTTAGGGTACGCGTTAGGGTTAGGATAGTTATTAAACCTATCCCACTCCCTAGATACCCCTTAGCACGTCAAGGAATATTATTTGGGGGTCCAGCCATGGAGAAGAGTTTAGACAGTAGGAGAAGATAAGGAACACACCCATTATCAAGAAATCACATTAGGATTCTCTTTTTAACCTGTTCCTTAAAACACTAGTGCTTAGGAAATCTATTGGAGGCAAAGCAGTCAAGGGTAGCTTAGGGTTAGGGTTAGGGTTAGGGTTAGGGTTAGGGTACGGCTTAGGGTACAGGTTCGGGTACGGGTTCGTGTACGCTGTAGGGTATGGGTTAGGGTTAGGGTTAGGGTTAGTTTGAAGGTTAGGGCTCGGTTTAGGGTACGGGTTAGGATTAGGGTTCGTGTTAGGGTTAGGGTATGGGTTAGGGTTAGGGTACGCATTAGGGTTAGGGTAGTTATTAAACCTATCCCACTCTCTAGATACCCCTTAGCACGTCAAGGAATATTATTTGGGGGTCCAGCCATGGAGAAGAGTTTAGACACTAGGAGAAGATAAGGAACACACCCATTATCAAGAAATCACATTAGGATTCTCTTTTTAACCTGTTCCTTAAAACACTAGTGCTTAGGAAATCTATTGGAGGCAGAAGCAGTCAAGGGTAGCTTAGGGTTAGGGTTAGGGATAGGGCTAGGGTTAGGACACGGCTTAGGTTACGGGTTCGGGTAAGGGTTCGTGTACGGCGTAGGGTATGGGTTTGGGTTAGGGTTAGGATTAGTTTGAAGGTTAGGGCTCGGTTTAGGGTACGGGTTAGGATTAGGGTTCGTGTTAGGGTTAGGGTAGGGGTTAGGGTTAGGGTACGCGTTAGGTTTAGGGTAGTTATTAAACCTATCCCACTCTCTAGATACCCCTTAGCACGTCAAGGAATATTATTTGGAGGTCCAGCCATGGAGAAGAGTTTAGACACTAGGAGAAGATAAGGAACACACCCATTATCCTGAAATCACATTAGGAATCTCTTTTTAACCTGTTCCTTAATACACTAGTGCTTAGGAAATCTATTGGAGGCAGAAGCAGTCAAGGGTAGCTTAGGGTTAGGGTTAGGGTTAGGGTTAGGGTTAGGGTTAGGGTACGGCTTAGGGTACGGGTTTGGGTACGGGTTCGTGTACGGCGTAGGGTATGGGTTAGGGTTAGGGTTAGGGTTAGTTTGAGGGTTAGGGCTCCGTTTAGGGTACGGGTTAGGATTAGGGAACGTGTTAGGGTTAGGGTAGGGGTTAGGGTTAGGGTACGCGTTAGGGTTAGGGTAGTTATTAAACGTATCCCACTCTCTAGATACCCCTTAGCACGTCAAGGAATATTATTTGGGGGTCCAGCCATGGAGAAGAGTTTAGACACTAGGAGAAGATTAGGAACACACCCATTATCAAGAAATCACATTAGGATTCTCTTTTTAACCTGTTCCTTAAAACACTAGTGCTTAGGAAATCTATTGGAGGCAGAAGCAGTCAAGGGTAGCTTAGGGTTAGGGTTAGGGTTAGGGTACGGCTTAGGGTACTGGTTCGGGTAAGGGTTCGGGTACGGGTTCGGGTACGGCGTAGGGTATGGGTTAGGTTTAGGGTTAGGGTTAGTTTGAGGGTTAGGGCTCGGTTTAGGTTACGGGTTAGGATTAGGGTACGTGTTAGGGTTAGGGTAGGGGTTAGGGTTAGGGTACGCGTTAGGGTTAGGGTAGTTATTAAACCTATCCCACTCTCTAGATACCCCTTAGCACGTCAAGGAATATTATTTGGGGGTCCAGCCATGGAGAAGAGTTTAGACACTAGGAGAAGATAAGGAACACACCCATTATCAAGAAATCACATTAGGATTCTGTTTTTAACCTGTTCCTTAAAACACTAGTGCTTAGGAAATCTATTGGAGGCAGAAGCAGTCAAGGGTAGCTTAGGGTTAGGGTTAGGTTTAGGGTTAGGGTTAGGGTTAGGGTTAGGGTTAGGGTACGGCTTAGTGTACGGGTTCGGGTATGGCGTAGGGTATGGGTTAGGGTTAGGGTTAGGGTTAGTTTGAGGGTTAGGGCTCGGTTTAGGTTACGGGTTAGGATTAGGGTACGTCTTAGGGTTAGGGTAGCGGTTAGGGTTAGGGTACGCGTTAGGGTTAGGGTAGTTATTAAACCTATCCCACTCTCTAGATAACCCTTAGCACGTCAAGGAATATTATTTGGGGGTCCAGCCATGGAGAAGAGTTTAGACACTAGGAGAAGATAAGGAACACACCCATTATCAAGAAATCACATTAGGATTCTCTTTTTAACCTGTTCCTTAAAACACTAGTGCTTAGGAAATCTATTGGAGGCAGAAGCAGTCAAGGGTAGCTTAGGGTTAGGGTTTGGGTTAGGGTACGGCTTAGGGTACGGGTTCGGGTACGGGTTCGGGTACGGGTTTGGGTATGGCGTAGGATATGGGTTAGGGTTAGGGTTAGGGTTAGTTTGAGGGTTAGGGCTCGGTTTAGGGTACGGTTTAGGATTAGGGTACGTGTTAGGGTGAGGGTAGGGGTTAGGGTTAGGGTACGCGTTAGGGTTAGGGTAGTTATTAAACCTATCCCACTCTATAGATACCCCTTAGCACGTCAAGGAATATTATTTGGGGGTCCAGCCATGGAGAAAAGTTTAGACACTAGGAGAAGATAAGGAACACACCCATTATCAAGAAATCACATTAGGATTCTCTTTTTAACCTGTTCCTTAAAACACTAGTGCTTAGGAAATCTATTGGAGGCAGAAGCAGTCAAGGGTAGCTTAGGGTTAGGGTTAGGGTTATTGTTAGGGTAAGGCTTAGGGTACGCGTTCGGGTACGGCATAGGGTATGGGTTAGGGTTAGGGTTAGGGTTAGTTTGAGGGTTAGGGCTCGGTTTAGGGTACGGGTTAGGATTAGGGTACGTGTTAGGGTTAGGGTAGGGGTTAGGGTTAGGGTACGCGTTAGGGTTAGGGTAGTTATTAAACCTATCCCACTCCCTAGATACCCCTTAGCACGTCAAGGAATATTATTTGTGGGACCAGCCATGGAGAAGAGTTTAGACAGTAGGAGAAGATAATGAACACACCCATTATCAAGAAATCACATTAGGATTCTCTTTTTAACCTGTTCCTTAAAACACTAGTGCTTAGGAAATCTATTGGAGGAAGAAGCAGTCAAGGGTAGCTTAGGGTTAGCGTTAGGGTTAGGGCTAGGGTTAGGACACGGCTTAGGGTACGGGTTCGGGTACGGGTTCGTGTACGGCGTAGGGTATGGGTTTGGGTTAGGGTTAGGGTTAGTTTGAAGTTTAGGGCTCGGTTTAGGGTACGGGTTAGGATTAGGGTTCGTGTTAGGGTTAGGGTAGGGGTTAGGGTTAGGGTACGCCTTAGGGTTAGGGTAGTTATTAAACCTATCCCACTCTCTAGATACCCCTTAGCACGTCAAGGTATATTATTTGGGGGTCCAGCCATGGAGAAGAGTTTAGACACTAGGAGAAGATAAGGAACACACCCATTATCCTGAAATCACATTAGGATTCCCTTTTTAACCTGTTCCTTAATACACTAGTGCTTAGGAAATCTATTGGAGGCAGAAGCAGTCAAGGGTAGCTTAGGGTTAGGGTTACGGTTAGGGTTAGGGTTAGGGTTATTGTTAGGGTAAGGCTTAGGGTACGGGTTCGGGTACGGCATAGTGTATGGGTTAGGGTTAGGGTTAGGGTTAGTTTGAGGGTTAGGGCTCGGTTTAGGGTACGGGTTAGGAGTAGGGTACGTGTTAGGGTTAGGGTAGGGGTTAGGGTTAGGGTACGCGTTAGGGTTAGGGTAGTTATTAAACCTATCCCACTCCCTAGATACCCCTTAGCACGTCAAGGAATATTATTTGGGGTTCCAGCCATGGAGAAGAGTTTAGACAGTAGGAGAAGATAAGGAACACACCCATTATCAAGAAATCACATTAGGATTCTCTTTTTAACCTGTTCCTTAAAACACTAGTGCTTAGGAAATCTATTGGAGGCAGAAGCAGTCAAGGGTAGCTTAGGGTTAGGGTTAGGGTTAGGGCTAGGGTTAGGATACGGCTTAGGGTACGGGTTCGGGTACGGGTTCGTGTACGGCGTAGGGTATGGGTTTGGGTTAGGGTTAGGATTAGTTTGAAGGTTAGGGCTCGGTTTAGGGTACGGGTTAGGATTAGGGTTCGTGTTAGGGTTAGGGTAGGGGTTAGGGTTAGGGTACGCGTTAGGGTTAGGGTAGTTTTTAAACCTATCCCACTCTCTAGATACCCCTTAGCACGTCAAGGAATATTATTTGGGGGTCCAGCCATGGAGAAGAGTTTAGACACTAGGAGAAGATAAGGAACACACCCATTATCCTGAAATCACATTAGGATTTTCTTTTTAACCTGTTCCTTAATACACTAGTGCTTAGGAAATCTATTGGAGGCAGAAGCAGTCAAGGGTAGCTTAGGGTTACGATTACGGTGAGGGTTAGGGTTAGGGTATGGCTTAGGGTACGGGTTCGGGTAAGGGTTCGGGTACGGCGTAGGGTATGGGTTAGGGTTAGGGTTAGGGTTAGTTTGTGGGTTAGGTCTCGGTTTAGGGTACGGGTAAGGAGTAGGGTACGTGTTAGGGTTAGGGTAGGGGTTAGGGTTAGGGTACGCGTTAGGGTTAGGATAGTTATTAAACCTATCCCACTCCCTAGATACCCCTTAGCACGTCAAGGAATATTATTTGGGGGTCCAGCCATGGAGAAGAGTTTAGACAGTAGGAGAAGATAAGGAACACACCCATTATCAAGAAATCACATTAGGATTCTCTTTTTAACCTGTTCCTTAAAACACTAGTGCTTAGGAAATCTATTGGAGGCAAAGCAGTCAAGGGTAGCTTAGGGTTAGGGTTAGGGTTAGGGTTAGGGTTAGGGTACGGCTTAGGGTACGGGTTCGGGTACGGGTTCGTGTACGCTGTAGGGTATGGGTTAGGGTTAGGGTTAGGGTTAGTTTGAAGGTTAGGGCTCGGTTTAGGGTACGGGTTAGGATTAGGGTTCGTGTTAGGGTTAGGGTATGGGTTAGGGTTAGGGTACGCGTTAGGGTTAGGGTAGTTATTAAACCTATCCCACTCTCTAGATACCCCTTAGCACGTCAAGGAATATTATTTGGGGGTCCAGCCATGGAGAAGAGTTTAGACACTAGGAGAAGATAAGGAACACACCCATTATCAAGAAATCACATTAGGATTCTCTTTTTAACCTGTTCCTTAAAACACTAGTGCTTAGGAAATCTATTGGAGGCAGAAGCAGTCAAGGGTAGCTTAGGGTTAGGGTTAGGGTTAGTGCTAGGGTTAGGACACGGCTTAGGGTACGGGTTCGGGTAAGGGTTCGTGTACGGCGTAGGGTACGGGTTTGGGTTAGGGTTAGGATTAGTTTGAAAGTTAGGGCTCGGTTTAGGGTACGGGTTAGGATTAGGGTTCGTGTTAGGGTTAGGGTAGGGGTTAGGGTTAGGGTACGCGTTAGGTTTAGGGTAGTTATTAAACCTATCCCACTCTCTAGATACCCCTTAGCACGTCAAGGAATATTATTTGGGGGTCCAGCCATGGAGAAGAGTTTAGACACTAGGAGAAGATAAGGAACACACCCATTATCCTGAAATCACATTAGGATTCTCTTTTTAACCTGTTCCTTAAAACACTAGTGCTTAGGAAATCTATTGGAGGCAAAGCAGTCAAGGGTAGCTTAGGGTTAGGGTTAGGGTTATTGTTAGGGTAAGGCTTAGGGTACGGGTTCGGGTACGGCATAGGGTATCGGTTAGGGTTAGGGTTAGGGTTAGTTTGAGGGTTATGGCTCGGTTTAGGGTACGGGTTAGGATTAGGGTACGTGTTAGGTTTAGGGTAGGGGTTAGGGTTAGGGTACGCGTTAGGGTTAGGGTAGTTATTAAACCTATCCCACTCCCTAGATGCCCCTTAGCACGTCAAGGAATATTATTTGGGGGACCAGCCATGGAGAAGAGTTTAGACACTAGGAGAAGATAAGGAACACACCCATTATCAAGAAATCACATTAGGATTCTCTTTTTAACCTGTTCCTTAAAACACTAGTGCTTAGGAAATCTATTGGAGGCAGAAGCAGTCAAGGGTAGCTTAGGGTTAGGGTTAGGGTTAGGGATAGGGTTAGGGTTAGGGTAAGGGTTCGGGTACGGGTTCGTGTACGGCGTAGGTTATGGGTTAGGGTTAGGGTTAGCGTTAGTTTGAAGGTTAGGGCTCGGTTTAGGGTACGGGTTAGGATTAGGGTTCGTGTTAGGGTTAGGGTAGGGGTTAGGGTTAGGGTACGCGTTAGGGTTAGGGTAGTTATTAAACCTATCCCACTCTCTAGATACCCCTTAGCACGTCAAAGAATATTATTTGGGGGTCCAGCCATGGAGAAGAGTTTAGACACTAGGAGAAGATAAGGAACACACCCATTATCAAGAAATCACATTAGGATTCTCTTTTTAACCTGTTCCTTAAAACACTAGTGCTTAGGAAATCTATTGGAGGCAGAAGCAGTCAAGGGTAGCTTAGGGTTAGGGTTAGGGTTAGGTCTAGGGTTAGGACACGGCTTAGGGTACGGTTTCGGGTACGGGTTCGTGTACGGCGTAGGGTATGGGTTTGGGTTAGGGTTAGGGTTAGTTTGAAGGTTAGGGCTCGGTTTAGGGTACGGGTTAGGATTAGGGTTCGTGTTAGGGTTAGGGTAGGGGTTAGGGTTAGGGTACGCGTTAGGGTTAGGGTAGTTATTAAACCTATCCCACTCTCTAGATACCCCTTAGCACGTCAAGGAATATTATTTGGGGGTCCAGCCATGGAGAAGAGTTTAGACACTAGGAGAAGATAAGGAACACACCCATTATCAAGAAATCACATTAGGATTCTGTTTTTAACCTGTTCCTTAAAACACTAGTGCTTAGGAAATCTATTGGAGGCAGAAGCAGTCAAGGGTAGCTTAGGGTTAGGGTTAGGTTTAGGGTTAGGGTTAGGGTTAGGGTTAGGGTTAGGGTTAGGGTACGGCTTAGTGTACGGGTTCGGGTATGGCGTAGGGTATGGGTTAGGGTTAGGGTTAGGGTTAGTTTGAGGGTTAGGGCTCGGTTTAGGTTACGGGTTAGGATTAGGGTACGTCTTAGGGTTAGGGTAGCGGTTAGGATTAGGGTACGCGTTAGGGTTAGGGTAGTTATTAAACCTATCCCACTCTCTAGATAACCCTTAGCACGTCAAGGAATATTATTTGGGGGTCCAGCCATGGAGAAGAGTTTAGACACTAGGAGAAGATAAGGAACACACCCATTATCAAGAAATCACATTAGGATTCTCTTTTTAACCTGTTCCTTAAAACACTAGTGCTTAGGAAATCTATTGGAGGCAGAAGCAGTCAAGGGTAGCTTAGGGTTAGGGTTTGGGTTAGGGTACGGCTTAGGGTACGGGTTCGGGTACGGGTTCGGGTACGGGTTTGGGTATGGCGTAGGATATGGGTTAGGGTTAGGGTTAGGGTTAGTTTGAGGGTTAGGGCTCGGTTTAGGGTACGGGTTAGGATTAGGGTACGTGTTAGGGTGAGGGTAGGGGTTAGGGTTAGGGTACGCGTTAGGGTTAGGGTAGTTATTAAACCTATCCCACTCTCTAGATACCCCTTAGCACGTCAAGGAATATTATTTGGGGGTCCAGCCATGGAGAAAAGTTTAGACACTAGGAGAAGATAAGGAACACACCCATTATCAAGAAATCACATTAGGATTCTCTTTTTAACCTGTTCCTTAAAACACTAGTGCTTAGGAAATCTATTGGAGGCAGAAGCAGTCAAGGGTAGCTTAGGGTTAGGGTTAGGGTTATTGTTAGGGTAAGGCTTAGGGTACGCGTTCGGGTACGGCATAGGGTATGGGTTAGGGTTAGGGTTAGGGTTAGTTTGAGGGTTAGGGCTCGGTTTAGGGTACGGGTTAGGATTAGGGTACGTGTTAGGGTTAGGGTAGGGGTTAGGGTTAGGGTACGCGTTAGGGTTAGGGTAGTTATTAAACCTATCCCACTCCCTAGATACCCCTTAGCACGTCAAGGAATATTATTTGTGGGACCAGCCATGGAGAAGAGTTTAGACAGTAGGAGAAGATAATGAACACACCCATTATCAAGAAATCACATTAGGATTCTCTTTTTAACCTGTTCCTTAAAACACTAGTGCTTAGGAAATCTATTGGAGGAAGAAGCAGTCAAGGGTAGCTTAGGGTTAGCGTTAGGGTTAGGGCTAGGGTTAGGACACGGCTTAGGGTACGGGTTCGGGTACGGGTTCGTGTACGGCGTAGGGTATGGGTTTGGGTTAGGGTTAGGGTTAGTTTGAAGTTTAGGGCTCGGTTTAGGGTACGGGTTAGGATTAGGGTTCGTGTTAGGGTTAGGGTAGGGGTTAGGGTTAGGGTACGCGTTAGGGTTAGGGTAGTTATTAAACCTATCCCACTCTCTAGATACCCCTTAGCACGTCAAGGAATATTATTTGGGGGTCCAGCCATGGAGAAGAGTTTAGACACTAGGAGAAGATAAGGAACACACCCATTATCCTGAAATCACATTAGGATTCCCTTTTTAACCTGTTCCTTAATACACTAGTGCTTAGGAAATCTATTGGAGGCAGAAGCAGTCAAGGGTAGCTTAGGGTTAGGGTTACGGTTAGGGTTAGGCTTAGGGTTATTGTTAGGGTAAGGCTTAGGGTACGGGTTCGGGTACGGCATAGTGTATGGGTTAGGGTTAGGGTTAGGGTTAGTTTGAGGGTTAGGGCTCGGTTTAGGGTACGGGTTAGGAGTAGGGTACGTGTTAGGTTTAGGGTAGGGGTTAGGGTTAGGGTACGCGTTAGGGTTAGGGTAGTTATTAAACCTATCCCACTCCCTAGATACCCCATAGCACGTCAAGGAATATTATTTGGGGGTCCAGCCATGGAGAAGAGTTTAGACAGTAGGAGAAGATAAGGAACACACCCATTATCAAGAAATCACATTAGGATTCTGTTTTTAACCTGTTCCTTAAAACACTAGTGCTTAGGAAATCTATTGGAGGCAGAAGCAGTCAAGGGTAGCTTAGGGTTAGGGTTAGGGTTAGGGCTAGGGTTAGGATACGGCTTAGGGTACGGGTTCGGGTACGGGTTCGTGTACGGCGTAGGGTATGGGTTTGGGTTAGGGTTAGGATTAGTTTGAAGGTTAGGGCTCGGTTTAGGGTACGGGTTAGGATTAGGGTTCGTGTTAGGGTTAGGGTAGGGGTTAGGGTTAGGGTACGCGTTAGGGTTAGGGTAGTTATTAAACCTATCCCACACTCTAGATACCCCTTAGCACGTCAAGGAATATTATTTGGGGGTCCAGCCATGGAGAAGAGTTTAGACACTAGGAGAAGATAAGGAACACACCCATTATCCTGAAATCACATTAGGATTTTCTTTTTAACCTGTTCCTTAATACACTAGTGCTTAGGAAATCTATTGGAGGCAGAAGCAGTCAAGGGTAGCTTAGGGTTACGATTACGGTGAGGGTTAGGGTTAGGGTATGGCTTAGGGTACGGGTTCGGGTACGGGTTCGGGTACGGCGTAGGGTATGGGTTAGGGTTAGGGTTAGGGTTAGTTTGAGGGTTAGGGCTCCGTTTAGGGTACGGGTTAGGATTAGGGTACGTGTTAGGGTTAGGGTAGGGGTTAGGGTTAGGGTACGCGTTAGGGTTAGGGTAGTTATTAAACCTATCCCATTCTCTAGATACCCCTTAGCACGTCAAGGAATATTATTTGGGGGTCCAGCCATGGAGAAGAGTTTAGACACTAGGAGAAGATAAGAACACACCCATTATCAAGAAATCACATTAGGATTCTCTTTTTAACCTGTTCCTTAAAACACTAGTGCTTAGGAAATCTATTGGAGGCAGAAGCAGTCAAGGGTAGCTTAGGGTTAGGGTTAGGGTTAGGGCTAGGGTTAGGACACGGCTTAGGGTACGGGTTCGGGTACAGGTTCGTGTACGGCGTAGGGTATGGGTTTGGGTTAGGGTTAGGATTAGTTTGAAGGTTAGGGCTCGGTTTAGGGTACGGGTTAGGATTAGGGTTCGTGTTAGTGTTAGGGTAGGGGTTAGGGTTAGGTTACGCGTTAGGGTTAGGGTAGTTATTAAACCTATCCCACTCTCTAGATACCCCTTAGCACGTCAAGGAATATTATTTGGGGGTCCAGCCATGGAGAAGAGTTTAGACACTAGGAGAAGATAAGGAACACACCCATTATCCTGAAATCACATTAGGATTCTCTTTTTAACCTGTTCCTTAAAACACTAGTGCTTAGGAAATCTATTGGAGGCAGAAGCAGTCAAGGGTAGCTTAGGGTTAGGGTTAGGGTTAGGGCTAGGGTTAGGACACGGCTTAGGGTACGGGTTCGGGTACGGGTTCATGTACGGCGTAGGGTATGGGTTTGGGTTAGGGTTAGGGTTAGTTTGAAGGTTAGGGCTCGGTTTAGGGTACGGGTTAGGATTAGGGTTCGTGTTAGGGTTAGGGTAGGGGTTAGGGTTAGGGTACGCGTTAGGTTTAGGGTAGTTATTAAACCTATCCCACTCTCTAGATACCCCTTAGCACGTCAAGGAATATTATTTGGAGGTCCAGCCATGGAGAAGAGTTTAGACACTAGGAGAAGATAAGGAACACACCCATTATCCTGAAATCACATTAGGAATCTCTTTTTAACCTGTTCCTTAATACACTAGTGCTTAGGAAATCTATTGGAGGCAGAAGCAGTCAAGGGTAGCTTAGGGTTAGGGTTACGGTTAGGGTTAGGGTTAGGGTTATTGTTAGGGTAAGGCTTAGGGTACGGGTTCGGGTACGGCATAGTGTATGGGTTAGGGTTAGGGTTAGGGTTAGTTTGAGGGTTAGGGCTCGGTTTAGGGTACGGGTTAGGAGTAGGGTACGTGTTAGGGTTAGGGTAGGGGTTAGGGTTAGGGTACGCGTTAGGGTTAGGGTAGTTATTAAACCTATCCCACTCTCTAGATAACCCTTAGCACGTCAAGGAATATTATTTGGGGGTCCAGCCATGGAGAAGAGTTTAGACACTAGGAGAAGATAAGGAACACACCCATTATCAAGAAATCACATTAGGATTCTCTTTTTAACCTGTTCCTTAAAACACTAGTGCTTAGGAAATCTATTGGAGGCAGAAGCAGTCAAGGGTAGCTTAGGGTTAGGGTTAGGGTTAGGGCTAGGGTTAGGATACGGCTTAGGGTACGGGTTCGGGTACGGGTTCGTGTACGGCGTAGGGTATGGGTTTGGGTTAGGGTTAGGATTAGTTTGAAGGTTAGGGCTCGGTTTAGGGTACGGGTTAGGATTAGGGTTCGTGTTAGGGTTAGGGTAGGGGTTAGGGTTAGGGTACGCGTTAGGGTTAGGGTAGTTATTAAACCTATCCCACACTCTAGATACCCCTTAGCACGTCAAGGAATATTATTTGGGGGTCCAGCCATGGAGAAGAGTTTAGACACTAGGAGAAGATAAGGAACACACCCATTATCCTGAAATCACATTAGGATTTTCTTTTTAACCTGTTCCTTAATACACTAGTGCTTAGGAAATCTATTGGAGGCAGAAGCAGTCAAGGGTAGCTTAGGGTTACGATTACGGTGAGGGTTAGGGTTAGGGTATGGCTTAGGGTACGGGTTCGGGTACGGGTTCGGGTACGGCGTAGGGTATGGGTTAGGGTTAGGGTTAGGGTTAGTTTGAGGGTTAGGGCTCCGTTTAGGGTACGGGTTAGGATTAGGGTACGTGTTAGGGTTAGGGTAGGGGTTAGGGTTA
Source organism: Eschrichtius robustus (assembly GCF_028021215.1). Lineage (NCBI taxonomy): Eukaryota > Metazoa > Chordata > Mammalia > Artiodactyla > Eschrichtiidae > Eschrichtius > Eschrichtius robustus. The sequence continues at coordinate 124,143 of NW_027175233.1, forward strand.
GGGTACGCGTTAGGGTTAGGGTAGTTATTAAACCTATCCCATTCTCTAGATACCCCTTAGCACGTCAAGGAATATTATTTGGGGGTCCAGCCATGGAGAAGAGTTTAGACACTAGGAGAAGATAAGAACACACCCATTATCAAGAAATCACATTAGGATTCTCTTTTTAACCTGTTCCTTAAAACACTAGTGCTTAGGAAATCTATTGGAGGCAGAAGCAGTCAAGGGTAGCTTAGGGTTAGGGTTAGGGTTAGGGCTAGGGTTAGGACACGGCTTAGGGTACGGGTTCGGGTACAGGTTCGTGTACGGCGTAGGGTATGGGTTTGGGTTAGGGTTAGGATTAGTTTGAAGGTTAGGGCTCGGTTTAGGGTACGGGTTAGGATTAGGGTTCGTGTTAGTGTTAGGGTAGGGGTTAGGGTTAGGTTACGCGTTAGGGTTAGGGTAGTTATTAAACCTATCCCACTCTCTAGATACCCCTTAGCACGTCAAGGAATATTATTTGGGGGTCCAGCCATGGAGAAGAGTTTAGACACTAGGAGAAGATAAGGAACACACCCATTATCCTGAAATCACATTAGGATTCTCTTTTTAACCTGTTCCTTAAAACACTAGTGCTTAGGAAATCTATTGGAGGCAGAAGCAGTCAAGGGTAGCTTAGGGTTAGGGTTAGGGTTAGGGCTAGGGTTAGGACACGGCTTAGGGTACGGGTTCGGGTACGGGTTCATGTACGGCGTAGGGTATGGGTTTGGGTTAGGGTTAGGGTTAGTTTGAAGGTTAGGGCTCGGTTTAGGGTACGGGTTAGGATTAGGGTTCGTGTTAGGGTTAGGGTAGGGGTTAGGGTTAGGGTACGCGTTAGGTTTAGGGTAGTTATTAAACCTATCCCACTCTCTAGATACCCCTTAGCACGTCAAGGAATATTATTTGGAGGTCCAGCCATGGAGAAGAGTTTAGACACTAGGAGAAGATAAGGAACACACCCATTATCCTGAAATCACATTAGGAATCTCTTTTTAACCTGTTCCTTAATACACTAGTGCTTAGGAAATCTATTGGAGGCAGAAGCAGTCAAGGGTAGCTTAGGGTTAGGGTTACGGTTAGGGTTAGGGTTAGGGTTATTGTTAGGGTAAGGCTTAGGGTACGGGTTCGGGTACGGCATAGTGTATGGGTTAGGGTTAGGGTTAGGGTTAGTTTGAGGGTTAGGGCTCGGTTTAGGGTACGGGTTAGGAGTAGGGTACGTGTTAGGGTTAGGGTAGGGGTTAGGGTTAGGGTACGCGTTAGGGTTAGGGTAGTTATTAAACCTATCCCACTCTCTAGATAACCCTTAGCACGTCAAGGAATATTATTTGGGGGTCCAGCCATGGAGAAGAGTTTAGACACTAGGAGAAGATAAGGAACACACCCATTATCAAGAAATCACATTAGGATTCTCTTTTTAACCTGTTCCTTAAAACACTAGTGCTTAGGAAATCTATTGGAGGCAGAAGCAGTCAAGGGTAGCTTAGGGTTAGGGTTAGGGTTAGGGCTAGGGTTAGGGTTAGGGTACGGCTTAGGGTACGGGTTTGGGTACGGGTTCGTGTACGGCGTAGGGTATGGGTTAGGGTTAGGGTTAGGGTTAGTTTGAGGGTTAGGGCTCCGTTTAGGGTACGGGTTAGGATTAGGGAACGTGTTAGGGTTAGGGTAGGGGTTAGGGTTAGGGTACGCGTTAGGGTTAGGGTAGTTATTAAACCTATCCCACTCTCTAGATACCCCTTAGCACGTCAAGGAATATTATTTGGGGGTCCAGCCATGGAGAAGAGTTTAGACACTAGGAGAAGATTAGGAACACACCCATTATCAAGAAATCACATTAGGATTCTCTTTTTAACCTGTTCCTTAAAACACTAGTGCTTAGGAAATCTATTGGAGGCAGAAGCAGTCAAGGGTAGCTTAGGGTTAGGGTTAGGGTTAGGGTACGGCTTAGGGTACTGGTTCGGGTAAGGGTTCGGGTACGGGTTCGGGTACGGCGTAGGGTATGGGTTAGGTTTAGGGTTAGGGTTAGTTTGAGGGTTAGGGCTCGGTTTAGGTTACGGGTTAGGATTAGGGTACGTGTTAGGGTTAGGGTAGGGGTTAGGGTTAGGGTACGCGTTAGGGTTAGGGTAGTTATTAAACCTATCCCACTCTCTAGATACCCCTTAGCACGTCAAGGAATATTATTTGGGGGTCCAGCCATGGAGAAGAGTTTAGACACTAGGAGAAGATAAGGAACACACCCATTATCAAGAAATCACATTAGGATTCTGTTTTTAACCTGTTCCTTAAAACACTAGTGCTTAGGAAATCTATTGGAGGCAGAAGCAGTCAAGGGTAGCTTAGGGTTAGGGTTAGGTTTAGGGTTAGGGTTAGGGTTAGGGTTAGGGTTAGGGTACGGCTTAGTGTACGGGTTCGGGTATGGCGTAGGGTATGGGTTAGGGTTAGGGTTAGGGTTAGTTTGAGGGTTAGGGCTCGGTTTAGGTTACGGGTTAGGATTAGGGTACGTCTTAGGGTTAGGGTAGCGGTTAGGGTTAGGGTACGCGTTAGGGTTAGGGTAGTTATAAAACCTATCCCACTCTCTAGATAACCCTTAGCACGTCAAGGAATATTATTTGGGGGTCCAGCCATGGAGAAGAGTTTAGACACTAGGAGAAGATAAGGAACACACCCATTATCAAGAAATCACATTAGGATTCTCTTTTTAACCTGTTCCTTAAAACACTAGTGCTTAGGAAATCTATTGGAGGCAGAAGCAGTCAAGGGTAGCTTAGGGTTAGGGTTTGGGTTAGGGTACGGCTTAGGGTACGGGTTCGGGTACGGGTTCGGGTACGGGTTTGGGTATGGCGTAGGATATGTGTTAGGGTTAGGGTTAGGGTTAGTTTGAGGGTTAGGGCTCGGTTTAGGGTACGGTTTAGGATTAGGGTACGTGTTAGGGTGAGGGTAGGGGTTAGGGTTAGGGTACGCGTTAGGGTTAGGGTAGTTATTAAACCTATCCCACTCTATAGATACCCCTTAGCACGTCAAGGAATATTATTTGGGGGTCCAGCCATGGAGAAAAGTTTAGACACTAGGAGAAGATAAGGAACACACCCATTATCAAGAAATCACATTAGGATTCTCTTTTTAACCTGTTCCTTAAAACACTAGTGCTTAGGAAATCTATTGGAGGCAGAAGCAGTCAAGGGTAGCTTAGGGTTAGGGTTAGGGTTATTGTTAGGGTAAGGCTTAGGGTACGCGTTCGGGTACGGCATAGGGTATGGGTTAGGGTTAGGGTTAGGGTTAGTTTGAGGGTTAGGGCTCGGTTTAGGGTACGGGTTAGGATTAGGGTACGTGTTAGGGTTAGGGTAGGGGTTAGGGTTAGGGTACGCGTTAGGGTTAGGGTAGTTATTAAACCTATCCCACTCCCTAGATACCCCTTAGCACGTCAAGGAATATTATTTGTGGGACCAGCCATGGAGAAGAGTTTAGACAGTAGGAGAAGATAATGAACACACCCATTATCAAGAAATCACATTAGGATTCTCTTTTTAACCTGTTCCTTAAAACACTAGTGCTTAGGAAATCTATTGGAGGAAGAAGCAGTCAAGGGTAGCTTAGGGTTAGCGTTAGGGTTAGGGCTAGGGTTAGGACACGGCTTAGGGTACGGGTTCGGGTACGGGTTCGTGTACGGCGTAGGGTATGGGTTTGGGTTAGGGTTAGGGTTAGTTTGAAGTTTAGGGCTCGGTTTAGGGTACGGGTTAGGATTAGGGTTCGTGTTAGGGTTAGGGTAGGGGTTAGGGTTAGGGTACGCCTTAGGGTTAGGGTAGTTATTAAACCTATCCCACTCTCTAGATACCCCTTAGCACGTCAAGGAATATTATTTGGGGGTCCAGCCATGGAGAAGAGTTTAGACACTAGGAGAAGATAAGGAACACACCCATTATCCTGAAATCACATTAGGATTCCCTTTTTGACCTGTTCCTTAATACACTAGTGCTTAGGAAATCTATTGGAGGCAGAAGCAGTCAAGGGTAGCTTAGGGTTAGGGTTACGGTTAGGGTTAGGGTTAGGGTTATTGTTAGGGTAAGGCTTAGGGTACGGGTTCGGGTACGGCATAGTGTATGGGTTAGGGTTAGGGTTAGGGTTAGTTTGAGGGTTAGGGCTCGGTTTAGGGTACGGGTTAGGAGTAGGGTACGTGTTAGGGTTAGGGTAGGGGTTAGGGTTAGGGTACGCGTTAGGGTTAGGGTAGTTATTAAACCTATCCCACTCCCTAGATACCCCTTAGCACGTCAAGGAATATTATTTGGGGGTCCAGCCATGGAGAAGAGTTTAGACAGTAGGAGAAGATAAGGAACACACCCATTATCCTGAAATCACATTAGGATTTTCTTTTTAACCTGTTCCTTAATACACTAGTGCTTAGGAAATCTATTGGAGGCAGAAGCAGTCAAGGTTAGCTTAGGGTTAGCGTTAGGGTTAGGGCTAGGGTTAGGACACGGCTTAGGGTACGGGTTCGGGTACGGGTTCGTGTACGGCGTAGGGTATGGGTTTGGGTTAGGGTTAGGGTTAGTTTGAAGTTTAGGGCTCGGTTTAGGGTACGGGTTAGGATTAGGGTTCGTGTTAGGGTTAGGGTAGGGGTTAGGGTTAGGGTACGCCTTAGGGTTAGGGTAGTTATTAAACCTATCCCACTCTCTAGATACCCCTTAGCACGTCAAGGAATATTATTTGGGGGTCCAGCCATGGAGAAGAGTTTAGACACTAGGAGAAGATAAGGAACACACCCATTATCCTGAAATCACATTAGGATTCCCTTTTTAACCTGTTCCTTAATACACTAGTGCTTAGGAAATCTATTGGAGGCAGAAGCAGTCAAGGGTAGCTTAGGGTTAGGGTTACGGTTAGGGTTAGGGTTAGGGTTATTGTTAGGGTAAGGCTTAGGGTACGGGTTCGGGTACGGCATAGTGTATGGGTTAGGGTTAGGGTTAGGGTTAGTTTGAGGGTTAGGGCTCGGTTTAGGGTACGGGTTAGGAGTAGGGTACGTGTTAGGGTTAGGGTAGGGGTTAGGGTTAGGGTACGCGTTAGGGTTAGGGTAGTTATTAAACCTATCCCACTCCCTAGATACCCCTTAGCACGTCAAGGAATATTATTTGGGGGTCCAGCCATGGAGAAGAGTTTAGACAGTAGGAGAAGATAAGGAACACACCCATTATCAAGAAATCACATTAGGATTCTCTTTTTAACCTGTTCCTTAAAACACTACTGCTTAGGAAATCTATTGGAGGCAGAAGCAGTCAAGGGTAGCTTAGGGTTAGGGTTAGGGTTAGGGCTAGGGTTAGGATACGGCTTAGGGTACGGGTTCGGGTACGGGTTCGTGTACGGCGTAGGGTATGGGTTTGGGTTAGGGTTAGGATTAGTTTGAAGGTTAGGGCTCGGTTTAGGGTACGGGTTAGGATTAGGGTTCGTGTTAGGGTTAGGGTATGGGTTAGGGTTAGGGTACGCGTTAGGGTTAGGGTAGTTATTAAACCTATCCCACTCTCTAGATACCCCTTAGCACGTCAAGGAATATTATTTGGGGGTCCAGCCATGGAGAAGAGTTTAGACACTAGGAGAAGATAAGGAACACACCCATTATCAAGAAATCACATTAGGATTCTCTTTTTAACCTGTTCCTTAAAACACTAGTGCTTAGGAAATCTATTGGAGGCAGAAGCAGTCAAGGGTAGCTTAGGGTTAGGGTTAGGGTTAGTGCTAGGGTTAGGACACGGCTTAGGGTACGGGTTCGGGTAAGGGTTCGTGTACGGCGTAGGGTATGGGTTTGGGTTAGGGTTAGGATTAGTTTGAAAGTTAGGGTTCGGTTTAGGGTACGGGTTAGGATTAGGGTTCGTGTTAGGGTTAGGGTAGGGGTTAGGGTTAGGGTACGCGTTAGGTTTAGGGTAGTTATTAAACCTATCCCACTCTCTAGATACCCCTTAGCACGTCAAGGAATATTATTTGGGGGTCCAGCCATGGAGAAGAGTTTAGACACTAGGAGAAGATAAGGAACACACCCATTATCCTGAAATCACATTAGGATTCTCTTTTTAACCTGTTCCTTAAAACACTAGTGCTTAGGAAATCTATTGGAGGCAAAGCAGTCAAGGGTAGCTTAGGGTTAGGGTTAGGGTTATTGTTAGGGTAAGGCTTAGGGTACGGGTTCGGGTACGGCATAGGGTATCGGTTAGGGATAGGGTTAGGGTTAGTTTGAGGGTTATGGCTCGGTTTAGGGTACGGGTTAGGATTATGGTACGTGTTAGGTTTAGGGTAGGGGTTAGGGTTAGGGTACGCGTTAGGGTTAGGGTAGTTATTAAACCTATCCCACTCCCTAGATGCCCCTTAGCACGTCAAGGAATATTATTTGGGGGACCAGCCATGGAGAAGAGTTTAGACACTAGGAGAAGATAAGGAACACACCCATTATCAAGAAATCACATTAGGATTCTCTTTTTAACCTGTTCCTTAAAACACTAGTGCTTAGGAAATCTATTGGAGGCAGAAGCAGTCAAGGGTAGCTTAGGGTTAGGGTTAGGGTTAGGGATAGGGTTAGGGTTAGGGTACGGGTTCGGGTACGGTTTCGTGTACGGCGTAGGTTATGGGTTAGGGTTAGGGTTAGGGTTAGTTTGAAGGTTAGGGCTCGGTTTAGGGTACGGGTTAGGATTAGGGTTCGTGTTAGGGTTAGGGTAGGGGTTAGGGTTAGGGTACGCGTTAGGGTTAGGGTAGTTATTAAACCTATCCCACTCTCTAGATACCCCTTAGCACGTCAAAGAATATTATTTGGGGGTCCAGCCATGGAGAAGAGTTTAGACACTAGGAGAAGATAAGGAACACACCCATTATCAAGAAATCACATTAGGATTCTCTTTTTAACCTGTTCCTTAAAACACTAGTGCTTAGGAAATCTATTGGAGGCAGAAGCAGTCAAGGGTAGCTTAGGGTTAGGGTTAGGGTTAGGTCTAGGGTTAGGACACGGCTTAGGGTACGGTTTCGGGTACGGGTTCGTGTACGGCGTAGGGTATGGGTTTGGGTTAGGGTTAGGGTTAGTTTGAAGGTTAGGGCTCGGTTTAGGGTACGGGTTAGGATTAGGGTTCGTGTTAGGGTTAGGGTAGGGGTTAGGGTTAGGGTACGCGTTAGGGTTAGGGTAGTTATTAAACCTATCCCACTCTCTAGATACCCCTTAGCACGTCAAGGAATATTATTTGGGGGTCCAGCCATGGAGAAGAGTTTAGACACTAGGAGAAGATAAGGAACACACCCATTATCAAGAAATCACATTAGGATTCTGTTTTTAACCTGTTCCTTAAAACACTAGTGCTTAGGAAATCTATTGGAGGCAGAAGCAGTCAAGGGTAGCTTAGGGTTAGGGTTAGGTTTAGGGTTAGGGTTAGGGTTAGGGTTAGGGTTAGGGTACGGCTTAGTGTACGGGTTCGGGTATGGCGTAGGGTATGGGTTAGGGTTAGGGTTAGGGTTAGTTTGAGGGTTAGGGCTCGGTTTAGGTTACGGGTTAGGATTAGGGTACGTCTTAGGGTTAGGGTAGCGGTTAGGGTTAGGGTACGCGTTAGGGTTAGGGTAGTTATTAAACCTATCCCACTCTCTAGATAACCCTTAGCACGTCAAGGAATATTATTTGGGGGTCCAGCCATGGAGAAGAGTTTAGACACTAGGAGAAGATAAGGAACACACCCATTATCAAGAAATCACATTAGGATTCTCTTTTTAACCTGTTCCTTAAAACACTAGTGCTTAGGAAATCTATTGGAGGCAGAAGCAGTCAAGGGTAGCTTAGGGTTAGGGTTTGGGTTAGGGTACGGCTTAGGGTACGGGTTCGGGTACGGGTTCGGGTACGGGTTTGGGTATGGCGTAGGATATGGGTTAGGGTTAGGGTTAGGGTTAGTTTGAGGGTTAGGGCTCGGTTTAGGGTACGGGTTAGGATTAGGGTACGTGTTAGGGTGAGGGTAGGGGTTAGGGTTAGGGTACGCGTTAGGGTTAGGGTAGTTATTAAACCTATCCCACTCTCTAGATACCCCTTAGCACGTCAAGGAATATTATTTTGGGGTCCAGCCATGGAGAAAAGTTTAGACACTAGGAGAAGATAAGGAACACACCCATTATCAAGAAATCACATTAGGATTCTCTTTTTAACCTGTTCCTTAAAACACTAGTGCTTAGGAAATCTATTGGAGGCAGAAGCAGTCAAGGGTAGCTTAGGGTTAGGGTTAGGGTTATTGTTAGGGTAAGGCTTAGGGTACGCGTTCGGGTACGGCATAGGGTATGGGTTAGGGTTAGGGTTAGGGTTAGTTTGAGGGTTAGGGCTCGGTTTAGGGTACGGGTTAGGATTAGGGTACGTGTTAGGGTTAGGGTAGGGGTTAGGGTTAGGGTACGCGTTAGGGTTAGGGTAGTTATTAAACCTATCCCACTCCCTAGATACCCCTTAGCACGTCAAGGAATATTATTTGTGGGACCAGCCATGGAGAAGAGTTTAGACAGTAGGAGAAGATAATGAACACACCCATTATCAAGAAATCACATTAGGATTCTCTTTTTAACCTGTTCCTTAAAACACTAGTGCTTAGGAAATCTATTGGAGGCAGAAGCAGTCAAGGGTAGCTTAGGGTTACGATTACGGTGAGGGTTAGGGTTAGGGTATGGCTTAGGGTACGGGTTCGGGTACGGGTTCGGGTACGGCGTAGGGTATGGGTTAGGGTTAGGGTTAGGGTTAGTTTGAGGGTTAGGGCTCCGTTTAGGGTACGGGTTAGGATTAGGGTACGTGTTAGGGTTAGGGTAGGGGTTAGGGTTAGGGTACGCGTTAGGGTTAGGGTAGTTATTAAACCTATCCCATTCTCTAGATACCCCTTAGCACGTCAAGGAATATTATTTGGGGGTCCAGCCATGGAGAAGAGTTTAGACACTAGGAGAAGATAAGAACACACCCATTATCAAGAAATCACATTAGGATTCTCTTTTTAACCTGTTCCTTAAAACACTAGTGCTTAGGAAATCTATTGGAGGCAGAAGCAGTCAAGGGTAGCTTAGGGTTAGGGTTAGGGTTAGGGCTAGGGTTAGGACACGGCTTAGGGTACGGGTTCGGGTACAGGTTCGTGTACGGCGTAGGGTATGGGTTTGGGTTAGGGTTAGGATTAGTTTGAAGGTTAGGGCTCGGTTTAGGGTACGGGTTAGGATTAGGGTTCGTGTTAGTGTTAGGGTAGGGGTTAGGGTTAGGTTACGCGTTAGGGTTAGGGTAGTTATTAAACCTATCCCACTCTCTAGATACCCCTTAGCACGTCAAGGAATATTATTTGGGGGTCCAGCCATGGAGAAGAGTTTAGACACTAGGAGAAGATAAGGAACACACCCATTATCCTGAAATCACATTAGGATTCTCTTTTTAACCTGTTCCTTAAAACACTAGTGCTTAGGAAATCTATTGGAGGCAGAAGCAGTCAAGGGTAGCTTAGGGTTAGGGTTAGGGTTAGGGCTAGGGTTAGGACACGGCTTAGGGTACGGGTTCGGGTACGGGTTCATGTACGGCGTAGGGTATGGGTTTGGGTTAGGGTTAGGGTTAGTTTGAAGGTTAGGGCTCGGTTTAGGGTACGGGTTAGGATTAGGGTTCGTGTTAGGGTTAGGGTAGGGGTTAGGGTTAGGGTACGCGTTAGGGTTAGGGTAGTTATTAAACCTATCCCACTCTCTAGATACCCCTTAGCACGTCAAGGAATATTAATTGGGGGTCCAGCCATGGAGAAGAGTTTAGACACTAGGAGAAGATAAGGAACACACCCATTATCCTGAAATCACATTAGGATTCTCTTTTTAACCTGTTCCTTAATACACTAGTGCTTAGGAAATCTATTGGAGGCAGAAGCAGTCAAGGGTAGCTTAGGGTTAGGGTTACGGTTAGGGTTAGGGTTAGGGTTATTGTTAGGGTAAGGCATAGGGTACGGGTTCGGGTACGGCATAGGGTATGGGTTAGGGTTAGGGTTAGGGTTAGTTTGTGGGTTAGGTCTCGGTTTAGGGTACGGGTTAGGAGTAGGGTACGTGTTAGGGTTAGGGTAGGGGTTAGGGTTAGGGTACGCGTTAGGGTTAGGATAGTTATTAAACCTATCCCACTTCCTAGATACCCCTTAGCACGTCAAGGAATATTATTTGGGGGTCCAGCCATGGAGAAGAGTTTAGACAGTAGGAGAAGATAAGGAACACACCCATTATCAAGAAATCACATTAGGATTCTCTTTTTAACCTGTTCCTTAAAACACTAGTGCTTAGGAAATCTATTGGAGGCAAAGCAGTCAAGGGTAGCTTAGGGTTAGGGTTAGGGTTAGGGTTAGGGTTAGGGTACGGCTTAGGGTACGGGTTCGGGTACGGGTTCGTGTACGCTGTAGGGTATGGGTTAGGGTTAGGGTTAGGGTTAGTTTGAAGGTTAGGGCTCGGTTTAGGGTACGGGTTAGGATTAGGGTTCGTGTTAGGGTTAGGGTAGGGGTTAGGGTTAGGGTACGCGTTAGGTTTAGGGTAGTTATTAAACCTATCCCACTCTCTAGATACCCCTTAGCACGTCAAGGAATATTATTTGGAGGTCCAGCCATGGAGAAGAGTTTAGACACTAGGAGAAGATAAGGAACACACCCATTATCCTGAAATCACATTAGGAATCTCTTTTTAACCTGTTCCTTAATACACTAGTGCTTAGGAAATCTATTGGAGGCAGAAGCAGTCAAGGGTAGCTTAGGGTTAGGGTTAGGGTTAGGGTTAGGGTTAGGGTTAGGGTACGGCTTAGGGTACGGGTTTGGGTACGGGTTCGTGTACGGCGTAGGGTATGGGTTAGGGTTAGGGTTAGGGTTAGTTTGAGGGTTAGGGCTCCGTTTAGGGTACGGGTTAGGATTAGGGAACGTGTTAGGGTTAGGGTAGGGGTTAGGGTTAGGGTACGCGTTAGGGTTAGGGTAGTTATTAAACCTATCCCACTCTCTAGATACCCCTTAGCACGTCAAGGAATATTATTTGGGGGTCCAGCCATGGAGAAGAGTTTAGACACTAGGAGAAGATTAGGAACACACCCATTATCAAGAAATCACATTAGGATTCTCTTTTTAACCTGTTCCTTAAAACACTAGTGCTTAGGAAATCTATTGGAGGCAGAAGCAGTCAAGGGTAGCTTAGGGTTAGGGTTAGGGTTAGGGTACGGCTTAGGGTACTGGTTCGGGTAAGGGTTCGGGTACGGGTTCGGGTACGGCGTAGGGTATGGGTTAGGTTTAGGGTTAGGGTTAGTTTGAGGGTTAGGGCTCGGTTTAGGTTACGGGTTAGGATTAGGGTACGTGTTAGGGTTAGGGTAGGGGTTAGGGTTAGGGTACGCGTTAGGGTTAGGGTAGTTATTAAACCTATCCCACTCTCTAGATACCCCTTAGCACGTCAAGGAATATTATTTGGGGGTCCAGCCATGGAGAAGAGTTTAGACACTAGGAGAAGATAAGGAACACACCCATTATCAAGAAATCACATTAGGATTCTGTTTTTAACCTGTTCCTTAAAACACTAGTGCTTAGGAAATCTATTGGAGGCAGAAGCAGTCAAGGGTAGCTTAGGGTTAGGGTTAGGTTTAGGGTTAGGGTTAGGGTTAGGGTTAGGGTTAGGGTACGGCTTAGTGTACGGGTTCGGGTATGGCGTAGGGTATGGGTTAGGGTTAGGGTTAGGGTTAGTTTGAGGGTTAGGGCTCGGTTTAGGTTACGGGTTAGGATTAGGGTACGTCTTAGGGTTAGGGTAGCGGTTAGGGTTAGGGTACGCGTTAGGGTTAGGGTAGTTATTAAACCTATCCCACTCTCTAGATAACCCTTAGCACGTCAAGGAATATTATTTGGGGGTCCAGCCATGGAGAAGAGTTTAGACACTAGGAGAAGATAAGGAACACACCCATTATCAAGAAATCACATTAGGATTCTCTTTTTAACCTGTTCCTTAAAACACTAGTGCTTAGGAAATCTATTGGAGGCAGAAGCAGTCAAGGGTAGCTTAGGGTTAGGGTTTGGGTTAGGGTACGGCTTAGGGTACGGGTTCGGGTACGGGTTCGGGTACGGGTTTGGGTATGGCGTAGGATATGGGTTAGGGTTAGGGTTAGGGTTAGTTTGAGGGTTAGGGCTCGGTTTAGGGTACGGTTTAGGATTAGGGTACGTGTTAGGGTGAGGGTAGGGGTTAGGGTTAGGGTACGCGTTAGGGTTAGGGTAGTTATTAAACCTATCCCACTCTATAGATACCCCTTAGCACGTCAAGGAATATTATTTGGGGGTCCAGCCATGGAGAAAAGTTTAGACACTAGGAGAAGATAAGGAACACACCCATTATCAAGAAATCACATTAGGATTCTCTTTTTAACCTGTTCCTTAAAACACTAGTGCTTAGGAAATCTATTGGAGGCAGAAGCAGTCAAGGGTAGCTTAGGTTTAGGGTTAGGGTTATTGTTAGGGTAAGGCTTAGGGTACGCGTTCGGGTACGGCATAGGGTATGGGTTAGGGTTAGGGTTAGGGTTAGTTTGAGGGTTAGGGCTCGGTTTAGGGTACGGGTTAGGATTAGGGTACGTGTTAGGGTTAGGGTAGGGGTTAGGGTTAGGGTACGCGTTAGGGTTAGGGTAGTTATTAAACCTATCCCACTCCCTAGATACCCCTTAGCACGTCAAGGAATATTATTTGTGGGACCAGCCATGGAGAAGAGTTTAGACAGTAGGAGAAGATAATGAACACACCCATTATCAAGAAATCACATTAGGATTCTCTTTTTAACCTGTTCCTTAAAACACTAGTGCTTAGGAAATCTATTGGATGAAGAAGCAGTCAAGGGTAGCTTAGGGTTAGCGTTAGGGTTAGGGCTAGGGTTAGGACACGGCTTAGGGTACGGGTTCGGGTACGGGTTCGTGTACGGCGTAGGGTATGGGTTTGGGTTAGGGTTAGGGTTAGTTTGAAGTTTAGGGCTCGGTTTAGGGTACGGGTTAGGATTAGGGTTCGTGTTAGGGTTAGGGTAGGGGTTAGGGTTAGGGTACGCCTTAGGGTTAGGGTAGTTATTAAACCTATCCCACTCTCTAGATACCCCTTAGCACGTCAAGGAATATTATTTGGGGGTCCAGCCATGGAGAAGAGTTTAGACACTAGGAGAAGATAAGGAACACACCCATTATCCTGAAATCACATTAGGATTCCCTTTTTAACCTGTTCCTTAATACACTAGTGCTTAGGAAATCTATTGGAGGCAGAAGCAGTCAAGGGTAGCTTAGGGTTAGGGTTACGGTTAGGGTTAGGGTTAGGGTTATTGTTAGGGTAAGGCTTAGGGTACGGGTTCGGGTACGGCATAGTGTATGGGTTAGGGTTAGGGTTAGGGTTAGTTTGAGGGTTAGGGCTCGGTTTAGGGTACGGGTTAGGAGTAGGGTACGTGTTAGGGTTAGGGTAGGGGTTAGGGTTAGGGTACGCGTTAGGGTTAGGGTAGTTATTAAACCTATCCCACTCCCTAGATACCCCTTAGCACGTCAAGGAATATTATTTGGGGGTCCAGCCATGGAGAAGAGTTTAGACAGTAGGAGAAGATAAGGAACACACCCATTATCAAGAAATCACATTAGGATTCTCTTTTTAACCTGTTCCTTAAAACACTAGTGCTTAGGAAATCTATTGGAGGCAGAAGCAGTCAAGGGTAGCTTAGGGTTAGGGTTAGGGTTAGGGCTAGGGTTAGGATACGGCTTAGGGTACGGGTTCGGGTACGGGTTCGTGTACGGCGTAGGGTATGGGTTTGGGTTAGGGTTAGGATTAGTTTGAAGGTTAGGGCTCGGTTTAGGGTACGGGTTAGGATTAGGGTTCGTGTTAGGGTTAGGGTAGGGGTTAGGGTTAGGGTACGCGTTAGGGTTAGGGTAGTTATTAAACCTATCCCACTCTCTAGATACCCCTTAGCACGTCAAGGAATATTATTTGGGGGTCCAGCCATGGAGAAGAGTTTAGACACTAGGAGAAGATAAGGAACACACCCATTATCCTGAAATCACATTAGGATTTTCTTTTTAACCTGTTCCTTAATACACTAGTGCTTAGGAAATCTATTGGAGGCAGAAGCAGTCAAGGGTAGCTTAGGGTTACGATTACGGTGAGGGTTAGGGTTAGGGTATGGCTTAGGGTACGGGTTCGGGTAAGGGTTCGGGTACGGCGTAGGGTATGGGTTAGGGTTAGGGTTAGGGTTAGTTTGAGGGTTAGGGCGCCGTTTAGGGTACGGGTTAGGATTAGGGTACGTGTTAGGGTTAGGGTAGGGGTTAGGGTTAGGGTATGCGTTACGGTTAGGGTAGTTATTAAACCTATCCCATTCTCTAGATACCCCTTAGCACGTCAAGGAATATTATTTGGGGGTCCAGCCATGGAGAAGAGTTTAGACACTAGGAGAAGATAAGAACACACCCATTATCAAGAAATCACATTAGGATTCTCTTTTTAACCTGTTCCTTAAAACACTAGTGCTTAGGAAATCTATTGGAGGCAGAAGCAGTCAAGGGTAGCTTAGGGTTAGGGTTAGGGTTAGGGCTAGGGTTAGGACACGGCTTAGGGTACGGGTTCGGGTACGGGTTCGTGTACGGCGTAGGGTATGGGTTTGGGTTAGGGTTAGGATTAGTTTGAAGGTTAGGGCTCGGTTTAGGGTACGGGTTAGGATTAGGGTTCGTGTTAGGGTTAGGGTAGGGGTTAGGGTTAGGGTACGCGTTAGGGTTAGGGTAGTTATTAAACCTATCCCACTCTCTAGATACCCCTTAGCACGTCAAGGAATATTATTTGGGGATCCAGCCATGGAGAAGAGTTTAGACACTAGGAGAAGATAAGGAACACACCCATTATCCTGAAATCACATTAGGATTCTCTTTTTAACCTGTTCCTTAATACACTAGTGCTTAGGAAATCTATTGGAGGCAGAAGCAGTCAAGGGTAGCTTAGGGTTAGGGTTAGGGTTAGGGCTAGGGTTAGGACACGGCTTAGGGTACGGGTTCGGGTACGGGTTCATGTACGGCGTAGGGTATGGGTTTGGGTTAGGTTTAGGGTTAGTTTGAAGGTTAGGGCTCGGTTTAGGGTACGGGTTAGGATTAGGGTACTTGTTAGGGTTAGGGTAGGGGTTAGGGTTAGGGTACGCGTTAGGGTTAGGGTAGTTATTAAACCTATCCCACTCTCTAGATACCCCTTAGCACGTCAAGGAATATTATTTGGGGGTCCAGCCATGGAGAAGAGTTTAGACACTAGGAGAAGATAAGGAACACACCCATTATCAAGAAATCACATTAGGATTCTGTTTTTAACCTGTTCCTTAAAACACTAGTGCTTAGGAAATCTATTGGAGGCAGAAGCAGTCAAGGGTAGCTTAGGGTTAGGGTTAGGTTTAGGGTTAGGGTTAGGGTTAGGGTTAGGGTTAGGGTACGGCTTAGTGTACGGGTTCGGGTATGGCGTAGGGTATGGGTTAGGGTTAGGGTTAGGGTTAGTTTGAGGGTTAGGGCTCGGTTTAGGGTACGGGTTAGGATTAGGGTACGTGTTAGGGTGAGGGTAGGGTTTAGGGTTAGGGTACGCGTTAGGGTTAGGGTAGTTATTAAACCTATCCCACTCTCTAGATACCCCTTAGCACGTCAAGGAATATTATTTGGGGGTCCAGCCATGGAGAAAAGTTTAGACACTAGGAGAAGATAAGGAACACACCCATTATCAAGAAATCACATTAGGATTCTCTTTTTAACCTGTTCCTTAAAACACTAGTGCTTAGGAAATCTATTGGAGGCAGAAGCAGTCAAGGGTAGCTTAGGGTTAGGGTTAGGGTTATTGTTAGGGTAAGGCTTAGGGTACGCGTTCGGGTACGGCATAGGGTATGGGTTAGGGTTAGGGTTAGGGTTAGTTTGAGGGTTAGGGCTCGGTTTAGGGTACGGGTTAGGATTAGGGTACGTGTTAGGGTTAGGTTAGGGGTTAGGGTTAGGGTACGCGTTAGGGTTAGGGTAGTTATTAAACCTATCCCACTCCCTAGATACCCCTTAGCACGTCAAGGAATATTATTTGTGGGACCAGCCATGGAGAAGAGTTTAGACAGTAGGAGAAGATAATGAACACACCCATTATCAAGAAATCACATTAGGATTCTCTTTTTAACCTGTTCCTTAAAACACTAGTGCTTAGGAAATCTATTGGAGGAAGAAGCAGTCAAGGGTAGCTTAGGGTTAGCGTTAGGGTTAGGGCTAGGGTTAGGACACGGCTTAGGGTACGGGTTCGGGTACGGGTTCGTGTACGGCGTAGGGTATGGGTTTGGGTTAGGGTTAGGGTTAGTTTGAAGTTTAGGGCTCGGTTTAGGGTACGGGTTAGGATTAGGGTTCGTGTTAGGGTTAGGGTAGGGGTTAGGGTTAGGGTACGCGTTAGGGTTAGGGTAGTTATTAAACCTATCCCACTCTCTAGATACCCCTTAGCACGTCAAGGAATATTATTTGGGGGTCCAGCCATGGAGAAGAGTTTAGACACTAGGAGAAGATAAGGAACACACCCATTATCCTGAAATCACATTAGGATTCCCTTTTTAACCTGTTCCTTAATACACTAGTGCTTAGGAAATCTATTGGAGGCAGAAGCAGTCAAGGGTAGCTTAGGGTTAGGGTTACGGTTAGGGTTAGGGTTAGGGTTATTGTTAGGGTAAGGCTTAGGGTACGGGTTCGGGTACGGCATAGTGTATGGGTTAGGGTTAGGGTTAGGGTTAGTTTGAGGGTTAGGGCTCGGTTTAGGGTACGGGTTAGGAGTAGGGTACGTGTTAGGGTTAGGGTAGGGGTTAGGGTTAGGGTACGCGTTAGGGTTAGGGTAGTTATTAAACCTATCCCACTCCCTAGATACCCCTTAGCACGTCAAGGAATATTATTTGGGGGTCCAGCCATGGAGAAGAGTTTAGACAGTAGGAGAAGATAAGGAACACACCCATTATCAAGAAATCACATTAGGATTCTCTTTTTAACCTGTTCCTTAAAACACTAGTGCTTAGGAAATCTATTGGAGGCAAAGCAGTCAAGGGTAGCTTAGGGTTAGGGTTAGGGTTAGGGTTAGGGTTAGGGTACGGCTTAGGGTACGGGTTCGGGTACGGGTTCGTGTACGCTGTAGGGTATGGGTTAGGGTTAGGGTTAGGGTTAGTTTGAAGGTTAGGGCTCGGTTTAGGGTACGGGTTAGGATTAGGGTTCGTGTTAGGGTTAGGGTATGGGTTAGGGTTAGGGTACGCGTTAGGGTTAGGGTAGTTATTAAACCTATCCCACTCTCTAGATACCCCTTAGCACGTCAAGGAATATTATTTGGGGGTCCAGCCATGGAGAAGAGTTTAGACACTAGGAGAAGATAAGGAACACACCCATTATCAAGAAATCACATTAGGATTCTCTTTTTAACCTGTTCCTTAAAACACTAGTGCTTAGGAAATCTATTGGAGGCAGAAGCAGTCAAGGGTAGCTTAGGGTTAGGGTTAGGGTTAGGGCTAGGGTTAGGACACGGCTTAGGGTACGGGTTCGGGTAAGGGTTCGTGTACGGCGTAGGGTATGGGTTTGGGTTAGGTTTAGGATTAGTTTGAAGGTTAGGGCTCGGTTTAGGGTACGGGTTAGGATTAGGGTTCGTGTTAGGGTTAGGGTAGGGGTTAGGGTTAGGGTACGCGTTAGGTTTAGGGTAGTTATTAAACCTATCCCACTCTCTAGATACCCCTTAGCACGTCAAGGAATATTATTTGGGGGTCCAGCCATGGAGAAGAGTTTAGACACTAGGAGAAGATAAGGAACACACCCATTATCCTGAAATCACATTAGGATTCTCTTTTTAACCTGTTCCTTAATACACTAGTGCTTAGGAAATGTATTGGAGGCAGAAGCAGTCAAGGGTAGCTTAGGGTTAGGGTTAGGGTTAGGGTTAGGGTTAGGGTACGGCTTAGGGTACGGGTTTGGGTACGGGTTCGTGTACGGCGTAGGGTATGGGTTAGGGTTAGGGTTAGGGTTAGTTTGAGGGTTAGGGCTCGGTTTAGGTTACGGGTTAGGATTAGGGTACGTGTTAGGGTTAGGGTAGGGGTTAGGGTTAGGGTACGCGTTAGGGTTAGGGTAGTTATTAAACCTATCCCACTCTCTAGATACCCCTTAGCACGTCAAGGAATATTATTTGGGGGTCCAGCCATGGAGAAGAGTTTAGACACTAGGAGAAGATAAGGAACACACCCATTATCAAGAAATCACATTAGGATTCTGTTTTTAACCTGTTCCTTAAAACACTAGTGCTTAGGAAATCTATTGGATGCAGAAGCAGTCAAGGGTAGCTTAGGGTTAGTGTTAGGTTTAGGGTTAGGGTTAGGGTTAGGGTACGGCTTAGTGTACGGGTTCGGGTATGGCGTAGGGTATGGGTTAGGGTTAGGGTTAGGGTTAGTTTGAGGGTTAGGGCTCGGTTTAGGTTACGGGTTAGGATTAGGGTACGTCTTAGTGTTAGGGTAGCGGTTAGGGTTAGGGTACGCGTTAGGGTTAGGGTAGTTATTAAACCTATCCCACTCTCTAGATAACCCTTAGCACGTCAAGGAATATTATTTGGGGGTCCAGCCATGGAGAAGAGTTTAGACACTAGGAGAAGATAAGGAACACACCCATTATCAAGAAATCACATTAGGATTCTCTTTTTAACCTGTTCCTTAAAACACTAGTGCTTAGGAAATCTATTGGAGGCAGAAGCAGTCAAGGGTAGCTTAGGGTTAGGGTTAGGGTTAGGGTTAGGGTTAGCTTTAGGGTACGGCTTAGGGTACGGGTTCGGGTACAGGTTCGGGTACGGCGTAGGGTATGGGTTTGGGTTAGGGTTAGGGTTAGTTTGAGGGTTAGGGCTCGGTTTAGGGTACGGGTTAGGATTAGGGTACGTGTTAGGGTTAGGGTACGCGTTAGGGTTAGGGTAGTTATTAAACCTATCCCACTCTCTAGATACCCCTTAGCACGTCAAGGAATATTATTTGGGTGTCCAGCCATGGAGAAGAGTTTAGACACTAGGAAAGATAAGGAACACACCCATTATCAAGAAATCACATTAGGATTCTCTTTTTAACCTGTTCCTTAATACACTAGTGCTTAAGAAATCTATTGGAGGCAGAAGCAGTCAAGGGTAGCTTAGGATTAGGGTTAGGGTTAGGGTTAGGTTTAGGGTACGGCTTAGGGTACGGGTTCGGGTACGGGTTCGGGTACGTGTTCGGGTACGGCGTAGGGTATGGGTTAGGGTTAGGGTTAGGGTTAGTTTGAGGGTTAGGGCTCGGTTTAGGGTACGGGTTAGGATTAGTGTACGTGTTAGGGTTAGGGTAGAGGTTAGGGTTAGGGTATGCGTTAGGGTTAGGGTAGTTATTAAACCTATCCCACTCTCTAGATACCCCTTAGCACGTCAAGGAATATTATTTGGGTGGCCAGCCATGGAGAAGAGTTTAGACACTAGGAGAAGATAAGGAACACACCCATTATCAAGAAATCACATTAGGATTCTCTTTTTAACCTGTTCCTTAAAACACTAGTGCTTAGGAAATCTATTGGAGGCAGAAGCAGTCAAGGGTAGCTTAGGGTTAGGGTTAGGGTTATTGTTAGGGTAAGGCTTAGGGTACGGGTTCGGGTACGGCATAGGGTATGGGTTAGGGTTAGGGTTAGGTTTAGTTTGAGGGTTAGGGCTCGGTTTAGGGTACGGGTTAGGAGTAGGGTACGTGTTAGGGTTAGGGTAGGGGTTAGGGTTAGGGTACGCGTTAGGGTTAGGGTGGTTATTAAACCTAACCCACTCCCTAGATACCCCTTAGCACGTCAAGGAATATTATTTGGGGGTGCAGCCATGGAGAAGAGTTTAGACAGTAGGAGAAGATAAGGAACACACCCATTATCAAGAAATCACATTAGGATTCTCTCTTTAACCTGTTCCTTAAAACACTAGTGCTTAGGAAATCTATTGGAGGCAGAAGCAGTCAAGGGTAGCTTAGGGTTAGGGTTAGGGTTAGGGTTAGGGTTAGGGTTAGGGTACGGCTTAGGGTACGGGTTCGGGTACGGGTTCGTGTACGCTGTAGGGTATGGGTTAGGGTTAGGGTTAGGGTTAGTTTGAAGGTTAGGGCTCGGTTTAGGGTACGGGTTAGGATTAGGGTTCGTGTTAGGGTTAGGGTAGGGGTTAGGGTTAGGGTACGCATTAGGGTTAGGGTAGTTATTAAACCTATCCCACTCTCTAGATACCCCTTAACACGTCAAGGAATATTATTTGGGGGTCCAGCCATGGAGAAGTGTTTAGACACTAGGAGAAGATAAGGAACACACCCATTATCAAGAAATCACATTAGGATTCTCTTTTTAACCTGTTCCTTAAAACACTAGTGCTTAGGAAATCTATTGGAGGCAGAAGCAGTCAAGGGTAGCTTAGGGTTATGGTTTGGGTTAGGGTACGGCTTAGGGTACGGGTTCGGGTACGGGTTCGGGTACGGGTTTGGGTATGGCGTAGGATATGGGTTAGGGTTAGGGTTAGGGTTAGTTTGAGGGTTAGGGCTCGGTTTAGGGTACGGGTTAGGATTAGGGTACGTGTTAGGGTGAGGGTAGGGGTTAGGGTTAGGGTACGCGTTAGGGTTAGGGTAGTTATTAAACCTATCCCACTCTCTAGATACCCCTTAGCACGTCAAGGAATATTATTTGGGGGTCCAGCCATGGAGAAAAGTTTAGACACTAGGAGAAGATAAGGAACACACCCATTATCAAGAAATCACATTAGGATTCTCTTTTTAACCTGTTCCTTAAAACACTAGTGCTTAGGAAATCTATTGGAGGCAGAAGCAGTCAAGGGTAGCTTAGGGTTAGGGTTAGGGTTATTGTTAGGGTAAGGCTTATGGTACGCGTTCGGGTACGGCATAGGGTATGGGTTAGGGTTAGGGTTAGGGTTAGTTTGAGGGTTAGGGCTCGGTTTAGGGTACGGGTTAGGATTAGGGTACGTGCTAGGGTTAGGGTAGGGGTTAGGGTTAGGGTACGCGTTAGGGTTAGGGTAGTTATTAAACCTATCCCACTCCCTAGATACCCCTTAGCACGTCAAGGAATATTATTTGGGGGACCAGCCATGGAGAAGAGTTTAGACAGTAGGAGAAGATAAGGAACACACCCATTATCAAGAAATCACATTAGGATTCTCTTTTTAACCTGTTCCTTAAAACACTAGTGCTTAGGAAATCTATTGGAGGCAGAAGCAGTCAAGGGTAGCTTAGAGTTATGGTTAGGGTTAGGGTTATTGTTAGGGTAAGGCTTAGGGTACGGGTTCGGGTACGGATTCGGGTACGGTATAGGGTATGGGTTAGGGTTAGGGTTAGGGTTAGTTTGAGGGTTAGGGCTCGGTTTAGGGTACGGGTTAGGATTAGGGTACGTGTTAGGGTTAGGGTAGGGGTTAGGGTTAGGGTATGCGTTAGGGTTAGGGTATTTATTAAACCTATCCCACTCTCTAGATACCCCTTAGCACGTCAAGGAATATTATTTGGGGGTCCAGCCATGGAGAAGAGTTTAGACACTAGGAGAAGATAAGGAACACACCCGTCATCAAGAAATCACATTAGGATTCTCTTTTTAACCTGTTCCTTAAAACACTAGTGCTTAGGAAATCTATTGGAGGCAGAAGCAGTCAAGGGTAGCTTAGGGTTAGGGTTAGGGTTAGGGTACGGCTTAGGGTACGGGTTCGTGTACGGGTTCGGGTACGGTTTTGGGTATGGCGTAGGATATTGGTTAGGGTTAGTGTTAGGGTTAGTTTGAGGGTTAGGGCTCGGTTTAGGGTACGGGTTAGGATTAGGGTACGTGTTAGGGTTAGGGTAGGGGTTAGGGTTAGAGTACGCGTTAGGGTTAGGGTAGTTATTAAACCTATCCCACTCTCTAGATACCCCTTAGCACGTCAAGGAATATTATTTGGGTGTCCAGCCATGGAGAAGAGTTTAGACACTAGGAGAAGATAAGGAACACAACCATTATCAAGAAATCACATTAGGATTCTCTTTTTAACCTGTTCCTTAAAACACTAGTGCTTAGGAAATCTATTGGAGACAGAAGCAGTCAAGGGTAGCTTAGGGTTAGGGTTAGGGTTAGGGTTAGGTTTAGGGTACGGCTTAGGGTACGGGTTCGTGTACGGGTTCGTGTACGGCGTAGGGTATGGGTTAGGGTTAGGGTTAGGGTTAGTTTGAAGGTTAGGGCTCGGTTTAGGGCACGGGTTAATATTAGGGTTCGTGTTAGGGTTAGGGTAGGGGTTAGGGTTAGGGTACGCGTTAAGGTTAGGGTAGTTATTAAACCTATCCCACTCTCTAGATACCCCTTAGCACGTCAAGGAATATTATTTGGGGGTCCAGCCATGGAGAAGAGTTTAGACACTAGGAGAAGATAAGGAACACACCCATTATCCTGAAATCACATTAGGATTCTGTTTTTAACCTGTTCCTTAAAACACTAGTGCTTAGGAAATCTATTGGAGGCAGAAGCAGTCAAGGGTAGCTTAGGGTTAGGGTTAGGGTTAGGGTTAGGGTTAGGGTACGGCTTAGGGTACGGGTTCGGGTACGGGTTCGCGTACGGCGTAGGGTATGGGTTAGGGTTAGGGTTAGGGTTAGTTTGAAGTTTAGGGCTCGGTTTAGGGCACGGGTTAGGATTAGGGTTCGTGTTAGGGTTAGGGTAGGGGTTAGGGTTAGGGTACGCGTTAAGCTTAGGGTAGTTATTAAACCTATCCCACTCTCTAGATACCCCTTAGCACGTCAAGGAATATTATTTGGGGGTCCAGCCATGGAGAAGAGTTTAGACACTAGGAGAAGTTAAGGAACACACCCATTATCCTGAAATCACATTAGGATTCTCTTTTTAACCTGTTCCTTAATACACTAGTGCTTAGGAAATCTATTGGAGGCAGAAGCAGTCAAGGGTAGCTTAGGGTTAGGGTTAGGGTTAGGGTTAGGTTTAGGGTACGGCTTAGGGTACGGGTTCGGGTAAGGGATCGGGTACGGCGTAGGGTATGGGTTAGGGTTAGGGTTAGGGTTAATTTGAGGGTTAGGGCTCGGTTTAGGTTACGGGTTAGGATTAGTGTACGTGTTAGGGTTAAGGTAGAGGTTAGGGTTAGGGTACGCGTTAGGGTAAGGGTAGTTATTAAACCTATCCCACTCTCTAGATACCCCTTAGCACGTCAAGGAATATTATTTGGGGTCCAGCCATGGAGAAGAGTTTAGACACTAGGAGAAGATAAGGAACACACCCATTATCAAGAAATCACATTAGGATTCTCTTTTTAACCTGTTCCTTAAAACACTAGTGCTTAGGAAATCTATTGGAGGCAGAAGCAGTCAAGGGTAGCTTAGAGTTATGGTTAGGGTTAGGGTTATTGTTAGGGTAAGGCTTAGGGTACGGGTTCGGGTACGGTTTCGGGTACGGTATAGGGTATGGGTTAGGGTTAGGGTTAGGGTTAGTTTGAGGGTTAGGGCTCGGTTTAGGGTACGGGTTAGGATTAGGGTACGTGTTAGGGTTAGGGTAGGGGTTAGGGTTAGAGTACGCGTTAAGGTTAGGGTAGTTATTAAACCTATCCCAGTCTCTAGATACCCCTTAGCACGTCAAGGAATATTATTTGGGGGTCCAGCCATGGAGAAGAGTTTAGACACTAGGAGAAGATAAGGAACACACCCATTATCAAGAAATCACATTAGGATTCTCTTTTTAACCTGTTCCTTAAAACACTAGTGCTTAGGAAATCTATTGGAGGCAGAAGCAGTCAAGGGTAGCTTAGGGTTAGGGTTAGGGTTAGGGCTAGAGTTAGGGTACGGCATAGGGTACGGGTTCGGGTACGGGTTCGTGTACGGCGTAGGGTATGGGTTAGAGATAGGGTTAGGGTTAGTTTGAAGGTTAGGGCTCGGTTTAGGTTTCGGCTTAGGATTAGGGTACGTGTTAGGGTTAGGGTAGGGGTTAGGGTTATGGTACGCATTAGGGTTAGGGTAGTTATTAAACCTATCCCACTCTCTAGATACCCCTTAGCACGTCAAGGAATATTATTTGGGGGTCCAGCCATGGAGAAGAGTTTAGACACTAGGAGAAGATAAGGAACACACCCATTATCAAGAAATCACATTAGGATTCTCTTTTTAACCTGTTCCTTAAAACACTTGTGCTTAGGAAATCTATTGGAGGCAGAAGCAGTCAAGGGTAGCTTAGGTTTAGGGTTAGGGTTAGGGTTAGGGTTAGCTTTAGGGTACGACTTAGTGTACGGGTTCGGGTACGGCGTATGGTATGGGTTAGGGTTAGGGTTAGGTTTAGTTTGAGGGTTAGGGATCGGTTTAGGGTACGGGTTAGGATTAGGGTACGTGTTAGGGTTAGGGTACGCGTTAGGGTTAGGGTAGTTATTAAACCTATCCAACTCTCTAGATACCCCTTAGCACGTCAAGGGATATTATTTGGGGGTCCAGGCATGGAGAAGAGTTTAGACACTAGGAGAAGATAAGGAACACACCCATTATCCTGAAATCACAATAGGATTCTCTTTTTAACCTGTTCCTTAATACACAAGTGCTTAGGAAATCTATTGGAGGCAGAAGCAGTCAAGGGTAGCTTAGGGCTAGGGTTAGGGTTAGGGTTAGGGTTAGTGTTAGGGTTAGGGTTAGGGTACGGCTTAGGGTACGGGTTCGGGTACGGGTTCGGGTACGGCGTAGGGTATGGTTTAGGGTTAGGGTTAGGGTTAGTTTGAGGGTTAGGGCTCGGTTTAGGTTACGGGTTAGGATTAGTGTACGTGTTAAGGTTAGGGTAGAGGTTAGGGTTAGGGTACGCGTTAACGTTAGGGTAGTTATTAAACCTATCCCACTCTCTAGATACCCCTTAGCACGTCAAGGAATATTATTTGGGGGTCCAGCCATGGAGAAGAGTTTAGACACTAGGAGAAGATAAGGAACACACCCATTATCAAGAAATCACATTAGGATTCTCTTTTTAACCTGTTCCTTAAAACACTAGTGCTTAGGAAATCTATTGGAGGCAGAAGCAGTCAAGGGTAGCTTAGGGTTAGGGTTAGGGTTAGGGTTAGGTTTAGGGTACGGCTTAGGGTAAGGGTTCGGGTATGGGTTCGGGTACGGCGTAGGTTATGGGTTAGGGTTAGGGTTAGGGTTAGTTTGAGGGTTAGGGCTCGGTTTAGGGTACGGGTTAGGATTAGTGTACGTGTTAGGGTTAGGGTAGATGTTAGGGTTAGGGTATGCGTTAGGGTTCGGGTAGTTATTAAACCTATCCCACTCTCTAGATACCCCTTAGCACGTCAAGGAATATTATTTGGGGGTCCAGCCATGGAGAAGAGTTTAGACACTAGGAGAAGATAAGGAACACACCCATTATCCTGAAATCACATTAGGATTCTCTTTTTAACCTGTTCCTTAATACACTAGTGCTTAGGAAATCTATTGGAGGCAGAAGCAGTCAAGGGTAGCTTAGGGTTAGGGTTAGGGTTAGGGTTATTGTTAGGGTACGGCTTAGGGTACGGGTTCGGGTACGGGTTCGGGTACGGCGTAGGGTATGGGTTAGGGTTAGGGTTAGGGTTAGTTTGAGGGTTAGGGCTCGGTTTAGTGTACGGGTTAGGATTAGTGTACGTGTTAGGGTTAGGGTAGTGGTTAGGGTTAGGTTATGCGTTAGGGTTAGGGTAGTTATTAAACCTATCCCACTCTCTAGATACCCCTTAGCACGTCAAGGAATATTATTTGGGGGTCCAGCCATGGAGAAGAGTTTAGACACTAGGAGAAGATAAGGAACACACCCATTATCAAGAAATCACATTAGGATTCTCTTTTTAACCTGTTCCTTAAAACACTAGTGCTTAGGAAATCTATTGGAGGCAGAAGCAGTCAAGGGTAGCTTAGGGTTAGGGTTAGGGTTAGGGCTAGGGTTAGGACACGGCTTAGGGTACGGGTTCGGGTACGGGTTCGTGTACGGCGTAGGGTATGGGTTTGGGTTAGTGTTAGGGTTAGTTTGAAGGTTAGGGCTCGCTTTAGGGTACGGGTTAGGATTAGGGTTCGTGTTAGGGTTAGGGTAGGGGTTAGGGTTAGGGTACGCGTTAGGGTTAGGGTAGTTATTAAACCTATCCCACTCTCTAGATACCCCTTAGCACGTCAAGGAATATTATTTGGGGGTCCAGCCATGGAGAAGAGTTTAGACACTAGGAGAAGATAAAGAACACACCCATTATCCTGAAATCACATTAGGATTCTCTATTTAACCTGTTCCTTAATACACTAGTGCTTAGGAAATCTATTGGAGGCAGAAGTAGTCAAGGGTAGCTTAGGGTTAGGGTTACGGTTAGGGTTAGGGTTAGGGTAAGGCTTAGGGTACGGGTTCGGGTACGGCGTAGGGTATGGGTTAGGGTTAGGGTTAGGGTTAGTTTGAGGTTTAGGGCTCGGTTTAGGGTACGGGTTAGGATTAGGGTACGTGTTAGGGTTAGGGTAGGGGTTAGGGTTAGGGTACGCGTTAGGGTTAGGGTAGTTATTAAACCTATCCCACTCTCTAGATACCCCTTAGCACGTCAAGTAATATTATTAGGGGGTCCAGCCATGGAGAAGAGTTTAGACACTAGGAGAAGATAAGGAACACACCCATTATCAAGAAATCACATTAGGATTCTCTTTTTAAACTGTTCCTTAAAACACTAGTGCTTAGGAAATCTATTGGAGGCAGAAGCAGTCAAGGGTAGCTTAGGGTTAGGGTTAGGGTTAGGGTACAGCTTAGGGTACGGGTTCGGGAACGGGTTCGGGTACGGGTTCGGGTACGGCGTAGGGTATGGGTTAGGTTTAGGGTTAGGGTTAGTTTGAGGGTTAGGGCTCGGTTTAGGTTACGGGTTAGGATTAGGGTACGTGTTAGGGTTAGGGTAGGGGTTAGGGTTAGGGTACGCGTTAGGGTTAGGGTAGTTATTAAACCTATCCCACTCTCTAGATACCCCTTAGCACGTCAAGGAATATTATTTGGGGGTCCAGCCATGGAGAAGAGTTTAGACACTAGGAGAAGATAAGGAACACACCCATTATCAAGAAATCACATTAGGATTCTCTTTTTAACCTGTTCCTTAAAACACTAGTGCTTAGGAAATCTATTGGAGGCAAAGCAGTCAAGGGTAGCTTAGGGTTAGGGTTAGGGTTATTGTTAGGGTAAGGCTTAGGGTACGGGTTCGGGTACGGCATAGGGTATGGGTTAGGGTTAGGGTTAGGGTTAGTTTGAGGGTTAGGGCTCGGTTTAGGGTACGGGTTAGGATTAGGGTACGTGTTAGGTTTATGGTAGGGGTTAGGGTTAGGGTACGCGTTAGGGTTAGGGTAGTTATTAAACCTATCCCACTCACTAGATGCCCCTTAGCACGTCAAGGAATATTATTTGGGGGACCAGCCATGGAGAAGAGTTTAGACACTAGGAGAAGATAAGGAACACACCCATTATCAAGAAATCACATTAGGATTCTCTTTTTAACCTGTTCCTTAAAACACTAGTGCTTAGGAAATCTATTGGAGGCAGAAGCAGTCAAGGGTAGCTTAGGGTTAGGGTTAGGGTTAGGGCTAGAGTTAGGGTACGGCATAGGGTACGGGTTCGGGTACGGGTTCGTGTACGGCCTAGGGTATGGGTTAGAGTTAGGGTTAGGGTTAGTTTGAAGGTTAGGGCTCGGTTTAGGTTTCGGCTTAGGATTAGGGTACGTGTTAGGGTTAGGGTAGGGGTTAGGGTTATGGTACGCGTTAGGGTTAGGGTAGTTATTAAACCTATCCCACTCTCTAGATACCCCTTAGCACGTCAAGGAATATTATTTGGGGGTCCAGCCATGGAGAAGAGTTTAGACACTAGGAGAAGATAAGGAACACACCCATTATCAAGAAATCACATTAGGATTCTCTTTTTAACCTGTTCCTTAAAACACTAGTGCTTAGGAAATCTATTGGAGGCAGAATCAGTCAAGGGTAGCTTAGGTTTAGGGTTAGGGTTAGGGTTAGGGTTAGCTTTAGGGTACGACTTAGTGTACGGGTTCGGGTACGGGTTCGGGTACGGCGTATGGTATGGGTTAGGGTTAGGGTTAGGTTTAGTTTGAGGGTTAGGGATCGGTTTAGGGTACGGGTTAGGATTAGGGTACGTGTTAGGGTTAGGGTACGCGTTAGGGTTAGGGTAGTTATTAAACCTATCCCACTCTCTAGATACCCCTTAGCACGTCAAGGGATATTATTTGGGGGTCCAGCCATGGAGAAGAGTTTAGACACTAGGAGAAGATAAGGAACACACCCATTATCCTGAAATCACAATAGGATTCTCTTTTTAACCTGTTCCTTAATACACAAGTGCTTAGGAAATCTATTGGAGGCAGAAGCAGTCAAGGGTAGCTTAGGGCTAGGGTTAGGGTTAGGGTTAGGGTTAGCGTTAGGGTTAGGGTTAGGGTACGGCTTAGGGTACGGGTTCGGGTACGGGTTCGGGTACGGCGTAGGGTATGGTTTAGGGTTAGGGTTAGGGTTAGTTTGAGGGTTAGGGCTCGGTTTAGGTTACGGGTTAGGATTAGTGTACGTGTTAAGGTTAGGGTAGAGGTTAGGGTTAGGGTACGCGTTAAGGTTAGGGTAGTTATTAAACCTATCCCACTCTCTAGATACCCCTTAGCACGTCAAGGAATATTATTTGGGGGTCCAGCCATGGAGAAGAGTTTAGACACTAGGAGAAGATAAGGAACACACCCATTATCAAGAAATCACATTAGGATTCTCTTTTTAACCTGTTCCTTAAAACACTAGTGCTTAGGAAATCTATTGGAGGCAGAAGCAGTCAAGGGTAGCTTAGGGTTAGGGTTAGGGTTAGGGCTAGAGTTAGGGTACGGCATAGGGTACGGGTTCGGGTACGGGTTCGTGTACGGCGTAGGGTATGGGTTAGAGTTAGGGTTAGGGTTAGTTTGAAGGTTAGGGCTCGGTTTAGGTTTCGGCTTAGGATTAGGGTACGTGTTAGGGTTAGGGTAGGGGTTAGGGTTATGGTATGCGTTAGGGTTAGGGTAGTTATTAAACCTATCCCACTCTCTAGATACCCCTTAGCACGTCAAGGAATATTATTTGGGGGTCCAGCCATGGAGAAGAGTTTAGACACTAGGAGAAGATAAGGAACACACCCATTATCAAGAAATCACAATAGGATTCTCTTTTTAACCTGTTCCTTAAAACACTTGTGCTTAGGAAATCTATTGGAGGCAGAAGCAGTCAAGGGTAGCTTAGGTTTAGGGTTAGGGTTAGGGTTAGGGTTAGCTTTAGGGTACGACTTAGTGTACGGGTTCGGGTACGGCGTATGGTATGGGTTAGGGTTAGGGTTAGGTTTAGTTTGAGGGTTAGGGATCGTTTTAGGGTACGGGTTAGGATTAGGGTACGTGTTAGGGTTAGGGTACGCGTTAGGGTTAGGGTAGTTATTAAACCTATCCCACTCTCTAGATACCCCTTAGCACGTCAAGGGATATTATTTGGGGGTCCAGGCATGGAGAAGAGTTTAGACACTAGGAGAAGATAAGGAACACACCCATTATCCTGAAATCACAATAGGATTCTCTTTTTAACCTGTTCCTTAATACACAAGTGCTTAGGAAATCTATTGGAGGCAGAAGCAGTCAAGGGTAGCTTAGGGCTAGGGTTAGGGTTAGGGTTAGGGTTAGTGTTAGGGTTAGGGTTAGGGTACGGGTTCGGGTACGGGTTCGGGTACGGCGTAGGGTATGGTTTAGGGTTAGGGTTAGGGTTAGTTTGAGGGTTAGGGCTCGGTTTAGGTTATGGGTTAGGATTAGTGTACGTGTTAAGGTTAGGGTAGAGGTTAGGGTTAGGGTACGCGTTAACGTTAGGGTAGTTATTAAACCTATCCCACTCTCTAGATACCCCTTAGCACGTCAAGGAATATTATTTGGGGGTCCAGCCATGGAGAAGAGTTTAGACACTTGGAGAAGATAAGGAACACACCCATTATCAAGAAATCACATTAGGATTCTCTTTTTAACCTGTTCCTTAAAACACTAGTGCTTAGGAAATCTATTGGAGGCAAAGCAGTCAAGGGTAGCTTAGGGTTAGGGTTAGGGTTATTGTTAGGGTAAGGCTTAGGGTACGGGTTCGGGTACGGCATAGGGTATGGGTTAGGGTTAGGGTTAGGGTTAGTTTGAGGGTTAGGGCTCGGTTTAGGGTACGGGTTAGGATTAGGGTACGTGTTAGGTTTATGGTAGGGGTTAGGGTTAGGGTACGCGTTAGGGTTAGGGTAGTTATTAATCCTATCCCACTCCCTAGATGCCCCTTAGCACGTCAAGGAATATTATTTGGGGGACCAGCCATGGAGAAGAGTTTAGACACTAGGAGAAGATAAGGAACACACCCATTATCAAGAAATCACATTAGGATTCTCTTTTTAACCTGTTCCTTAAAACACTAGTGCTTAGGAAATCTATTGGAGGCAGAAGCAGTCAAGGGTAGCTTAGGGTTAGGGTTAGGGTTAGGGCTAGAGTTAGGGTACGGCATAGGGTACGGGTTCGGGTACGGGTTCGTGTACGGCGTAGGGTATGGGTTAGAGTTAGGGTTAGGGTTAGTTTGAAGGTTAGGGCTCGGTTTAGGTTTCGGCTTAGGATTAGGGTACGTGTTAGGGTTAGGGTAGGGGTTAGGGTTATGGTACGCGTTAGGGTTAGGGTAGTTATTAAACCTATCCCACTCTCTAGATACCCCTTAGCACGTCAAGGAATATTATTTGGGGGTCCAGCCATGGAGAAGAGTTTAGACACTAGGAGAAGATAAGGAACACACCCATTATCAAGAAATCACATTAGGATTCTCTTTTTAACCTGTTCCTTAAAACACTTGTGCTTAGGAAATCTATTGGAGGCAGAAGCAGTCAAGGGTAGCTTAGGTTTAGGGTTAGGGTTAGGGTTAGGGTTAGCTTTAGGGTACGACTTACTGTACGGGTTCGGGTACGGGTTCGGGTACGGCGTATGGTATGGGTTAGGGTTAGGGTTAGGTTTAGTTTGAGGGTTAGGGATCGGTTTAGGGTACGGGTTAGGATTAGGGTACGTGTTAGGGTTAGGGTACGCGTTAGGGTTAGGGTAGTTATTAAACCTATCCCACTCTCTAGATACCCCTTAGCACGTCAAGGGATATTATTTGGGGGTCCAGCCATGGAGAAGAGTTTAGACACTAGGAGAAGATAAGGAACACACCCATTATCCTGAAATCACAATAGGATTCTCTTTTTAACCTGTTCCTTAATACACAAGTGCTTAGGAAATCTATTGGAGGCAGAAGCAGTCAAGGGTAGCTTAGGGCTAGGGTTAGGGTTAGGGTTAGGGTTAGCGTTAGGGTTAGGGTTAGGGTACGGCTTAGGGTACGGGTTCGGGTACGGGTTCGGGTACGGCGTAGGGTATGGTTTAGGGTTAGGGTTAGGGTTAGTTTGAGGGTTAGGGCTAGGTTTAGGTTACGGGTTAGGATTAGTGTACGTGTTAAGGTTAGGGTAGAGGTTAGGGTTAGGGTACGCGTTAACGTTAGGGTAGTTATTAAACCTATCCCACTCTCTAGATACCCCTTAGCACGTCAAGGAATATTATTTGGGGGTCCAGCCATGGAGAAGAGTTTAGACACTAGGAGAAGATAAGGAACACACCCATTATCAAGAAATCACATTAGGATTCTCTTTTTAACCTGTTCCTTAAAACACTAGTGCTTAGGAAATCTATTGGAGGCAGAAGCAGTCAAGGGTAGCTTAGGGTTAGGGTTAGGGTTAGGGTTAGGTTTAGGGTAAGGCTTAGGGTAAGGGTTCGGGTATGGGTTCGGGTACGGCGTAGGTTATGGGTTAGGGTTAGGGTTAGGGTTAGTTTGAGGGTTAGGGCTCGGTTTAGGGTACGGGTTAGGATTAGTGTACGTGTTAGGGTTAGGGTAGAGGTTAGGGTTAGGGTATGCGTTAGGGTTCGGGTAGTTATTAAACCTATCCCACTCTCTAGATACCCCTTAGCACGTCAAGGAATATTATTTGGGGATCCAGCCATGGAGAAGAGTTTAGACACTAGGAGAAGATAAGGAACACACCCATTATCAAGAAATCACATTAGGATTCTCTTTTTAACCTGTTCCTTAAAACACTAGTGCTTAGGAAATCTATTGGAGGCAGAAGCAGTCAAGGGTAGCTTAGGGTTAGGGTTAGGGTTATTGTTAGGGTAAGGCTTAGGGTACGGGTTCGGGTACGGGTTCGTGTACGGCGTAGGGTATGGGTTTGGGTTAGGGTTAGGGTTAGTTTGAAGGTTAGGGCTCGGTTTAGGGTACGGGTTAGGATTAGGGTTCGTGTTAGGGTTAGGGTAGGGGTTAGGGTTAGGGTACGCGTTAGGGTTAGGGTAGTTATTAAACCTATCCCACTCTCTAGATACCCCTTAGCACGTCAAGGAATATTATTTGGGGGTCCAGCCATGGAGAAGAGTCTAGACACTAGGAGAAGATAAGGAACACACCCATTATCCTGAAATCACATTAGGATTCTCTTTTTAACCTGTTCCTTAATACACTAGTGCTTAGGAAATCTATTGGAGGCAGAAGCAGTCAAGGGTAGCTTAGGGTTAGCGTTACGGTTAGGGTTAGGGTTAGGGTACGGCTTAGGGTACGGGTTCGGGTACGGGTTCGGGTACGGCGTAGGGTATGGGTTAGGGTTAGGGTTAGGGTTAGTTTGAGGGTTAGGGCTCGGTTTAGTGTACGGGTTAGGATTAGTGTACGTGTTAGGGTTAGGGTAGAGTTTAGGGTTAGGGTATGCGTTAGGGTTAGGGTAGTTATTAAACCTATCCCACTCTCTAGATACCCCTTAGCACGTCAAGGAATATTATTTGGGGGTCCAGCCATGGAGAAGAGTTTAGACACTAGGAGAAGATAAGGAACACACCCATTATCAAGAAATCACATTAGGATTCTCTTTTTAACCTGTTCCTTAAAACACTAGTGCTTAGGAAATCTATTGGAGGCAGAAGCAGTCAAGGGTAGCTTAGGGTTAGGGTTAGGGTTAGGGCTAGGGTTAGGACACGGCTTAGGGTACGGGTTCGGGTACGGGTTCGTGTACGGCGTAGGGTATGGGTTTGGGTTAGTGTTAGGGTTAGTTTGAAGGTTAGGGCTCGGTTTAGGGTACGGGTTAGGATTAGGGTTCGTGTTAGGGTTAGGGTAGGGGTTAGGGTTAGGGTACGCATTAGGGATAGGGTAGTTATTAAACCTATCCCACTCTCTAGATACCCCTTAGCACGTCAAGGAATATTATTTGGGGGTCCAGCCATGGAGAAGAGTTTAGACACTAGGAGAAGATAAAGAACACACCCATTATCCTGAAATCACATTAGGATTCTCTTTTTAACCTGTTCCTTAATACACTAGTGCTTAGGAAATCTATTGGAGGCAGAAGTAGTCAAGGGTAGCTTAGTGTTAGGGTTACGGTTAGGGTTAGGGTTAGGGTACGGCTTAGGGTACGGGTTCGGGTACGGCGTAGGGTATGGGTTAGGGTTAGGGTTAGGGTTAGTTTGAGGTTTAGGGCTCGGTTTAGGGTACGGGTTAGGATTAGGGTACGTGTTAGGGTTAGGGTAGGGGTTAGGGTTAGGGTACGCGTTAGGGTTAGGGTAGTTATTAAACCTATCCCACTCTCTAGATACCCCTTAGCACGTCAAGGAATAATATTTGGGGGTCCAGCCATGGAGAAGAGTTTAGACACTAGGAGAAGATAAGGAACACACCCATTATCAAGAAATCACATTAGGATTCTCTTTTTAACCTGTTCCTTAAAACACTAGTGCTTAGGAAATCTATTGGAGGCAGAAGCAGTCAAGGGTAGCTTAGGGTTAGGGTTAGGGTTAGGGTACGGCTTAGGGTACGGGTTCGGGAACGGGTTCGGGTACGGGTTCGGGTACGGCGTAGGGTATGGGTTAGTGTTAGGGTTAGGGTTAGTTTGAGGGTTAGGGCTCCGTTTAGGGTACGGGTTAGGATTAGGGTACGTGTTAGGGTTAGGGTAGGGGTTAGGGTTAGGGTACGCGTTAGGGTTAGGGTAGTTATTAAACCTATCCCATTCTCTAGATACCCCTTAGCACGTCAAGGAATATTATTTGGGGGTCCAGCCATGGAGAAGAGTTTAGACACTAGGAGAAGATAAGAACACACCCATTATCAAGAAATCACATTAGGATTCTCTTTTTAACCTGTTCCTTAAAACACTAGTGCTTAGGAAATCTATTGGAGGCAGAAGCAGTCAAGGGTAGCTTAGGGTTAGGGTTAGGGTTAGGGCTAGGGTTAGGACACGGCTTAGGGTACGGGTTCGGGTACGGGTTCGTGTACGGCGTAGGGTATGGGTTTGGGTTAGGGTTAGGATTAGTTTGAAGGTTAGGGCTCGGTTTAGGGTACGGGTTAGGATTAGGGTTCGTGTTAGGGTTAGGGTAGGGGTTAGGGTTAGGGTACGCGTTAGGGTTAGGGTAGTTATTAAACCTATCCCACTCTCTAGATACCCCTTAGCACGTCAAGGAATATTATTTGGGGATCCAGCCATGGAGAAGAGTTTAGACACTAGGAGAAGATAAGGAACACACCCATTATCCTGAAATCACATTAGGATTCTCTTTTTAACCTGTTCCTTAATACACTAGTGCTTAGGAAATCTATTGGAGGCAGAAGCAGTCAAGGGTAGCTTAGGGTTAGGGTTAGGGTTAGGGCTAGGGTTAGGACACGGCTTAGGGTACGGGTTCGGGTACGGGTTCATGTACGGCGTAGGGTATGGGTTTGGGTTAGGTTTAGGGTTAGTTTGAAGGTTAGGGCTCGGTTTAGGGTACGGGTTAGGATTAGGGTACTTGTTAGGGTTAGGGTAGGGGTTAGGGTTAGGGTACGCGTTAGGGTTAGGGTAGTTATTAAACCTATCCCACTCTCTAGATACCCCTTAGCACGTCAAGGAATATTATTTGGGGGTCCAGCCTTGGAGAAGAGTTTAGACACTAGGAGAAGATAAGGAACACACCCATTATCAAGAAATCACATTAGGATTCTGTTTTTAACCTGTTCCTTAAAACACTAGTGCTTAGGAAATCTATTGGAGGCAGAAGCAGTCAAGGGTAGCTTAGGGTTAGGGTTAGGTTTAGGGTTAGGGTTAGGGTTAGGGTTAGGGTTAGGGTACGGCTTAGTGTACGGGTTTGGGTATGGCGTAGGGTATGGGTTAGGGTTAGGGTTAGGGTTAGTTTGAGGGTTAGGGCTCGGTTTAGGTTACGGGTTAGGATTAGGGTACGTCTTAGGGTTAGGGTAGCGGTTAGGGTTAGGGTACGCGTTAGGGTTAGGGTAGTTATTAAACCTATCCCACTCTCTAGATAACCCTTAGCACGTCAAGGAATATTATTTGGGGGTCCAGCCATGGAGAAGAGTTTAGACACTAGGAGAAGATAAGGAACACACCCATTATCAAGAAATCACATTAGGATTCTCTTTTTAACCTGTTCCTTAAAACACTAGTGCTTAGGAAATCTATTGGAGGCAGAAGCAGTCAAGGGTAGCTTAGGGTTAGGGTTTGGGTTAGGGTACGGCTTAGGGTACGGGTTCGGGTACGGGTTCGGGTACGGGTTTGGGTATGGCGTAGGATATGGGTTAGGGTTAGGGTTAGGGTTAGTTTGAGGGTTAGGGCTCGGTTTAGGGTACGGGTTAGGATTAGGGTACGTGTTAGGGTGAGGGTAGGGGTTAGGGTTAGGGTACGCGTTAGGGTTAGGGTAGTTATTAAACCTATCCCACTCTCTAGATACCCCTTAGCACGTCAAGGAATATTATTTGGGGGTCCATCCATGGAGAAAAGTTTAGACACTAGGAGAAGATAAGGAACACACCCATTATCAAGAAATCACATTAGGATTCTCTTTTTAACCTGTTCCTTAAAACACTAGTGCTTAGGAAATCTATTGGAGGCAGAAGCAGTCAAGGGTAGCTTAGGGTTAGGGTTAGGGTTATTGTTAGGGTAAGGCTTAGGGTACGCGTTCGGGTACGGCATAGGGTATGGGTTAGGGTTAGGGTTAGGGTTAGTTTGAGGGTTAGGGCTCGGTTTAGGGTACGGGTTAGGATTAGGGTACGTGTTAGGGTTAGGTTAGGGGTTAGGGTTAGGGTACGCGTTAGGGTTAGGGTAGTTATTAAACCTATCCCACTCCCTAGATACCCCTTAGCACGTCAAGGAATATTATTTGTGGGACCAGCCATGGAGAAGAGTTTAGACAGTAGGAGAAGATAATGAACACACCCATTATCAAGAAATCACATTAGGATTCTCTTTTTAACCTGTTCCTTAAAACACTAGTGCTTAGGAAATCTATTGCAGGAAGAAGCAGTCAAGGGTAGCTTAGGGTTAGCGTTAGGGTTAGGGCTAGGGTTAGGACACGGCTTAGGGTACGGGTTCGGGTACGGGTTCGTGTACGGCGTAGGGTATGGGTTTGGGTTAGGGTTAGGGTTAGTTTGAAGTTTAGGGCTCGGTTTAGGGTACGGGTTAGGATTAGGGTTCGTGTTAGGGTTAGGGTAGGGGTTAGGGTTAGGGTACGCGTTAGGGTTAGGGTAGTTATTAAACCTATCCCACTCTCTAGATACCCCTTAGCACGTCAAGGAATATTATTTGGGGGTCCAGCCATGGAGAAGAGTTTAGACACTAGGAGAAGATAAGGAACACACCCATTATCCTGAAATCACATTAGGATTCCCTTTTTAACCTGTTCCTTAATACACTAGAGCTTAGGAAATCTATTGGAGGCAGAAGCAGTCAAGGGTAGCTTAGGGTTAGGGTTACGGTTAGGGTTAGGGTTAGGGTTATTGTTAGGGTAAGGCTTAGGGTACGGGTTCGGGTACGGCATAGTGTATGGGTTAGGGTTAGGGTTAGGGTTAGTTTGAGGGTTAGGGCTCGGTTTAGGGTACGGGTTAGGAGTAGGGTACGTGTTAGGGTTAGGGTAGGGGTTAGGGTTAGGGTACGCGTTAGGGTTAGGGTAGTTATTAAACCTATCCCACTCCCTAGATACCCCTCAGCACGTCAAGGAATATTATTTGGGGGTCCAGCCATGGAGAAGAGTTTAGACAGTAGGAGAAGATAAGGAACACACCCATTATCAAGAAATCACATTAGGATTCTCTTTTTAACCTGTTCCTTAAAACACTAGTGCTTAGGAAATCTATTGGAGGCAGAAGCAGTCAAGGGTAGCTTAGGGTTAGGGTTAGGGTTAGGGCTAGGGTTAGGATACGGCTTAGGGTACGGGTTCGGGTACGGGTTCGTGTACGGCGTAGGGTATGGGTTTGGGTTAGGGTTAGGATTAGTTTGAAGGTTAGGGCTCGGTTTAGGGTACGGGTTAGGATTAGGGTTCGTGTTAGGGTTAGGGTAGGGGTTAGGGTTAGGGTACGCGTTATGGTTAGGGTAGTTATTAAACCTATCCCACTCTCTAGATACCCCTTAGCACGTCAAGGAATATTATTTGGGGGTCCAGCCATGGAGAAGAGTTTAGACACTAGGAGAAGATAAGGAACACACCCATTATCCTGAAATCACATTAGGATTTTCTTTTTAACCTGTTCCTTAATACCCTAGTGCTTAGGAAATCTATTGGAGGCAGAAGCAGTCAAGGGTAGCTTAGGGTTACGATTACGGTGAGGGTTAGGGTTAGGGTATGGCTTAGGGTACAGGTTCGGGTACGGGTTCGGGTTCGGCGTAGGGTATGGGTTAGGGTTAGGGTTAGGGTTAGTTTGAGGGTTAGGGCTCCGTTTAGGGTACGGGTTAGGATTAGGGTACGTGTTAGGGTTAGGGTAGGGGTTAGGGTTAGGGTACGCGTTAGGGTTAGGGTAGTTATTAAACCTATCACATTCTCTAGATACCCCTTAGCACGTCAAGGAATATTATTTGGGGGTCCAGCCATGGAGAAGAGTTTAGACACTAGGAGAAGATAAGAACACACCCATTATCAAGAAATCACATTAGGATTCTCTTTTTAACCTGTTCCTTAAAACACTAGTGCTTAGGAAATCTATTGGAGGCAGAAGCAGTCAAGGGTAGCTTAGGGTTAGGGTTAGGGTTAGGGCTAGGGTTAGGACACGGCTTAGGGTACGGGTTCGGGTACGGGTTCGTGTACGGCGTAGGGTATGGGTTTGGGTTAGGGTTAGGATTAGTTTGAAGGTTAGGGCTCGGTTTAGGGTACGGGTTAGGATTAGGGTTCGTGTTAGGGTTAGGGTAGGGGTTAGGGTTAGGGTACGCGTTAGGGTTAGGGTAGTTATTAAACCTATCCCACTCTCTAGATACCCCTTAGCACGTCAAGGAATATTATTTGGGGATCCAGCCATGGAGAAGAGTTTAGACACTAGGAGAAGATAAGGAACACACCCATTATCCTGAAATCACATTAGGATTCTCTTTTTAACCTGTTCCTTAATACACTAGTGCTTAGGAAATCTATTGGAGGCAGAAGCAGTCAAGGGTAGCTTAGGGTTAGGGTTAGGGTTAGGGCTAGGGTTAGGACACGGCTTAGGGTACGGGTTCGGGTACGGGTTCATGTACGGCGTAGGGTATGGGTTTGGGTTAGGTTTAGGGTTAGTTTGAAGGTTAGGGCTCGGTTTAGGGTACGGGTTAGGATTAGGGTTCGTGTTAGGGTTAGGGTAGGGGTTAGGGTTAGGGTACGCGTTAGGGTAAGGGTAGTTATTAAAGCTATCCCACTCTCTAGATACCCCTTAGCACGTCAAGGAATATTAATTGGGGATCCAGCCATGGAGAAGAGTTTAGACACTAGGAGAAGATAAGGAACACACCCATTATCCTGAAATCACATTAGGATTCTCTTTTTAACCTGTTCCTTAATACACTAGTGCTTAGGAAATCTATTGGAGGCAGAAGCAGTCAAGGGTAGCTTAGGGTTAGGGTTACGGTTAGGGTTAGGGTTAGGGTTATTGTTAGGGCAAGGCATAGGGTACGGGTTCGGGTACGGCATAGGGTATGGGTTAGGTTTAGGTTTAGGGTTAGTTTGTGGGTTAGGTCTCGGTTTAGGGTACGGGTTAGGAGTAGGGTACGTGTTAGGGTTAGGGTAGGGGTTAGGGTTAGGGTACGCGTTAGGGTTAGGATAGTTATTAAACCTATCCCACTCCCTAGATACCCCTTAGCACGTTAAGGAATATTATTTGGGGGTCCAGCCATGGAGAAGAGTTTAGACAGTAGGAGAAGATAAGGAACACACCCATTATCAAGAAATCACATTAGGATTCTCTTTTTAACCTGTTCCTTAAAACACTAGTGCTTAGGAAATCTATTGGAGGCAAAGCAGTCAAGGGTAGCTTAGGGTTAGGGTTAGGGTTAGGGTTAAGGTTAGGGTACGGCTTAGGGTACGGGTTCGGGTACGGGTTCGTGTACGCTGTAGGGTATGGGTTAGGGTTAGGGTTAGGGTTAGTTTGAAGGTTAGGGCTCGGTTTAGGGTACGGGTTAGGATTAGGGTTCGTGTTAGGGTTAGGGTATGGGTTAGGGTTAGGGTACGCGTTAGGGTTAGGGTAGTTATTAAACCTATCCCACTCTCTAGATACCCCTTAGCACGTCAAGGAATATTATTTGGGGGTCCAGCCATGGAGAAGAGTTTAGACACTAGGAGAAGATAAGGAACACACCCATTATCAAGAAATCACATTAGGATTCTCTTTTTAACCTGTTCCTTAAAACACTAGTGCTTAGGAAATCTATTGGAGGCAGAAGCAGTCAAGGGTAGCTTAGGGTTAGG
Source organism: Eschrichtius robustus (assembly GCF_028021215.1). Lineage (NCBI taxonomy): Eukaryota > Metazoa > Chordata > Mammalia > Artiodactyla > Eschrichtiidae > Eschrichtius > Eschrichtius robustus. Next base: position 163,856 of record NW_027175233.1, read on the forward strand.
GTTAGGGTTAGGGCTAGGGTTAGGACACGGCTTAGGGTACGGGTTCGGGTAAGGGTTCGTGTACGGCGTAGGGTATGGGTTTGGGTTAGGTTTAGGATTAGTTTGAAGGTTAGGGCTCGGTTTAGGGTACGGGTTAGGATTAGGGTTCGTGTTAGGGTTAGGGTAGGGGTTAGGGTTAGGGTACGCGTTAGGTTTAGGGTAGTTATTAAACCTATCCCACTCTCTAGATACCCCTTAGCACGTCAAGGAATATTATTTGGGGGTCCAGCCATGGAGAAGAGTTTAGACACTAGGAGAAGATAAGGAACACACCCATTATCCTGAAATCACATTAGGATTCTCTTTTTAACCTGTTCCTTAATACACTAGTGCTTAGGAAATGTATTGGAGGCAGAAGCAGTCAAGGGTAGCTTAGGGTTAGGGTTAGGGTTAGGGTTAGGGTTAGGGTACGGCTTAGGGTACGGGTTTGGGTACGGGTTCGTGTACGGCGTAGGGTATGGGTTAGGGTTAGGGTTAGTTTGAGGGTTAGGGCTCCATTTAGGGTACGGGTTAGGATTAGGGTACGTGTTAGGGTTAGGGTAGGGGTTAGGGTTAGGGTACGCGTTAGGGTTAGGGTAGTTATTAAACCTATCCCACTCTCTAGATACCCCTTAGCACGTCAAGGAATATTATTTGGGGGTCCAGCCATGGAGAAGAGTTTAGACACTAGGAGAAGATAAGGAACACACCCATTATCAAGAAATCACATTAGGATTCTCTTTTTAACCTGTTCCTTAAAACACTAGTGCTTAGGAAATCTATTGGAGGCAGAAGCAGTCAAGGGTAGCTTAGGGTTACGGTTAGGGTTAGGGTACGGCTTAGGGTACTGGTTCGGGTAAGGGTTCGGGTACGGGTTCGGGTACGGCGTAGGGTATGGGTTAGGTTTAGGGTTAGGGTTAGTTTGAGGGTTAGGGCTCGGTTTAGGTTACGGGTTAGGATTAGGGTACGTGTTAGGGTTAGGGTAGGTGTTAGGGTTAGGGTAGTTATTAAACCTATCCCACTCTCTAGATACCCCTTAGCACGTCAAGGAATATTATTTGGGGGTCCAGCCATGGAGAAGAGTTTAGACACTAGGAGAAGATAAGGAACACACCCATTATCAAGAAATCACATTAGGATTCTGTTTTTAACCTGTTCCTTAAAACACTAGTGCTTAGGAAATCTATTGGATGCAGAAGCAGTCAAGGGTAGCTTAGGGTTAGGGTTAGGTTTAGGGTTAGGGTTAGGTTTAGGGTTAGGGTTAGGGTACGGCTTAGTGTACGGGTTCGGGTATGGCGTAGGGTATGGGTTAGGGTTAGGGTTAGGGTTAGTTTGAGGGTTAGGGCTCGGTTTAGGTTACGGGTTAGGATTAGGGTACGTCTTAGGGTTAGGGTAGCGGTTAGGGTTAGGGTACGCGTTAGGGTTAGGGTAGTTATTAAACCTATCCCACTCTCTAGATAACCCTTAGCACGTCAAGGAATATTATTTGGGGGTCCAGCCATGGAGAAGAGTTTAGACACTAGGAGAAGATAAGGAACACACCCATTATCAAGAAATCACATTAGGATTCTCTTTTTAACCTGTTCCTTAAAACACTAGTGCTTAGGAAATCTATTGGAGGCAGAAGCAGTCAAGGGTAGCTTAGGGTTAGGGTTAGGGTTAGGGTTAGGGTTAGCTTTAGGGTACGGCTTAGGGTACGGGTTCGGGTACGGGTTCGGGTACGGCGTAGGGTATGGGTTAGGGTTAGGGTTAGGGTTAGTTTGAGGGTTAGGGCTCGGTTTAGGGTACGGGTTAGGATTAGGGTACGTGTTAGGGTTAGGGTACGCGTTAGGGTTAGGGTAGTTATTAAACCTATCCCACTCTCTAGATACCCCTTAGCACGTCAAGGAATATTATTTGGGTGTCCAGCCATGGAGAAGAGTTTAGACACTAGGAAAGATAAGAAACACACCCATTATCAAGAAATCACATTAGGATTCTCTTTTTAACCTGTTCCTTAATACACTAGTGCTTAAGAAATCTATTGGAGGCAGAAGCAGTCAAGGGTAGCTTAGGATTAGGGTTAGGGTTAGGGTTAGGTTTAGGGTACGGCTTAGGGTACGGGTTCGGGTACGGGTTCGGGTACGGGTTCGGGTACGGCGTAGGGTATGGGTTAGGTTTAGGGTTAGGGTTAGTTTGAGGGTTAGGGCTCGGTTTAGGGTAGGGGTTAGGATTAGTGTACGTGTTAGGGTTAGGGTAGAGGTTAGGGTTAGGGTATGCGTTAGGGTTAGGGTAGTTATTAAACCTATCCCACTCTCTAGATACCCCTTAGCACGTCAAGGAATAGTATTTGGGTGGCCAGCCATGGAGAAGAGTTTAGACACTAGGAGAAGATAAGGAACACACCCATTATCAAGAAATCACATTAGGATTCTCTTTTTAACCTGTTCCTTAAAACACTAGTGCTTAGGAAATCTATTGGAGGCAGAAGCAGTCAAGGGTAGCTTAGGGTTAGGGTTAGGGTTATTGTTAGGGTAAGGCTTAGGGTACGGGTTCGGGTACGGCATAGGGTATGGGTTAGGGTTAGGGTTAGGTTTAGTTTGAGGGTTAGGGCTCGGTTTAGGGTACGGGTTAGGAGTAGGGTACGTGTTAGGGTTAGGGTAGGGGTTAGGGTTAGGGTACGCGTTAGGGTTAGGATGGTTATTAAACCTAACCCACTCCCTAGATACCCCTTAGCACGTCAAGGAATATTATTTGGGGGTGCAGCCATGGAGAAGAGTTTAGACAGTAGGAGAAGATAAGGAACACACCCATTATCAAGAAATCACATTAGGATTCTCTCTTTAACCTGTTCCTTAAAACACTAGTGCTTAGGAAATCTATTGGAGGCAGAAGCAGTCAAGGGTAGCTTAGGGTTAGGGTTAGGGTTAGGGTTAGGGTTAGGGTTAGGGTACGGCTTAGGGTACGGGTTCGGGTACGGGTTCGTGTACGCTGTAGGGTATGGGTTAGGGTTAGGGTTAGGGTTAGTTTGAAGGTTAGGGCTCGGTTTAGGGTACGGGTTAGGATTAGGGTTCGTGTTAGGGTTAGGGTAGGGGTTAGGGTTAGGGTACGCATTAGGGTTAGGGTAGTTATTAAACCTATCCCACTCTCTAGATACCCCTTAACACGTCAAGGAATATTATTTGGGGGTCCAGCCATGGAGAAGTGTTTAGACACTAGGAGAAGATAAGGAACACACCCATTATCAAGAAATCACATTAGGATTCTCTTTTTAACCTGTTCCTTAAAACACTAGTGCTTAGGAAATCTATTGGAGGCAGAAGCAGTCAAGGGTAGCTTAGGGTTATGTTTTGGGTTAGGGTACGGCTTAGGGTACGGGTTCGGGTACGGGTTCGGGTACGGGTTTGGGTATGGCGTAGGATATGGGTTAGGGTTAGGGTTAGGGTTAGTTTGAGGGTTAGGGCTCGGTTTAGGGTACGGGTTAGGATTAGGGTACGTGTTAGGGTTAGGGTAGGGGTTAGGGTTAGGGTATGCGTTAGGGTTAGGGTATTTATTAAACCTATCCCACTCTCTAGATACCCCTTAGCACGTCAAGGAATATTATTTGGGGGTCCAGCCATGGAGAAGAGTTTAGACACTAGGAGAAGATAAGGAACACACCCGTCATCAAGAAATCACATTAGGATTCTCTTTTTAACCTGTTCCTTAAAACACTAGTGCTTAGGAAATCTATTGGAGGCAGAAGCAGTCAAGGGTAGCTTAGGGTTAGGGTTAGGGTTAGGGTACGGCTTAGGGTACGGGTTCGTGTACGGGTTCGGGTACGGTTTTGGGTATGGCGTAGGATATTGGTTAGGGTTAGTGTTAGGGTTAGTTTGAGGGTTAGGGCTCGGTTTAGGGTACGGGTTAGGATTAGGGTACGTGTTAGGGTTAGGGTAGGGGTTAGGGTTAGAGTACGCGTTAGGGTTAGGGTAGTTATTAAACCTATCCCACTCTCTAGATACCCCTTAGCACGTCAAGGAATATTATTTGGGTGTCCAGCCATGGAGAAGAGTTTAGACACTAGGAGAAGATAAGGAACACAACCATTATCAAGAAATCACATTAGGATTCTCTTTTTAACCTGTTCCTTAAAACACTAGTGCTTAGGAAATCTATTGGAGACAGAAGCAGTCAAGGGTAGCTTAGGGTTAGGGTTAGGGTTAGGGCTAGAGTTAGGGTACGGCATAGGGTACGGGTTCGGGTACGGGTTCGTGTACGGCGTAGGGTATGGGTTAGAGTTAGGGTTAGGGTTAGTTTGAAGGTTAGGGCTCGGTTTAGGTTTCGGCTTAGGATTAGGGTACGTGTTAGGGTTAGGGTAGGGGTTAGGGTTATGGTACCCGTTAGGGTTAGGGTAGTTATTAAACCTATCCCACTCTCTAGATACCCCTTAGCTCGTCAAGGAATATTATTTGGGGGTCCAGCCATGGAGAAGAGTTTAGACACTAGGAGAAGATAAGGAACACACCCATTATCAAGAAATCACATTAGGATTCTCTTTTTAACCTGTTCCTTAAAACACTAGTGCTTAGGAAATCTATTGGAGGCAGAAGCAGTCAAGGGTAGCTTAGGGTTAGGGTTAGGGTTAGGGTTAGGGTTAGGGTACGGCTTAGGGTACGGGTTCGGGTACGGGTTCGCGTACGGCGTAGGGTATGGGTTAGGGTTAGGGTTAGGGTTAGTTTGAAGGTTAGGGCTCGGTTTAGGGCACGGGTTAGGATTAGGGTTCGTGTTAGGGTTAGGGTAGGGTTTAGGGTTAGGGTACGCGTTAAGCTTAGGGTAGTTATTAAACCTATCCCACTCTCTAGATACCCCTTAGCACGTCAAGGAATATTATTTGGGGGTCCAGCCATGGAGAAGAGTTTAGACACTAGGAGAAGATAAGGAACACACCCATTATCCTGAAATCACATTAGGATTCTCTTTTTAACCTGTTCCTTAATACACTAGTGCTTAGGAAATCTATTGGAGGCAGAAGCAGTCAAGGGTAGCTTAGGGTTAGGGTTAGGGTTAGGGTTAGGTTTAGGGTACGGCTTAGGGTACGGGTTCGGGTAAGGGTTCGGGTACGGCGTAGGGTATGGGTTAGGGTTAGGGTTAGGGTTAATTTGAGGGTTAGGGCTCGGTTTAGGTTACGGGTTAGGATTAGTGTACGTGTTAGGGTTAAGGTAGAGGTTAGGGTTAGGGTACGCGTTAGGGTAAGGGTAGTTATTAAACCTATCCCACTCTCTAGATACCCCTTAGCACGTCAAGGAATATTATTTGGGGGTCCAGCCATGGAGAAGAGTTTAGACACTAGGAGAAGATAAGGAACACACCCATTATCAAGAAATCACATTAGGATTCTCTTTTTAACCTGTTCCTTAAAACACTAGTGCTTACGAAATCTATTGGAGGCAGAAGCAGTCAAGGGTAGCTTAGAGTTATGGTTAGGGTTAGGGTTATTGTTAGGGTAAGGCTTAGGGTACGGGTTCGGGTACGGTTTCGGGTACGGTATAGGGTATGGGTTAGGGTTAGGTTTAGGGTTAGTTTGAGGGTTAGGGCTCGGTTTAGGGTACGGGTTAGGATTAGGGTACGTGTTAGGGTTAGGGTAGGGGTTAGGGTTAGAGTACGCGTTAAGGTTAGGGTAGTTATTAAACCTATCCCACTCTCTAGATACCCCTTAGCACGTCAAGGAATATTATTTGGGGGTCCAGCCATGGAGAAGAGTTTAGACACTAGGAGAAGATAAGGAACACACCCATTATCAAGAAATCACATTAGGATTCTCTTTTTAACCTGTTCCTTAAAACACTAGTGCTTAGGAAATCTATTGGAGGCAGAAGCAGTCAAGGGTAGCTTAGGGTTAGGGTTAGGGTTAGGGCTAGAGTTAGGGTACGGCATAGGGTTCGGGTTCGGGTACGGGTTCGTGTACGGCGTAGGGTATGGGTTAGAGTTAGGGTTAGGGTTAGTTTGAAGGTTAGGGCTCGGTTTAGGTTTCGGCTTAGGATTAGGGTACGTGTTAGGGTTAGGGTAGGGGTTAGGGTTATGGTACGCGTTAGGGTTAGGGTAGTTACTAAACCTATCCCACTCTCTAGATACCCCTTAGCACGTCAAGGAATATTATTTGGGGGTCCAGCCATGGAGAAGAGTTTAGACACTAGGAGAAGATAAGGAACACACCCATTATCAAGAAATCACATTAGGATTCTCTTTTTAACCTGTTCCTTAAAACACTTGTGCTTAGGAAATCTATTGGAGGCAGAAGCAGTCAAGGGTAGCTTAGGTTTAGGGTTAGGGTTAGGGTTAGGGTTAGCTTTAGGGTACGAATTAGTGTACGGGTTCGGGTACGGCGTATGGTATGGGTTAGGGTTAGGGTTAGGTTTAGTTTGAGGGTTAGGGATCGGTTTAGGGTACGGGTTAGGATTAGGGTACGTGTTAGGGTTAGGGTACGCGTTAGGGTTAGGGTAGTTATTAAACCTATCCCACTCTCTAGATACCCCTTAGCACGTCAAGGGATATTATTTGGGGGTCCAGGCATGGAGAAGAGTTTAGACACTAGGAGAAGATAAGGAACACACCCATTATCCTGAAATCACAATAGGATTCTCTTTTTAACCTGTTCCTTAATACACAAGTGCTTAGGAAATCTATTGGAGGCAGAAGCAGTCAAGGGTAGCTTAGGGCTAGGGTTAGGGTTAGGGTTAGGGTTAGTGTTAGGGTTAGGGTTAGGGTACGGCTTAGGGTACGGGTTCGGGTACGGGTTCGGGTACGGCGTAGGGTATGGTTTAGGGTTAGGGTTAGGGTTAGTTTGAGGGTTAGGGCTCGGTTTAGGTTACGGGTTAGGATTAGTGTACGTGTTAAGGTTAGGGTAGAGGTTAGGGTTAGGGTACGCGTTAACGTTAGGGTAGTTATTAAACCTATCCCACTCTCTACATACCCCTTAGCACGTCAAGGAATATTATTTGGGGGTCCAGCCATGGAGAAGAGTTTAGACACTAGGAGAAGATAAGGAACACACCCATTATCAAGAAATCACATTAGGATTCTCTTTTTAACCTGTTCCTTAAAACACTAGTGCTTAGGAAATCTATTGGAGGCAGAAGCAGTCAAGGGTAGCTTAGGGTTAGGGTTAGGGTTAGGGTTAGGTTTAGGGTACGGCTTAGGGTAAGGGTTCGGGTATGGGTTCGGGTACGGCGTAGGTTATGGGTTAGGGTTAGGGTTAGGGTTAGTTTGAGGGTTAGGGCTCGGTTTAGGGTACGGGTTAGGATTAGTGTACGTGTTAGGGTTAGGGTAGAGGTTAGGGTTAGGGTATGCGTTAGGGTTCGGGTAGTTATTAAACCTATCCCACTCTCTAGATACCCCTTAGCACGTCAAGGAATATTATTTGGGGGTCCAGCCATGGAGAAGAGTTTAGACACTAGGAGAAGATAAGGAACACACCCATTATCCTGAAATCACATTAGGATTCTCTTTTTAACCTGTTCCTTAATACACTAGTGCTTAGGAAATCTATTGGAGGCAGAAGCAGTCAAGGGTAGCTTAGGGTTAGGGTTAGGGTTAGGGTTAGGTTTAGGGTACGGCTTAGGGTACGGGTTCGGGTAAGGGTTCGGGTACGGCGTAGGGTATGGGTTAGGGTTAGGGTTAGGGTTAATTTGAGGGTTAGGGCTCGGTTTAGGTTACGGGTTAGGATTAGTGTACGTGTTAGGGTTAAGGTAGAGGTTAGGGTTAGGGTACGCGTTAGGGTAAGGGTAGTTATTAAACCTATCCCACTCTCTAGATACCCCTTAGCACGTCAAGGAATATTATTTGGGGGTCCAGCCATGGAGAAGAGTTTAGACACTAGGAGAAGATAAGGAACACACCCATTATCAAGAAATCACATTAGGATTCTCTTTTTAACCTGTTCCTTAAAACACTAGTGCTTACGAAATCTATTGGAGGCAGAAGCAGTCAAGGGTAGCTTAGAGTTATGGTTAGGGTTAGGGTTATTGTTAGGGTAAGGCTTAGGGTACGGGTTCGGGTACGGTTTCGGGTACGGTATAGGGTATGGGTTAGGGTTAGGTTTAGGGTTAGTTTGAGGGTTAGGGCTCGGTTTAGGGTACGGGTTAGGATTAGGGTACGTGTTAGGGTTAGGGTAGGGGTTAGGGTTAGAGTACGCGTTAAGGTTAGGGTAGTTATTAAACCTATCCCACTCTCTAGATACCCCTTAGCACGTCAAGGAATATTATTTGGGGGTCCAGCCATGGAGAAGAGTTTAGACACTAGGAGAAGATAAGGAACACACCCATTATCAAGAAATCACATTAGGATTCTCTTTTTAACCTGTTCCTTAAAACACTAGTGCTTAGGAAATCTATTGGAGGCAGAAGCAGTCAAGGGTAGCTTAGGGTTAGGGTTAGGGTTAGGGCTAGAGTTAGGGTACGGCATAGGGTTCGGGTTCGGGTACGGGTTCGTGTACGGCGTAGGGTATGGGTTAGAGTTAGGGTTAGGGTTAGTTTGAAGGTTAGGGCTCGGTTTAGGTTTCGGCTTAGGATTAGGGTACGTGTTAGGGTTAGGGTAGGGGTTAGGGTTATGGTACGCGTTAGGGTTAGGGTAGTTACTAAACCTATCCCACTCTCTAGATACCCCTTAGCACGTCAAGGAATATTATTTGGGGGTCCAGCCATGGAGAAGAGTTTAGACACTAGGAGAAGATAAGGAACACACCCATTATCAAGAAATCACATTAGGATTCTCTTTTTAACCTGTTCCTTAAAACACTTGTGCTTAGGAAATCTATTGGAGGCAGAAGCAGTCAAGGGTAGCTTAGGTTTAGGGTTAGGGTTAGGGTTAGGGTTAGCTTTAGGGTACGAATTAGTGTACGGGTTCGGGTACGGCGTATGGTATGGGTTAGGGTTAGGGTTAGGTTTAGTTTGAGGGTTAGGGATCGGTTTAGGGTACGGGTTAGGATTAGGGTACGTGTTAGGGTTAGGGTACGCGTTAGGGTTAGGGTAGTTATTAAACCTATCCCACTCTCTAGATACCCCTTAGCACGTCAAGGGATATTATTTGGGGGTCCAGGCATGGAGAAGAGTTTAGACACTAGGAGAAGATAAGGAACACACCCATTATCCTGAAATCACAATAGGATTCTCTTTTTAACCTGTTCCTTAATACACAAGTGCTTAGGAAATCTATTGGAGGCAGAAGCAGTCAAGGGTAGCTTAGGGCTAGGGTTAGGGTTAGGGTTAGGGTTAGTGTTAGGGTTAGGGTTAGGGTACGGCTTAGGGTACGGGTTCGGGTACGGGTTCGGGTACGGCGTAGGGTATGGTTTAGGGTTAGGGTTAGGGTTAGTTTGAGGGTTAGGGCTCGGTTTAGGTTACGGGTTAGGATTAGTGTACGTGTTAAGGTTAGGGTAGAGGTTAGGGTTAGGGTACGCGTTAACGTTAGGGTAGTTATTAAACCTATCCCACTCTCTACATACCCCTTAGCACGTCAAGGAATATTATTTGGGGGTCCAGCCATGGAGAAGAGTTTAGACACTAGGAGAAGATAAGGAACACACCCATTATCAAGAAATCACATTAGGATTCTCTTTTTAACCTGTTCCTTAAAACACTAGTGCTTAGGAAATCTATTGGAGGCAGAAGCAGTCAAGGGTAGCTTAGGGTTAGGGTTAGGGTTAGGGTTAGGTTTAGGGTACGGCTTAGGGTAAGGGTTCGGGTATGGGTTCGGGTACGGCGTAGGTTATGGGTTAGGGTTAGGGTTAGGGTTAGTTTGAGGGTTAGGGCTCGGTTTAGGGTACGGGTTAGGATTAGTGTACGTGTTAGGGTTAGGGTAGAGGTTAGGGTTAGGGTATGCGTTAGGGTTCGGGTAGTTATTAAACCTATCCCACTCTCTAGATACCCCTTAGCACGTCAAGGAATATTATTTGGGGGTCCAGCCATGGAGAAGAGTTTAGACACTAGGAGAAGATAAGGAACACACCCATTATCCTGAAATCACATTAGGATTCTCTTTTTAACCTGTTCCTTAATACACTAGTGCTTAGGAAATCTATTGGAGGCAGAAGCAGTCAAGGGTAGCTTAGGGTTAGGGTTAGGGTTAGGGTTATTGTTAGGGTACGGCTTAGGGTACGGGTTCGGGTACGGGTTCGGGTACGGCGTAGGGTATGGGTTAGGGTTAGGGTTAGGGTTAGTTTGAGGGTTAGGGCTCGGTTTAGTGTACGGGTTAGGATTAGTGTACGTGTTAGGGTTAGGGTAGAGGTTAGGGTTAGGGTATGCGTTAGGGTTAGGGTAGTTATTAAACCTATCCCACTCTCTAGATACCCCTTAGCACGTCAAGGAATATTATTTGGGGGTCCAGCCATGGAGAAGAGTTTAGACACTAGGAGAAGATAAGGAACACACCCATTATCAAGAAATCACATTAGGATTCTCTTTTTAACCTGTTCCTTAAAACACTAGTGCTTAGGAAATCTATTGGAGGCAGAAGCAGTCAAGGGTAGCTTAGGGTTAGGGTTAGGGTTAGGGCTAGGGTTAGGACACGGCTTAGGGTACGGGTTCGGGTACGGGTTCGTGTACGGCGTAGGGTATGGGTTTGGGTTAGTGTTAGGGTTAGTTTGAAGGTTAGGGCTCGGTTTAGGGTACGGGTTAGGATTAGGGTTCGTGTTAGGGTTAGGGTAGGGGTTAGGGTTAGGGTACGCGTTAGGGTTAGGGTAGTTATTAAACCTATCCCACTCTCTAGATACCCCTTAGCACGTCAAGGAATATTATTTGGGGGTCCAGCCATGGAGAAGAGTTTAGACACTAGGAGAAGATAAAGAACACACCCATTATCCTGAAATCACATTAGGATTCTCTATTTAACCTGTTCCTTAATACACTAGTGCTTAGGAAATCTATTGGAGGCAGAAGTAGTCAAGGGTAGCTTAGGTTTAGGGTTACGGTTAGGGTTAGGGTTAGGGTAAGGCTTAGGGTACGGGTTCGGGTACGGCGTAGGGTATGGGTTAGGGTTAGGGTTAGGGTTAGTTTGAGGTTTAGGGCTCGGTTTAGGGTACGGGTTAGGATTAGGGTACGTGTTAGGGTTAGGGTAGGGGTTAGGGTTAGGGTACGCGTTAGGGTTAGGGTAGTTATTAAACCTATCCCACTCTCTAGATACCCCTTAGCACGTCAAGTAATATTATTTGGGGGTCCAGCCATGGAGAAGAGTTTAGACACTAGGAGAAGATAAGGAACACACCCATTATCAAGAAATCACATTAGGATTCTCTTTTTAAACTGTTCCTTAAAACACTAGTGCTTAGGAAATCTATTGGAGGCAGAAGCAGTCAAGGGTAGCTTAGGGTTAGGGTTAGGGTTAGGGTACGGCTTAGGGTACGGGTTCGGGAACGGGTTCGGGTACGGGTTCGGGTGCGGCGTAGGGTATGGGTTAGGTTTAGGGTTAGGGTTAGTTTGAGGGTTAGGGCTCGGTTTAGGTTACGGGTTAGGATTAGGGTACGTGTTAGGGTTAGGGTAGGGGTTAGGGTTAGGGTACGCGTTAGGGTTAGGGTAGTTATTAAACCTATCCCACTCTCTAGATACCCCTTAGCACGTCAAGGAATATTATTTGGGGGTCCAGCCATGGAGAAGAGTTTAGACACTAGGAGAAGATAAGGAACACACCCATTATCAAGAAATCACATTAGGATTCTCTTTTTAACCTGTTCCTTAAAACACTAGTGCTTAGGAAATCTAGTGGAGGCAAAGCAGTCAAGGGTAGCTTAGGGTTAGGGTTAGGGTTATTGTTAGGGTAAGGCTTAGGGTACGGGTTCGGGTACGGCATAGGGTATGGGTTAGGGTTAGGGTTAGGGTTAGTTTGAGGGTTAGGGCTCGGTTTAGGGTACGGGTTAGGATTAGGGTACGTGTTAGGTTTATGGTAGGGGTTAGGGTTAGGGTACGCATTAGGGTTAGGGTAGTTATTAAACCTATCCCACTCCCTAGATGCCCCTTAGCACGTCAAGGAATATTATTTGGGGGACCAGCCATGGAGAAGAGTTTAGACACTAGGAGAAGATAAGGAACACACCCATTATCAAGAAATCACATTAGGATTCTCTTTTTAACCTGTTCCTTAAAACACTAGTGCTTAGGAAATCTATTGGAGGCAGAAGCAGTCAAGGGTAGCTTAGGGTTAGGGTTAGGGTTAGGGCTAGAGTTAGGGTACGGCATAGGGTACGGGTTCGGGTACGGGTTCGTGTACGGCGTAGGGTATGGGTTAGAGTTAGGGTTAGGGTTAGTTTGAAGGTTAGGGCTCGGTTTAGGTTTCGGCTTAGGATTAGGGTACGTGTTAGGGTTAGGGTAGGGGTTAGGGTTATGGTACGCGTTAGGGTTAGGGTAGTTATTAAACCTATCCCACTCTCTAGATACCCCTTAGCACGTCAAGGAATATTAATTGGGGGTCCAGCCATGGAGAAGAGTTTAGACACTAGGAGAAGATAAGGAACACACCCATTATCAAGAAATCACATTAGGATTCTCTTTTTAACCTGTTCCTTAAAACACTTGTGCTTAGGAAATCTATTGGAGGCAGAAGCAGTCAAGGGTAGCTTAGGTTTAGGGTTAGGGTTAGGGTTAGGGTTAGCTTTAGGGTACGACTTAGTGTACGGGTTCGGGTACGGGTTCGGGTACGGCGTATGGTATGGGTTAGGGTTAGGGTTAGGTTTAGTTTGAGGGTTAGGGATCGGTTTAGGGTACGGGTTAGGATTAGGGTACGTGTTAGGGTTAGGGTACGCGTTAGGGTTAGGGTAGTTATTAAACCTATCCCACTCTCTAGATACCCCTTAGCACGTCAAGGGATATTATTTGGGGGTCCAGCCATGGAGAAGAGTTTAGACACTAGGAGAAGATAAGGAACACACCCATTATCCTGAAATCACAATAGGATTCTCTTTTTAACCTGTTCCTTAATACACAAGTGCTTAGGAAATCTATTGGAGGCAGAAGCAGTCAAGGGTAGCTTAGGGCTAGGGTTAGGGTTAGGGTTAGGGTTAGCGTTAGGGTTAGGGTTAGGGTACGGCTTAGGGTACGGGTTCGGGTACGGGTTCGGGTACGGCGTAGGGTATGGTTTAGGGTTAGGGTTAGGGTTAGTTTGAGGGTTAGGGCTCGGTTTAGGTTACGGGTTAGGATTAGTGTACGTGTTAAGGTTAGGGTAGAGGTTAGGGTTAGGGTACGCGTTAACGTTAGGGTAGTTATTAAACCTATCCCACTCTCTAGATACCCCTTAGCACGTCAAGGAATATTATTTAGGGGTCCAGCCATGGAGAAGAGTTTAGACACTAGGAGAAGATAAGGAACACACCCATTATCAAGAAATCACATTAGGATTCTCTTTTTAACCTGTTCCTTAAAACACTAGTGCTTAGGAAATCTATTGGAGGCAGAAGCAGTCAAGGGTAGCTTAGGGTTAGGGTTAGGGTTAGGGTTAGGTTTAGGGTACGGCTTAGGGTAAGGGTTCGGGTATGGGTTCGGGTACGGCGTAGGTTATGGGTTAGGGTTAGGGTTAGGGTTAGTTTGAGGGTTAGGGCTCGGTTTAGGGTACGGGTTAGGATTAGTGTACGTGTTAGGGTTAGGGTAGAGGTTAGGGTTAGGGTATGCGTTAGGGTTCGGGTAGTTATTAAACCTATCCCACTCTCTAGATACCCCTTAGCACGTCAAGGAATATTATTTGGGGATCCAGCCATGGAGAAGAGTTTAGACACTAGGAGAAGATAAGGAACACACCCATTATCAAGAAATCACATTAGGATTCTCTTTTTAACCTGTTCCTTAAAACACTAGTGCTTAGGAAATCTATTGGAGGCAGAAGCAGTCAAGGGTAGCTTAGGGTTAGGGTTAGGGTTAGGGCTAGGGTTAGGACACGGCTTAGGGTACGGGCTCGGGTACGGGTTCGTGTACGGCGTAGGGTATGGGTTTGGGTTAGTGTTAGGGTTAGTTTGAAGGTTAGGGCTCGGTTTAGGGTACGGGTTAGGATTAGGGTTCGTGTTAGGGTTAGGGTAGGGGTTAGGGTTAGGGTACTCGTTAGGGATAGGGTAGTTATTAAACCTATCCCACTCTCTAGATACCCCTTAGCACGTCAAGGAATATTATTTGGGGGTCCAGCCATGGAGAAGAGTTTAGACACTAGGAGAAGATAAAGAACACACCCATTATCCTGAAATCACATTAGGATTCTCTTTTTAACCTGTTCCTTAAAACACTAGTGCTTAGGAAATCTATTGGAGGCAGAAGCAGTCAAGGGTAGCTTAGGGTTAGGGTTAGGGTTAGGGTTAGGGTTAGGGTACGGCTTAGGGTACGGGTTCGGGTACGGGTTCGCGTACGGCGTAGGGTATGGGTTTGGGTTAGGGTTAGGGTTAGTTTGAAGGTTAGGGCTCGGTTTAGGTCACGGGTTAGGATTAGGGTTCGTGTTAGGGTTAGGGTAGGGGTTAGGGTTAGGGTACGCGTTAAGCTTAGGGTAGTTATTAAACCTATCCCACTCTCTAGATACCCCTTAGCACGTCAAGGAATATTATTTGGGGGTCCAGCCATGGAGAAGAGTTTAGACACTAGGAGAAGATAAGGAACACACCCATTATCCTGAAATCACATTAGGATTCTCTTTTTAACCTGTTCCTTAATACACTAGTGCTTAGGAAATCTATTGGAGGCAGAAGCAGTCAAGGGTAGCTTAGGGTTAGGGTTAGGGTTAGGGTTAGGTTTAGGGTACGGCTTAGGGTACGGGTTCGGGTAAGGGTTCGGGTACGGCGTAGGGTATGGGTTAGGGTTAGGGTTAGGGTTAATTTGAGGGTTAGGGCTCGGTTTAGGTTACGGGTTAGGATTAGTGTACGTGTTAGGGTTAAGGTAGAGGTTAGGGTTAGGGTACGCGTTAGGGTAAGGGTAGTTATTAAACCTATCCCACTCTCTAGATACCCCTTAGCACGTCAAGGAATATTATTTGGGGGTCCAGCCATGGAGAAGAGTTTAGACACTAGGAGAAGATAAGGAACACACCCATTATCAAGAAATCACATTAGGATTCTCTTTTTAACCTGTTCCTTAAAACACTAGTGCTTAGGAAATCTATTGGAGGCAGAAGCAGTCAAGGGTAGCTTAGGGTTAGGGTTAGGGTTAGGGCTAGGGTTAGGACACGGCTTAGGGTACGGGTTCGGGTACGGGTTCGTGTACGGCGTAGGGTATGGGTTTGGGTTAGTGTTAGGGTTAGTTTGAAGGTTAGGGCTCGGTTTAGGGTACGGGTTAGGATTAGGGTTCGTGTTAGGGTTAGGGTAGGGGTTAGGGTTAGGGTACGCGTTAGGGTTAGGGTAGTTATTAAACCTATCCCACTCTCTAGATACCCCTTAGCACGTCAAGGAATATTATTTGGGGGTCCAGCCATGGAGAAGAGTTTAGACACTAGGAGAAGATAAAGAACACACCCATTATCCTGAAATCACATTAGGATTCTCTATTTAACCTGTTCCTTAATACACTAGTGCTTAGGAAATCTATTGGAGGCAGAAGTAGTCAAGGGTAGCTTAGGGTTAGGGTTACGGTTAGGGTTAGGGTTAGGGTAAGGCTTAGGGTACGGGTTCGGGTACGGCGTAGGGTATGGGTTAGGGTTAGGGTTAGGGTTAGTTTGAGGTTTAGGGCTCGGTTTAGGGTACGGGTTAGGATTAGGGTACGTGTTAGGGTTAGGGTAGGGGTTAGGGTTAGGGTACGCGTTAGGGTTAGGGTAGTTATTAAACCTATCCCACTCTCTAGATACCCCTTAGCACGTCAAGTAATATTATTTGGGGGTCCAGCCATGGAGAAGAGTTTAGACACTAGGAGAAGATAAGGAACACACCCATTATCAAGAAATCACATTAGGATTCTCTTTTTAAACTGTTCCTTAAAACACTAGTGCTTAGGAAATCTATTGGAGGCAGAAGCAGTCAAGGGTAGCTTAGGGTTAGGGTTAGGGTTAGGGTACGGCTTAGGGTACGGGTTCGGGAACGGGTTCGGGTACGGGTTCGGGTGCGGCGTAGGGTATGGGTTAGGTTTAGGGTTAGGGTTAGTTTGAGGGTTAGGGCTCGGTTTAGGTTACGGGTTAGGATTAGGGTACGTGTTAGGGTTAGGGTAGGGGTTAGGGTTAGGGTACGCGTTAGGGTTAGGGTAGTTATTAAACCTATCCCACTCTCTAGATACCCCTTAGCACGTCAAGGAATATTATTTGGGGGTCCAGCCATGGAGAAGAGTTTAGACACTAGGAGAAGATAAGGAACACACCCATTATCAAGAAATCACATTAGGATTCTCTTTTTAACCTGTTCCTTAAAACACTAGTGCTTAGGAAATCTAGTGGAGGCAAAGCAGTCAAGGGTAGCTTAGGGTTAGGGTTAGGGTTATTGTTAGGGTAAGGCTTAGGGTACAGGTTCGGGTACGGCATAGGGTATGGGTTAGGGTTAGGGTTAGGGTTAGTTTGAGGGTTAGGGCTCGGTTTAGGGTACGGGTTAGGATTAGGGTACGTGTTAGGTTTATGGTAGGGGTTAGGGTTAGGGTACGCATTAGGGTTAGGGTAGTTATTAAACCTATCCCACTCCCTAGATGCCCCTTAGCACGTCAAGGAATATTATTTGGGGGACCAGCCATGGAGAAGAGTTTAGACACTAGGAGAAGATAAGGAACACACCCATTATCAAGAAATCACATTAGGATTCTCTTTTTAACCTGTTCCTTAAAACACTAGTGCTTAGGAAATCTATTGGAGGCAGAAGCAGTCAAGGGTAGCTTAGGGTTAGGGTTAGGGTTAGGGCTAGAGTTAGGGTACGGCATAGGGTACGGGTTCGGGTACGGGTTCGTGTATGGCGTAGGGTATGGGTTAGAGTTAGGGTTAGGGTTAGTTTGAAGGTTAGGGCTCGGTTTAGGTTTCGGCTTAGGATTAGGGTACGTGTTAGGGTTAGGGTAGGGGTTAGGGTTATGGTACGCGTTAGGGTTAGGGTAGTTATTAAACCTATCCCACTCTCTAGATACCCCTTAGCACGTCAAGGAATATTAATTGGGGGTCCAGCCATGGAGAAGAGTTTAGACACTAGGAGAAGATAAGGAACACACCCATTATCAAGAAATCACATTAGGATTCTCTTTTTAACCTGTTCCTTAAAACACTTGTGCTTAGGAAATCTATTGGAGGCAGAAGCAGTCAAGGGTAGCTTAGGTTTAGGGTTAGGGTTAGGGTTAGGGTTAGCTTTAG
The DNA here is from genome assembly GCF_028021215.1 of Eschrichtius robustus. NCBI lineage: Eukaryota > Metazoa > Chordata > Mammalia > Artiodactyla > Eschrichtiidae > Eschrichtius > Eschrichtius robustus. The sequence continues at coordinate 181,088 of NW_027175233.1, forward strand.
GGTACGACTTAGTGTACGGGTTCGGGTACGGGTTCGGGTACGGCGTATGGTATGGGTTAGGGTTAGGGTTAGGTTTAGTTTGAGGGTTAGGGATCGGTTTAGGGTACGGGTTAGGATTAGGGTACGTGTTAGGGTTAGGGTACGCGTTAGGGTTAGGGTAGTTATTAAACCTATCCCACTCTCTAGATACCCCTTAGCACGTCAAGGGATATTATTTGGGGGTCCAGCCATGGAGAAGAGTTTAGACACTAGGAGAAGATAAGGAACACACCCATTATCCTGAAATCACAATAGGATTCTCTTTTTAACCTGTTCCTTAATACACAAGTGCTTAGGAAATCTATTGGAGGCAGAAGCAGTCAAGGGTAGCTTAGGGCTAGGGTTAGGGTTAGGGTTAGGGTTAGCGTTAGGGTTAGGGTTAGGGTACGGCTTAGGGTACGGGTTCGGGTACGGGTTCGGGTACGGCGTAGGGTATGGTTTAGGGTTAGGGTTAGGGTTAGTTTGAGGGTTAGGGCTCGGTTTAGGTTACGGGTTAGGATTAGTGTACGTGTTAAGGTTAGGGTAGAGGTTAGGGTTAGGGTACGCGTTAACGTTAGGGTAGTTATTAAACCTATCCCACTCTCTAGATACCCCTTAGCACGTCAAGGAATATTATTTAGGGGTCCAGCCATGGAGAAGAGTTTAGACACTAGGAGAAGATAAGGAACACACCCATTATCAAGAAATCACATTAGGATTCTCTTTTTAACCTGTTCCTTAAAACACTAGTGCTTAGGAAATCTATTGGAGGCAGAAGCAGTCAAGGGTAGCTTAGGGTTAGGGTTAGGGTTAGGGTTAGGTTTAGGGTACGGCTTAGGGTAAGGGTTCGGGTATGGGTTCGGGTACGGCGTAGGTTATGGGTTAGGGTTAGGGTTAGGGTTAGTTTGAGGGTTAGGGCTCGGTTTAGGGTACGGGTTAGGATTAGTGTACGTGTTAGGGTTAGGGTAGAGGTTAGGGTTAGGGTATGCGTTAGGGTTCGGGTAGTTATTAAACCTATCCCACTCTCTAGATACCCCTTAGCACGTCAAGGAATATTATTTGGGGATCCAGCCATGGAGAAGAGTTTAGACACTAGGAGAAGATAAGGAACACACCCATTATCAAGAAATCACATTAGGATTCTCTTTTTAACCTGTTCCTTAAAACACTAGTGCTTAGGAAATCTATTGGAGGCAGAAGCAGTCAAGGGTAGCTTAGGGTTAGGGTTAGGGTTAGGGCTAGGGTTAGGACACGGCTTAGGGTACGGGCTCGGGTACGGGTTCGTGTACGGCGTAGGGTATGGGTTTGGGTTAGTGTTAGGGTTAGTTTGAAGGTTAGGGCTCGGTTTAGGGTACGGGTTAGGATTAGGGTTCGTGTTAGGGTTAGGGTAGGGGTTAGGGTTAGGGTACGCGTTAGGGATAGGGTAGTTATTAAACCTATCCCACTCTCTAGATACCCCTTAGCACGTCAAGGAATATTATTTGGGGGTCCAGCCATGGAGAAGAGTTTAGACACTAGGAGAAGATAAAGAACACACCCATTATCCTGAAATCACATTAGGATTCTCTTTTTAACCTGTTCCTTAAAACACTAGTGCTTAGGAAATCTATTGGAGGCAGAAGCAGTCAAGGGTAGCTTAGGGTTAGGGTTAGGGTTAGGGTTAGGGTTAGGGTACGGCTTAGGGTACGGGTTCGGGTACGGGTTCGCGTACGGCGTAGGGTATGGGTTAGGGTTAGGGTTAGGGTTAGTTTGAAGGTTAGGGCTCGGTTTAGGGCACGGGTTAGGATTAGGGTTCGTGTTAGGGTTAGGGTAGGGGTTAGGGTTAGGGTACGCGTTAAGCTTAGGGTAGTTATTAAACCTATCCCACTCTCTAGATACCCCTTAGCACGTCAAGGAATATTATTTGGGGGTCCAGCCATGGAGAAGAGTTTAGACACTAGGAGAAGATAAGGAACACACCCATTATCCTGAAATCACATTAGGATTCTCTTTTTAACCTGTTCCTTAATACACTAGTGCTTAGGAAATCTATTGGAGGCAGAAGCAGTCAAGGGTAGCTTAGGGTTAGGGTTAGGGTTAGGGTTAGGTTTAGGGTACGGCTTAGGGTACGGGTTCGGGTAAGGGTTCGGGTACGGCGTAGGGTATGGGTTAGGGTTAGGGTTAGGGTTAATTTGAGGGTTAGGGCTCGGTTTAGGTTACGGGTTAGGATTAGTGTACGTGTTAGGGTTAAGGTAGAGGTTAGGGTTAGGGTACGCGTTAGGGTAAGGGTAGTTATTAAACCTATCCCACTCTCTAGATACCCCTTAGCACGTCAAGGAATATTATTTGGGGGTCCAGCCATGGAGAAGAGTTTAGACACTAGGAGAAGATAAGGAACACACCCATTATCAAGAAATCACATTAGGATTCTCTTTTTAACCTGTTCCTTAAAACACTAGTGCTTACGAAATCTATTGGAGGCAGAAGTAGTCAAGGGTAGCTTAGAGTTATGGTTAGGGTTAGGGTTATTGTTAGGGTAAGGCTTAGGGTACGGGTTCGGGTACGGTTTCGGGTACGGTATAGGGTATGGGTTAGGGTTAGGGTTAGGGTTAGTTTGAGGGTTAGGGCTCGGTTTAGGGTACGGGTTAGGATTAGGGTACGTGTTAGGGTTAGGGTAGGGGTTAGGGTTAGAGTACGCGTTAAGGTTAGGGTAGTTATTAAACCTATCCCACTCTCTAGATACCCCTTAGCACGTCAAGGAATATTATTTGGGGGTCCAGCCATGGAGAAGAGTTTAGACACTAGGAGAAGATAAGGAACACACCCATTATCAAGAAATCACATTAGGATTCTCTTTTTAACCTGTTCCTTAAAACACTAGTGCTTAGGAAATCTATTGGAGGCAGAAGCAGTCAAGGGTAGCTTAGGGTTAGGGTTAGGGTTAGGGCTAGAGTTAGGGTACGGCATAGGGTACGGGTTCGGGTACGGGTTCGTGTACGGCGTAGGGTATGGGTTAGAGTTAGGGTTAGGGTTAGTTTGAAGGTTAGGGCTCGGTTTAGGTTTCGGCTTAGGATTAGGGTACGTGTTAGGGTTAGGGTAGGGGTTAGGGTTATGGTACGCGTTAGGGTTAGGGTAGTTATTAAACCTATCCCACTCTCTAGATACCCCTTAGCACGTCAAGGAATATTATTTGGGGGTCCAGCCATGGAGAAGAGTTTAGACACTAGGAGAAGATAAGGAACACACCCATTATCAAGAAATCACATTAGGATTCTCTTTTTAACCTGTTCCTTAAAACACTTGTGCTTAGGAAATATATTGGAGGCAGAAGCAGTCAAGGGTAGCTTAGGTTTAGGGTTAGGGTTAGGGTTAGGGTTAGCTTTAGGGTACGACTTAGTGTACGGGTTCGGGTACGGCGTATGGTATGGGTTAGGGTTAGGGTTAGGTTTAGTTTGAGGGTTAGGGATCGTTTTAGGGTACGGGTTAGGATTAGGGTACGTGTTAGGGTTAGGGTACGCGTTAGGGTTAGGGTAGTTATTAAACCTATCCCACTCTCTAGATACCCCTTAGCACGTCAAGGGATATTATTTGGGGGTCCAGCCATGGAGAAGAGTTTAGACACTAGGAGAAGATAAGGAACACACCCATTATCCTGAAATCACAATAGGATTCTCTTTTTAACCTGTTCCTTAATACACAAGTGCTTAGGAAATCTATTGGAGGCAGAAGCAGTCAAGGGTAGCTTAGGGCTAGGGTTAAGGTTAGGGTTAGGGTTAGTGTTAGGGTTAGGGTTAGGGTACGGCTTAGGGTACGGGTTCGGGTACGGGTTCGGGTACGGCGTAGGGTATGGTTTAGGGTTAGGGTTAGGGTTAGTTTGAGGGTTAGGGCTCGGTTTAGGTTACGGGTTAGGATTAGTGTACGTGTTAAGGTTAGGGTAGAGGTTAGGGTTAGGGTACGCGTTAACGTTAGGGTAGTTATTAAACCTATCCCACTCTCTAGATACCCCTTAGCACGTCAAGGAATATTATTTGGGGGTCCAGCCATGGAGAAGAGTTTAGACACTAGGAGAAGATAAGGAACACACCCATTATCAAGAAATCACATTAGGATTCTCTTTTTAACCTGTTCCTTAAAACACTAGTGCTAAGGAAATCTATTGGAGGCAGAAGCAGTCAAGGGTAGCTTAGGGTTAGGGTTAGGGTTAGGGTTAGGTTTAGGGTACGGCTTAGGGTAAGGGTTCGGGTATGGGTTCGGGTACGGCGTAGGTTATGGGTTAGGGTTAGGGTTAGGGTTAGTTTGAGGGTTAGGGCTCGGTTTAGGGTACGGGTTAGGATTAGTGTACGTGTTAGGGTTAGGGTAGAGGTTAGGGTTAGGGTATGCGTTAGGGTTCGGGTAGTTATTAAACCTATCCCACTCTCTAGATACCCCTTAGCACGTCAAGGAATATTATTTGGGGGTCCAGCCATGGAGAAGAGTTTAGACACTAGGAGAAGATAAGGAACACACCCATTATCCTGAAATCACATTAGGATTCTCTTTTTAACCTGTTCCTTAATACACTAGTGCTTAGGAAATCTATTGGAGGCAGAAGCAGTCAAGGGTAGCTTAGGGTTAGGGTTAGGGTTAGGGTTATTGTTAGGGTACGGCTTAGGGTACGGGTTCGGGTACGGGTTCGGGTACGGCGTAGGGTATGGGTTAGGGTTAGGGTTAGGGTTAGTTTGAGGGTTAGGGCTCGGTTTAGTGTACGGGTTAGGATTAGTGTACGTGTTAGGGTTAGGGTAGAGGTTAGGGTTAGGGTATGCGTTAGGGTTAGGGTAGTTATTAAACCTATCCCACTCTCTAGATACCCCTTAGCACGTCAAGGAATATTATTTGGGGGTCCAGCCATGGAGAAGAGTTTAGACACTAGGAGAAGATAAGGAACACACCCATTATCAAGAAATCACATTAGGATTCTCTTTTTAACCTGTTCCTTAAAACACTAGTGCTTAGGAAATCTATTGGAGGCAGAAGCAGTCAAGGGTAGCTTAGGGTTAGGGTTAGGGTTAGGGCTAGGGTTAGGACACGGCTTAGGGTACGGGTTCGGGTACGGGTTCGTGTACGGCGTAGGGTATGGGTTTGGGTTAGTGTTAGGGTTAGTTTGAAGGTTAGGGCTCGGTTTAGGGTACGGGTTAGGATTAGGGTTCGTGTTAGGGTTAGGGTAGGCGTTAGGGTTAGGGTACGCGTTAGGGTTAGGGTAGTTATTAAACCTATCCCACTCTCTAGATACCCCTTAGCACGTCAAGGAATATTATTTGGGGGTCCAGCCATGGAGAAGAGTTCAGACACTAGGAGAAGATAAAGAACACACCCATTATCCTGAAATCACATTAGGATTCTCTATTTAACCTGTTCCTTAATACACTAGTGCTTAGGAAATCTATTGGAGGCAGAAGTAGTCAAGGGTAGCTTAGGGTTAGGGTTACGGTTAGGGTTAGGGTTAGGGTAAGGCTTAGGGTACGGGTTCGGGTACGGCGTAGGGTATGGGTTAGGGTTAGGGTTAGGGTTAGTTTGAGGTTTAGGGCTCGGTTTAGGGTACGGGTTAGGATTAGGGTACGTGTTAGGGTTAGGGTAGGGGTTAGGGTTAGGGTAGTTATTAAACCTATCCCACTCTCTAGATACCCCTTAGCACGTCAAGTAATATTATTTGGGGGTCCAGCCATGGAGAAGAGTTTAGACACTAGGAGAAGATAAGGAACACACCCATTATCAAGAAATCACATTAGGATTCTCTTTTTAAACTGTTCCTTAAAACACTAGTGCTTAGGAAATCTATTGGAGGCAGAAGCAGTCAAGGGTAGCTTAGGGTTAGGGTTAGGGTTAGGGTACGGCTTAGGGTACGGGTTCGGGAACGGGTTCGGGTACGGGTTCGGGTACGGCGTAGGGTATGGGTTAGGTTTAGGGTTAGGGTTAGTTTGAGGGTTAGGGCTCGGTTTAGGTTACGGGTTAGGATTAGGGTACGTGTTAGGGTTAGGGTAGGGGTTAGGGTTAGGGTACGCGTTAGGGTTAGGGTAGTTATTAAACCTATCCCACTCTCTAGATACCCCTTAGCACGTCAAGGAATATTATTTGGGGGTCCAGCCATGGAGAAGAGTTTAGACACTAGGAGAAGATAAGGAACACACCCATTATCAAGAAATCACATTAGGATTCTCTTTTTAACCTGTTCCTTAAAACACTAGTGCTTAGGAAATCTATTGGAGGCAAAGCAGTCAAGGGTAGCTTAGGGTTAGGGTTAGGGTTATTGTTAGGGTAAGGCTTAGGGTACGGGTTCGGGTACGGCATAGGGTATGGGTTAGGGTTAGGGTTAGGGTTAGTTTGAGGGTTAGGGCTCGGTTTAGTGTACGGGTTAGGATTAGGGTACGTGTTAGGTTTATGGTAGGGGTTAGGGTTAGGGTACGCGTTAGGGTTAGGGTAGTTATTAATCCTATCCCACTCCCTAGATGCCCCTTAGCACGTCAAGGAATATTATTTGGGGGACCAGCCATGGAGAAGAGTTTAGACACTAGGAGAAGATAAGGAACACACCCATTATCAAGAAATCACATTAGGATTCTCTTTTTAACCTGTTCCTTAAAACACTAGTGCTTAGGAAATCTATTGGAGGCAGAAGCAGTCAAGGGTAGCTTAGGGTTAGGGTTAGGGTTAGGGCTAGAGTTAGGGTACGGCATAGGGTACGGGTTCGGGTACGGGTTCGTGTACGGCGTAGGGTATGGGTTAGAGTTAGGGTTAGGGTTAGTTTGAAGGTTAGGGCTCGGTTTAGGTTTTGGCTTAGGATTAGGGTACGTGTTAGGGTTAGGGTAGGGGTTAGGGTTATGGTACGCGTTAGGGTTAGGGTAGTTATTAAACCTATCCCACTCTCTAGATACCCCTTAGCACGTCAAGGAATATTATTTGGGGGTCCAGCCATGGAGAAGAGTTTAGACACTAGGAGAAGATAAGGAACACACCCATTATCAAGAAATCACATTAGGATTCTCTTTTTAACCTGTTCCTTAAAACACTTGTGCTTAGGAAATCTATTGGAGGCAGAAGCAGTCAAGGGTAGCTTAGGTTTAGGGTTAGGGTTAGGGTTAGGGTTAGCTTTAGGGTACGACTTAGTGTACGGGTTCGGGTACGGGTTCGGGTACGGCGTATGGTATGGGTTAGGGTTAGGGTTAGGTTTAGTTTGAGGGTTAGGGATCGGTTTAGGGTACGGGTTAGGATTAGGGTACGTGTTAGGGTTAGGGTACGCGTTAGGGTTAGGGTAGTTATTAAACCTATCCCACTCTCTAGATACCCCTTAGCACGTCAAGGGATATTATTTGTGGGTCCAGCCATGGAGAAGAGTTTAGACACTAGGAGAAGATAAGGAACACACCCATTATCCTGAAATCACAATAGGATTCTCTTTTTAACCTGTTCCTTAATACACAAGTGCTTAGGAAATCTATTGGAGGCAGAAGCAGTCAAGGGTAGCTTAGGGCTAGGGTTAGGGTTAGGGTTAGGGTTAGCGTTAGGGTTAGGGTTAGGGTACGGCTTAGGGTACGGGTTCGGGTACGGGTTCGGGTACGGCGTAGGGTATGGTTTAGGGTTAGGGTTAGGGTTAGTTTGAGGGTTAGGGCTCGGTTTAGGTTACGGGTTAGGATTAGTGTACGTGTTAAGGTTAGGGTAGAGGTTAGGGTTAGGGTACGCGTTAACGTTAGGGTAGTTATTAAACCTATCCCACTCTCTAGATACCCCTTAGCACGTCAAGGAATATTATTTGGGGGTCCAGCCATGGAGAAGAGTTTAGACACTAGGAGAAGATAAGGAACACACCCATTATCAAGAAATCACATTAGGATTCTCTTTTTAACCTGTTCCTTAAAACACTAGTGCTTAGGAAATCTATTGGAGGCAGAAGCAGTCAAGGGTAGCTTAGGGTTAGGGTTAGGGTTAGGGTTAGGTTTAGGGTACGGCTTAGGGTAAGGGTTCGGGTATGGGTTCGGGTACGGCGTAGGTTATGGGTTAGGGTTAGGGTTAGGGTTAGTTTGAGGGTTAGGGCTCGGTTTAGGGTACGGGTTAGGATTAGTGTACGTGTTAGGGTTAGGGTAGAGGTTAGGGTTAGGGTATGCGTTAGGGTTCGGGTAGTTATTAAACCTATCCCACTCTCTAGATACCCCTTAGCACGTCAAGGAATATTATTTGGGGATCCAGCCATGGAGAAGAGTTTAGACACTAGGAGAAGATAAGGAACACACCCATTATCAAGAAATCACATTAGGATTCTCTTTTTAACCTGTTCCTTAAAACACTAGTGCTTAGGAAATCTATTGGAGGCAGAAGCAGTCAAGGGTAGCTTAGGGTTAGGGTTAGGGTTATTGTTAGGGTAAGGCTTAGGGTACGGGTTCGGGTACGGGTTCGTGTACGGCGTAGGGTATGGGTTTGGGTTAGGGTTAGGGTTAGTTTGAAGGTTAGGGCTCGGTTTAGGGTACGGGTTAGGATTAGGGTTCGTGTTAGGGTTAGGGTAGGGGTTAGGGTTAGGGTACGCGTTAGGGTTAGGGTAGTTATTAAACCTATCCCACTCTCTAGATACCCCTTAGCACGTCAAGGAATATTATTTGGGGGTCCAGCCATGGAGAAGAGTTTAGACACTAGGAGAAGATAAGGAACACACCCATTATCCTGAAATCACATTAGGATTCTCTTTTTAACCTGTTCCTTAATACACTAGTGCTTAGGAAATCTATTGGAGGCAGAAGCAGTCAAGGGTAGCTTAGGGTTAGCGTTACGGTTAGGGTTAGGGTTAGGGTACGGCTTAGGGTACGGGTTCGGGTACGGGTTCGGGTACGGCGTAGGGTATGGGTTAGGGTTAGGGTTAGGGTTAGTTTGAGGGTTAGGGCTCGGTTTAGTGTACGGGTTAGGATTAGTGTACGTGTTAGGGTTAGGGTAGAGGTTAGGGTTAGGGTATGCGTTAGGGTTAGGGTAGTTATTAAACCTATCCCACTCTCTAGATACCCCTTAGCACGTCAAGGAATATTATTTGGGGGTCCAGCCATAGAGAAGAGTTTAGACACTAGGAGAAGATAAGGAACACACCCATTATCAAGAAATCACATTAGGATTCTCTTTTTAACCTGTTCCTTAAAACACTAGTGCTTAGGAAATCTATTGGAGGCAGAAGCAGTCAAGGGTAGCTTAGGGTTAGGGTTAGGGTTAGGGCTAGGGTTAGGACACGGCTTAGGGTACGGGTTCGGGAACGGGTTCGTGTACGGCGTAGGGTATGGGTTTGGGTTAGTGTTAGGGTTAGTTTGAAGGTTAGGGCTCGGTTTAGGGTACGGGTTAGGATTAGGGTTCGTGTTAGGGTTAGGGTAGGGGTTAGGGTTAGGGTACGCGTTAGGGATAGGGTAGTTATTAAACCTATCCCACTCTCTAGATACCCCTTAGCACGTCAAGGAATATTATTTGGGGGTCCAGCCATGGAGAAGAGTTTAGACACTAGGAGAAGATAAAGAACACACCCATTATCCTGAAATCACATTAGGATTCTCTTTTTAACCTGTTCCTTAATACACTAGTGCTTAGGAATTCTATTGGAGGCAGAAGTAGTCAAGGGTAGCTTAGGGTTAGGGTTACGGTTAGGGTTAGTGTTAGGGTACGGCTTAGGGTACGGGTTCGGGTACGGCGTAGGCTATGGGTTAGGGTTAGGGTTAGGGTTAGTTTGAGGTTTAGGGCTCGGTTTAGGGTACGGGTTAGGATTAGGGTACGTGTTAGGGTTAGGGTAGGGGTTAGGGTTAGGGTACGCGTTAGGTTTAGGGTAGTTATTAAACCTATCCCACTCTCTAGATACCCCTTAGCACGTCAAGGAATATTATTTGGGGGTCCAGCCATGGAGAAGAGTTTAGACACTAGGAGAAGATAAGGAACACACCCATTATCAAGAAATCACATTAGGATTCTCTTTTTAACCTGTTCCTTAAAACACTAGTGCTTAGGAAATCTATTGGAGGCAGAAGCAGTCAAGGGTAGCTTAGGGTTAGGGTTAGGGTTAGGGTACGGCTTAGGGTACGGGTTCGGGAACGGGTTCGGGTACGGGTTCGGGTACGGCGTAGGGTATGGGTTAGGTTTAGGGTTAGGGTTAGTTTGAGGGTTAGGGCTCGGTTTAGGTTACGGGTTAGGATTAGGGTACGTGTTAGGGTTAGGGTAGGGGTTAGGGTTAGGGTACGCGTTAGGGTTAGGGTAGTTATTAAACCTATCCCACTCTCTAGATACCCCTTAGCACGTCAAGGAATATTATTTGGGGTCCAGCCATGGAGAAGAGTTTAGACACTAGGAGAAGATAAGGAACACACCCATTATCAAGAAATCACATTAGGATTCTCTTTTTAACCTGTTCCTTAAAACACTAGTGCTTAGGAAATCTATTGGAGGCAAAGCAGTCAAGGGTAGCTTAGGGTTAGGGTTAGGGTTATTGTTAGGGTAAGGCTTAGGGTACGGGTTCGGGTACGGCATAGGGTATGGGTTAGGGTTAGGGTTAGGGTTAGTTTGAGGGTTAGGGCTCGGTTTAGGGTACGGGTTAGGATTAGGGTACGTGTTAGGTTTAGGGTAGGGGTTAGGGTTAGGGTACGCGTTAGGGTTAGGGTAGTTATTAAACCTATCCCACACCCTAGATGCCCCTTAGCACGTCAAGGAATATTATTTGGGGGACCAGCCATGGAGAAGAGTTTAGACACTAGGAGAAGATAAGGAACACACCCATTATCAAGAAATCACATTAGGATTCTCTTTTTAACCTGTTCCTTAAAACACTAGTGCTTAGGAAATCTATTGGAGGCAGAAGCAGTCAAGGGTAGCTTAGGGTTAGGGTTAGGGTTAGGGTTAGGGTTAGGGTTAGGGTTAGGGTACGGGTTCGGGTACGGGTTCGGGTACGGCGTAGGTTATGGGTTAGGGTTAGGGTTAGGGTTAGTTTGAAGGTTAGGGCTCGGTTTAGGGTACGGGTTAGGATTAGGGTTCGTGTTAGGGTTAGGGTAGGGGTTAGGGTTAGGGTACGCGTTAGGGTTAGGGTAGTTATTAAACCTATCCCACTCTCTAGATACCCCTTAGCACGTCAAGGAATATTATTTGGGGGTCCAGCCATGGAGAAGAGTTTAGACACTAGGAGAAGATAAGGAACACACACATTATCAAGAAATCACATTAGGATTCTCTTTTTAACCTGTTCCTTAAAACACTAGTGCTTAGGAAATCTATTGGAGGCAGAAGCATTCAAGGGTAGCTTAGGGTTAGGGTTAGGGTTAGGGCTAGGGTTAGGACACGGCTTAGGGTACGGGTTCGGGTACGGGTTCGTGTACGGCGTAGGGTATGGGTTTGGGTTAGGGTTAGGGTTAGTTTGAAGGTTAGGGCTCGGTTTAGGGTACGGGTTAGGATTAGGGTTCATGTTAGGGTTAGGGTAGGGGTTAGGGTTAGGGTAGTTATTAAACCTATCCCACTCTCTAGATACCCCTTAGCACGTCAAGGAATATTATTTGGGGGTCCAGCCATGGAGAAGAGTTTAGACACTAGGAGAAGATAAAGAACACACCCATTATCCTGAAATCACATTAGGATTCTCTTTTTAACCTATTCCTTAATACACTAGTGCTTAGGAAATCTATTGGAGGCAGAAGTAGTCAAGGGTAGCTTAGGGTTAGGGTTACGGTTAGGGTTAGGTTTAGGGTACTGCTTAGGGTACGGGTTCGGGTACGGGTTCGGGTACGGCGTAGGGTATGGGTTAGGGTTAGGGTTAGGGTTAGTTTGAGTGTTAGGGCTCGGTTTAGGGTACGGGTTAGGATTAGGGTACGTGTTAGGTTTAGGGTAGGGGTTAGGGTTAGGGTACGCGTTAGGGTTAGGGTAGTTATTAAACCTATCCCACTCCCTAGATGCCCCTTAGCACGTCAAGGAATATTATTTGGGGGACCAGCCATGGAGAAGAGTTTAGACACTAGGAGAAGATAAGGAACACACCCATTATCAAGAAATCACATTAGGATTCTCTTTTTAACCTGTTCCTTAAAACACTAGTGCTTAGGAAATCTATTGGAGGCAGAAGCAGTCAAGGGTAGCTTAGGGTTAGGGTTAGGGTTAGGGTTAGGTTTAGGGTACGGCTTAGGGTAAGGGTTCGGGTATGGGTTCGGGTACGGCGTAGGTTATGGGTTAGGGTTAGGGTTAGGGTTAGTTTGAGGGTTAGGGCTCGGTTTAGGGTACGGGTTAGGATTAGTGTACGTGTTAGGGTTAGGGTAGAGGTTAGGGTTAGGGTATGCGTTAGGGTTCGGGTAGTTATTAAACCTATCCCACTCTCTAGATACCCCTTAGCACGTCAAGGAATATTATTTGGGGATCCAGCCATGGAGAAGAGTTTAGACACTAGGAGAAGATAAGGAACACACCCATTATCAAGAAATCACATTAGGATTCTCTTTTTAACCTGTTCCTTAAAACACTAATGCTTAGGAAATCTATTGGAGGCAGAAGCAGTCAAGGGTAGCTTAGGGTTAGGGTTAGGGTTATTGTTAGGGTAAGGCTTAGGGTACGGGTTCGGGTACGGGTTCGTGTACGGCGTAGGGTATGGGTTTGGGTTAGGGTTAGGGTTAGTTTGAAGGTTAGGGCTCGGTTTAGGGTACGGGTTAGGATTAGGGTTCGTGTTAGGGTTAGGGTAGGGGTTAGGGTTAGGGTACGCGTTAGGGTTAGGGTAGTTATTAAACCTATCCCACTCTCTAGATACCCCTTAGCACGTCAAGGAATATTATTTGGGGGTCCAGCCATGGAGAAGAGTTTAGACACTAGGAGAAGATAAGGAACACACCCATTATCCTGAAATCACATTAGGATTCTCTTTTTAACCTGTTCCTTAATACACTAGTGCTTAGGAAATGTATTGGAGGCAGAAGCAGTCAAGGGTAGCTTAGGGTTAGGGTTAGGGTTAGGGTTAGGGTTAGGGTACGGCTTAGGGTACGGGTTTGGGTTAGGGTTAGGGTTAGCTTTAGGGTACGACTTAGTGTACGGGTTCGGGTACGGCGTATGGTATGGGTTAGGGTTAGGGTTAGGTTTAGTTTGAGGGTTAGGGATCGTTTTAGGGTACGGGTTAGGATTAGGGTACGTGTTAGGGTTAGGGTACGCGTTAGGGTTAGGGTAGTTATTAAACCTATCCCACTCTCTAGATACCCCTTAGCACGTCAAGGGATATTATTTGGGGGTCCAGGCATGGAGAAGAGTTTAGACACTAGGAGAAGATAAGGAACACACCCATTATCCTGAAATCACAATAGGATTCTCTTTTTAACCTGTTCCTTAATACACAAGTGCTTAGGAAATCTATTGGAGGCAGAAGCAGTCAAGGGTAGCTTAGGGCTAGGGTTAGGGTTAGGGTTAGGGTTAGTGTTAGGGTTAGGGTTAGGGTACGGCTTAGGGTACGGGTTCGGGTACGGGTTCGGGTACGGCGTAGGGTATGGTTTAGGGTTAGGGTTAGGGTTAGTTTGAGGGTTAGGGCTCGGTTTAGGTTACGGGTTAGGATTAGTGTACGTGTTAAGGTTAGGGTAGAGGTTAGGGTTAGGGTACGCGTTAACGTTAGGGTAGTTATTAAACCTATCCCACTCTCTAGATACCCCTTAGCACGTCAAGGAATATTATTTGGGGGTCCAGCCATGGAGAAGAGTTTAGACACTAGGAGAAGATAAGGAACACACCCATTATCAAGAAATCACATTAGGATTCTCTTTTTAACCTGTTCCTTAAAACACTAGTGCTTAGGAAATCTATTGGAGGCAGAAGCAGTCAAGGGTAGCTTAGGGTTAGGGTTAGGGTTAGGGTTAGGTTTAGGGTACGGCTTAGGGTAAGGGTTCGGGTATGGGTTCGGGTACGGCGTAGGTTATGGGTTAGGGTTAGGGTTAGGGTTAGTTTGAGGGTTAGGGCTCGGTTTAGGGTACGGGTTAGGATTAGTGTACGTGTTAGGGTTAGGGTAGAGGTTAGGGTTAGGGTATGCGTTAGGGTTCGGGTAGTTATTAAACCTATCCCACTCTCTAGATACCCCTTAGCACGTCAAGGAATATTATTTGGGGGTCCAGCCATGGAGAAGAGTTTAGACACTAGGAGAAGATAAGGAACACACCCATTATCCTGAAATCACATTAGGATTCTCTTTTTAACCTGTTCCTTAATACACTAGTGCTTAGGAAATCTATTGGAGGCAGAAGCAGTCAAGGGTAGCTTAGGGTTAGGGTTAGGGTTAGGGTTATTGTTAGGGTACGGCTTAGGGTACGGGTTCGGGTACGGGTTCGGGTACGGCGTAGGGTATGGGTTAGGGTTAGGGTTAGGGTTAGTTTGAGGGTTAGGGCTCGGTTTAGTGTACGGGTTAGGATTAGTGTACGTGTTAGGGTTAGGGTAGAGGTTAGGGTTAGGGTATGCGTTAGGGTTAGGGTAGTTATTAAACCTATCCCACTCTCTAGATACCCCTTAGCACGTCAAGGAATATTATTTGGGGGTCCAGCCATGGAGAAGAGTTTAGACACTAGGAGAAGATAAGGAACACACCCATTATCAAGAAATCACATTAGGATTCTCTTTTTAACCTGTTCCTTAAAACACTAGTGCTTAGGAAATCTATTGGAGGCAGAAGCAGTCAAGGGTAGCTTAGGGTTAGGGTTAGGGTTAGGGCTAGGGTTAGGACACGGCTTAGGGTACGGGTTCGGGTACGGGTTCGTGTACGGCGTAGGGTATGGGTTTGGGTTAGTGTTAGGGTTAGTTTGAAGGTTAGGGCTCGGTTTAGGGTACGGGTTAGGATTAGGGTTCGTGTTAGGGTTAGGGTAGGGGTTAGGGTTAGGGTACGCGTTAGGGTTAGGGTAGTTATTAAACCTATCCCACTCTCTAGATACCCCTTAGCACGTCAAGGAATATTATTTGGGGGTCCAGCCATGGAGAAGAGTTTAGACACTAGGAGAAGATAAAGAACACACCCATTATCCTGAAATCACATTAGGATTCTCTATTTAACCTGTTCCTTAATACACTAGTGCTTAGGAAATCTATTGGAGGCAGAAGTAGTCAAGGGTAGCTTAGGGTTAGGGTTACGGTTAGGGTTAGGGTTAGGGTAAGGCTTAGGGTACGGGTTCGGGTACGGCGTAGGGTATGGGTTAGGGTTAGGGTTAGGGTTAGTTTGAGGTTTAGGGCTCGGTTTAGGGTACGGGTTAGGATTAGGGTACGTGTTAGGGTTAGGGTAGGGGTTAGGGTTAGGGTACGCGTTAGGGTTAGGGTAGTTATTAAACCTATCCCACTCTCTAGATACCCCTTAGCACGTCAAGTAATATTATTTGGGGGTCCAGCGATGGAGAAGAGTTTAGACACTAGGAGAAGATAAGGAACACACCCATTATCAAGAAATCACATTAGGATTCTCTTTTTAAACTGTTCCTTAAAACACTAGTGCTTAGGAAATCTATTGGAGGCAGAAGCAGTCAAGGGTAGCTTAGGGTTAGGGTTAGGGTTAGGGTACGGCTTAGGGTACGGGTTCGGGAACGGGTTCGGGTACGGGTTCGGGTACGGCGTAGGGTATGGGTTAGGTTTAGGGTTAGGGTTAGTTTGAGGGTTAGGGCTCGGTTTAGGTTACGGGTTAGGATTAGGGTACGTGTTAGGGTTAGGGTAGGGGTTAGGGTTAGGGTACGCGTTAGGGTTAGGGTAGTTATTAAAACTATCCCACTCTCTAGATACCCCTTAGCACGTCAAGGAATATTATTTGGGGGTCCAGCCATGGAGAAGAGTTTAGACACTAGGAGAAGATAAGGAACACACCCATTATCAAGAAATCACATTAGGATTCTCTTTTTAACCTGTTCCTTAAAACACTAGTGCTTAGGAAATCTATTGGAGGCAAAGCAGTCAAGGGTAGCTTAGGGTTAGGGTTAGGGTTATTGTTAGGGTAAGGCTTAGGGTACGGGTTCGGGTACGGCATAGGGTATGGGTTAGGGTTAGGGTTAGGGTTAGTTTGAGGGTTAGGGCTCGGTTTAGGGTACGGGTTAGGATTAGGGTACGTGTTAGGTTTATGGTAGGGGTTAGGGTTAGGGTACGCGTTAGGGTTAGGGTAGTTATTAATCCTATCCCACTCCCTAGATGCCCCTTAGCACGTCAAGGAATATTATTTGGGGGACCAGCCATGGAGAAGAGTTTAGACACTAGGAGAAGATAAGGAACACACCCATTATCAAGAAATCACATTAGGATTCTCTTTTTAACCTGTTCCTTAAAACACTAGTGCTTAGGAAATCTATTGGAGGCAGAAGCAGTCAAGGGTAGCTTAGGGTTAGGGTTAGGGTTAGGGCTAGAGTTAGGGTACGGCATAGGGTACGGGTTCGGGTACGGGTTCGTGTACGGCGTAGGGTATGGGTTAGAGTTAGGGTTAGGGTTAGTTTGAAGGTTAGGGCTCGGTTTAGGTTTCGGCTTAGGATTAGGGTACGTGTTAGGGTTAGGGTAGGGGTTAGGGTTATGGTACGCGTTAGGGTTAGGGTAGTTATTAAACCTATCCCACTCTCTAGATACCCCTTAGCACGTCAAGGAATATTATTTGGGGGTCCAGCCATGGAGAAGAGTTTAGACACTAGGAGAAGATAAGGAACACACCCATTATCAAGAAATCACATTAGGATTCTCTTTTTAACCTGTTCCTTAAAACACTTGTGCTTAGGAAATCTATTGGAGGCAGAAGCAGTCAAGGGTAGCTTAGGTTTAGGGTTAGGGTTAGGGTTAGGGTTAGCTTTAGGGTACGACTTAGTGTACGGGTTCGGGTACGGGTTCGGGTACGGCGTATGGTATGGGTTAGGGTTAGGGTTAGGTTAAGTTTGAGGGTTAGGGATCGGTTTAGGGTACGGGTTAGGATTAGGGTACGTGTTAGGGTTAGGGTACGCGTTAGGGTTAGGGTAGTTATTAAACCTATCCCACTCTCTAGATACCCCTTAGCACGTCAAGGGATATTATTTGTGGGTCCAGCCATGGAGAAGAGTTTAGACACTAGGAGAAGATAAGGAACACACCCATTATCCTGAAATCACAATAGGATTCTCTTTTTAACCTGTTCCTTAATACACAAGTGCTTAGGAAATCTATTGGAGGCAGAAGCAGTCAAGGGTAGCTTAGGGCTAGGGTTAGGGTTAGGGTTAGGGTTAGCGTTAGGGTTAGGGTTAGGGTACGGCTTAGGGTACGGGTTCGGGTACGGGTTCGGGTACGGCGTAGGGTATGGTTTAGGGTTAGGGTTAGGGTTAGTTTGAGGGTTAGGGCTCGGTTTAGGTTACGGGTTAGGATTAGTGTACGTGTTAAGGTTAGGGTAGAGGTTAGGGTTAGGGTACGCGTTAACGTTAGGGTAGTTATTAAACCTATCCCACTCTCTAGATACCCCTTAGCACGTCAAGGAATATTATTTGGGGGTCCAGCCATGGAGAAGAGTTTAGACACTAGGAGAAGATAAGGAACACACCCATTATCAAGAAATCACATTAGGATTCTCTTTTTAACCTGTTCCTTAAAACACTAGTGCTTAGGAAATCTATTGGAGGCAGAAGCAGTCAAGGGTAGCTTAGGGTTAGGGTTAGGGTTAGGGTTAGGTTTAGGGTACGGCTTAGGGTAAGGGTTCGGGTATGGGTTCGGGTACGGCGTAGGTTATGGGTTAGGGTTAGGGTTAGGGTTAGTTTGAGGGTTAGGGCTCGGTTTAGGGTACGGGTTAGGATTAGTGTACGTGTTAGGGTTAGGGTAGAGGTTAGGGTTAGGGTATGCGTTAGGGTTCAGGTAGTTATTAAACCTATCCCACTCTCTAGATACCCCTTAGCACGTCAAGGAATATTATTTGGGGATCCAGCCATGGAGAAGAGTTTAGACACTAGGAGAAGATAAGGAACACACCCATTATCAAGAAATCACATTAGGATTCTCTTTTTAACCTGTTCCTTAAAACACTAGTGCTTAGGAAATCTATTGGAGGCAGAAGCAGTCAAGGGTAGCTTAGGGTTAGGGTTAGGGTTATTGTTAGGGTAAGGCTTAGGGTACGGGTTCGGGTACGGGTTCGTGTACGGCGTAGGGTATGGGTTTGGGTTAGGGTTAGGGTTAGTTTGAAGGTTAGGGCTCGGTTTAGGGTACGGGTTAGGATTAGGGTTCGTGTTAGGGTTAGGGTAGGGGTTAGGGTTAGGGTACGCGTTAGGGTTAGGATAGTTATTAAACCTATCCCACTCTCTAGATACCCCTTAGCACGTCAAGGAATATTATTTGGGGGTCCAGCCATGGAGAAGAGTTTAGACACTAGGAGAAGATAAGGAACACACCCATTATCCTGAAATCACATTAGGATTCTCTTTTTAACCTGTTCCTTAATACACTAGTGCTTAGGAAATCTATTGGAGGCAGAAGCAGTCAAGGGTAGCTTAGGGTTAGCGTTACGGTTAGGGTTAGGGTTAGGGTACGGCTTAGGGTACGGGTTCGGGTACGGGTTCGGGTACGGCGTAGGGTATGGGTTAGGGTTAGGGTTAGGGTTAGTTTGAGGGTTAGGGCTCGGTTTAGTGTACGGGTTAGGATTAGTGTACGTGTTAGGGTTAGGGTAGAGGTTAGGGTTAGGGTATGCGTTAGGGTTAGGGTAGTTATTAAACCTATCCCACTCTCTAGATACCCCTTAGCACGTCAAGGAATATTATTTGGGGGTCCAGCCATAGAGAAGAGTTTAGACACTAGGAGAAGATAAGGAACACACCCATTATCAAGAAATCACATTAGGATTCTCTTTTTAACCTGTTCCTTAAAACACTAGTGCTTAGGAAATCTATTGGAGGCAGAAGCAGTCAAGGGTAGCTTAGGGTTAGGGTTAGGGTTAGGGCTAGGGTTAGGACACGGCTTAGGGTACGGGTTCGGGTACGGGTTCGTGTACGGCGTAGGGTATGGGTTTGGGTTAGTGTTAGGGTTAGTTTGAAGGTTAGGGCTCGGTTTAGGGTACGGGTTAGGATTAGGGTTCGTGTTAGGGTTAGGGTAGGGGTTAGGGTTAGGGTACGCGTTAGGGATAGGGTAGTTATTAAACCTATCCCACTCTCTAGATACCCCTTAGCACGTCAAGGAATATTATTTGGGGGTCCAGCCATGGAGAAGAGTTTAGACACTAGGAGAAGATAAAGAACACACCCATTATCCTGAAATCACATTAGGATTCTCTTTTTAACCTGTTCCTTAATACACTAGTGCTTAGGAAATCTATTGGAGGCAGAAGTAGTCAAGGGTAGCTTAGGGTTAGGGTTACGGTTAGGGTTAGGGTTAGGGTACGGCTTAGGGTACGGGTTCGGGTAGGCTATGGGTTAGGGTTAGGGTTAGGGTTAGTTTGAGGTTTAGGGCTCGGTTTAGGGTACGGGTTAGGATTAGGGTACGTGTTAGGGTTAGGGTAGGGGTTAGGGTTAGGGTACGCGTTAGGTTTAGGGTAGTTATTAAACCTATCCCACTCTCTAGATACCCCTTAGCACGTCAAGGAATATTATTTGGGGGTCCAGCCATGGAGAAGAGTTTAGACACTAGGAGAAGATAAGGAACACACCCATTATCAAGAAATCACATTAGGATTCTCTTTTTAACCTGTTCCTTAAAACACTAGTGCTTAGGAAATCTATTGGAGGCAGAAGCAGTCAAGGGTAGCTTAGGGTTAGGGTTAGGGTTAGGGTACGGCTTAGGGTACGGGTTCGGGAACGGGTTCGGGTACGGGTTCGGGTACGGCGTAGGGTATGGGTTAGGTTTAGGGTTAGGGTTAGTTTGAGGGTTAGGGCTCGGTTTAGGTTACGGGTTAGGATTAGGGTACGTGTTAGGGTTAGGGTAGGGGTTAGGGTTAGGGTACGCGTTAGGGTTAGGGTAGTTATTAAACCTATCCCACTCTCTAGATACCCCTTAGCACGTCAAGGAATATTATTTGGGGTCCAGCCATGGAGAAGAGTTTAGACACTAGGAGAAGATAAGGAACACACCCATTATCAAGAAATCACATTAGGATTCTCTTTTTAACCTGTTCCTTAAAACACTAGTGCTTAGGAAATCTATTGGAGGCAAAGCAGTCAAGGGTAGCTTAGGGTTAGGGTTAGGGTTATTGCTAGGGTAAGGCTTAGGGTACGGGTTCGGTTACGGCATAGGGTATGGGTTAGGGTTAGGGTTAGGGTTAGTTTGAGGGTTAGGGCTCGGTTTAGGGTACGGGTTAGGATTAGGGTACGTGTTAGGTTTAGGGTAGGGGTTAGGGTTAGGGTACGCGTTAGGGTTAGGGTAGTTATTAAACCTATCCCACACCCTAGATGCCCCTTAGCACGTCAAGGAATATTATTTGGGGGACCAGCCATGGAGAAGAGTTTAGACACTAGGAGAAGATAAGGAACACACCCATTATCAAGAAATCACATTAGGATTCTCTTTTTAACCTGTTCCTTAAAACACTAGTGCTTAGGAAATCTATTGGAGGCAGAAGCAGTCAAGGGTAGCTTAGGGTTAGGGTTAGGGTTAGGGTTAGGGTTAGGGTACGGGTTCGGGTACGGGTTCGGGTACGGCGTAGGTTATGGGTTAGGGTTAGGGTTAGGGTTAGTTTGAAGGTTAGGGCTCGGTTTAGGGTACGGGTTAGGATTAGGGTTCGTGTTAGGGTTAGGGTAGGGGTTAGGGTTAGGGTACGCGTTAGGGTTAGGGTAGTTATTAAACCTATCCCACTCTCTAGATACACATAGCACGTCAAGGAATATTATTTGGGGGTCCAGCCATGGAGAAGAGTTTAGACACTAGGAGAAGATAAGGAACACACACATTATCAAGAAATCACATTAGGATTCTCTTTTTAACCTGTTCCTTAAAACACTAGTGCTTAGGAAATCTATTGGAGGCAGAAGCATTCAAGGGTAGCTTAGGGTTAGGGTTAGGGTTAGGGCTAGGGTTAGGACACGGCTTAGGGTACGGGTTCGGGTACGGGTTCGTGTACGGCGTAGGGTATGGGTTTGGGTTAGGGTTAGGGTTAGTTTGAAGGTTAGGGCTCGGTTTAGGGTACGGGTTAGGATTAGGGTTCATGTTAGGGTTAGGGTAGGGGTTAGGGTTAGGGTAGTTATTAAACCTATCCCACTCTCTAGATACCCCTTAGCACGTCAAGGAATATTATTTGGGGGTCCAGCCATGGAGAAGAGTTTAGACACTAGGAGAAGATAAGGAACACACCCATTATCAAGAAATCACATTAGGATTCTCTTTTTAACCTGTTCCTTAAAACACTAGTGCTTAGGAAATCTATTGGAGGCAGAAGCAGTCAAGGGTAGCTTAGGGTTAGGGTTAGGGTTAGGGCTAGGGTTAGGACACGGCTTAGGGTACGGGTTCGGGTACGGGTTCGTGTACGGCGTAGGGTATGGGTTTGGGTTAGTGTTAGGGTTAGTTTGAAGGTTAGGGCTCGGTTTAGGGTACGGGTTAGGATTAGGGTTCGTGTTAGGGTTAGGGTAGGGGTTAGGGTTAGGGTACGCGTTAGGGTTAGGGTAGTTATTAAACCTATCCCACTCTCTAGATACCCCTTAGCACGTCAAGGAATATTATTTGGGGGTCCAGCCATGGAGAAGAGTTTAGACACTAGGAGAAGATAAAGAACACACCCATTATCCTGAAATCACATTAGGATTCTCTTTTTAACCTATTCCTTAATACACTAGTGCTTAGGAAATCTATTGGAGGCAGAAGTAGTCAAGGGTAGCTTAGGGTTAGGGTTACGGTTAGGGTTAGGTTTAGGGTACTGCTTAGGGTACGGGTTCGGGTACGGGTTCGGGTACGGCGTAGGGTATGGGTTAGGGTTAGGGTTAGGGTTAGTTTGAGTGTTAGGGCTCGGTTTAGGGTACGGGTTAGGATTAGGGTACGTGTTAGGTTTAGGGTAGGGGTTAGGGTTAGGGTACGCGTTAGGGTTAGGGTAGTTATTAAACCTATCCCACTCCCTAGATGCCCCTTAGCACGTCAAGGAATATTATTTGGGGGACCAGCCATGGAGAAGAGTTTAGACACTAGGAGAAGATAAGGAACACACCCATTATCAAGAAATCACATTAGGATTCTCTTTTTAACCTGTTCCTTAAAACACTAGTGCTTAGGAAATCTATTGGAGGCAGAAGCAGTCAAGGGTAGCTTAGGGTTAGAGTTAGGGTTAGGGTTAGGTTTAGGGTACGGCTTAGGGTAAGGGTTCGGGTATGGGTTCGGGTACGGCGTAGGTTATGGGTTAGGGTTAGGGTTAGGGTTAGTTTGAGGGTTAGGGCTCGGTTTAGGGTACGGGTTAGGATTAGTGTACGTGTTAGGGTTAGGGTAGAGGTTAGGGTTAGGGTATGCGTTAGGGTTCGGGTAGTTATTAAACCTATCCCACTCTCTAGATACCCCTTAGCACGTCAAGGAATATTATTTGGGGGTCCAGCCATGGAGAAGAGTTTAGACACTAGGAGAAGATAAGGAACACACCCATTATCAAGAAATCACATTAGGATTCTCTTTTTAACCTGTTCCTTAAAACACTAGTGCTTAGGAAATCTATTGGAGGCAGAAGCAGTCAAGGGTAGCTTAGGGTTAGGGTTAGGGTTATTGTTAGGGTAAGGCTTAGGGTACGGGTTCGGTTACGGGTTCGTGTACGGCGTAGGGTATGGGTTTGGGTTAGGGTTAGGGTTAGTTTGAAGGTTAGGGCTCGGTTTAGGTTACGGGTTAGGATTAGGGTTCGTGTTAGGGTTAGGGTAGGGGTTAGGGTTAGGGTACGCGTTAGGGTT
Source organism: Eschrichtius robustus (assembly GCF_028021215.1). NCBI lineage: Eukaryota > Metazoa > Chordata > Mammalia > Artiodactyla > Eschrichtiidae > Eschrichtius > Eschrichtius robustus. The sequence goes on from NW_027175233.1 coordinate 203,866, forward strand.
AGGGTAGTTATTAAACCTATCCCACTCTCTAGATACCCCTTAGCACGTCAAGGAATATTATTTGGGGGTCCAGCCATGGAGAAGAGTTTAGACACTAGGAGAAGATAAGGAACACACCCATTATCCTGAAATCACATTAGGATTCTCTTTTTAACCTGTTCCTTAATACACTAGTGCTTAGGAAATCTATTGGAGGCAGAAGCAGTCAAGGGTAGCTTAGGGTTAGCGTTACGGTTAGGGTTAGGGTTAGGGTACGGCTTAGGGTACGGGTTCGGGTACGGGTTCGGGTACGGCGTAGGGTATGGGTTAGGGTTAGGGTTAGGGTTAGTTTGAGGGTTAGGGCTCGGTTTAGTGTACGGGTTAGGATTAGTGTACGTGTTAGGGTTAGGGTAGAGGTTAGGGTTAGGGTATGCGTTAGGGTTAGGGTAGTTATTAAACCTATTCCACTCTCTAGATACCCCTTAGCACGTCAAGGAATATTATTTGGGGGTCCAGCCATGGAGAAGAGTTTAGACACTAGGAGAAGATAAGGAACACACCCATTATCAAGAAATCACATTAGGATTCTCTTTTTAACCTGTTCCTTAAAACACTAGTGCTTAGGAAATCTATTGGAGGCAGAAGCAGTCAAGGGTAGCTTAGGGTTAGGGTTAGGGTTAGGGCTAGGTTTAGGACACGGCTTAGGGTACGGGTTCGGGTACGGGTTCGTGTACGGCGTAGGGTATGGGTTAGGGTTAGGGTTAGGGTTAGTTTGAAGGTTAGGGCTCGGTTTAGGGTACGGGTTAGGATTAGGGTTCGTGTTAGGGTTAGGGTAGGGGTTAGGGTTAGGGTACGCGTTAGGGATAGGGTAGTTATTAAACCTATCCCACTCTCTAGATACCCCTTAGCACGTCAAGGAATATTATTTGGGGGTCCAGCCATGGAGAAGAGTTTAGACACTAGGAGAAGATAAAGAACACACCCATTATCCTGAAATCACATTAGGATTCTCTTTTTAACCTGTTCCTTAATACACTAGTGCTTAGGAAATCTATTGGAGGCAGAAGTAGTCAAGGGTAGCTTAGGGTTAGGGTTACGGTTAGGGTTAGGGTTAGGGTACAGCTTAGGGTACGGGTTCGGGTACGGCGTAGGGTATGGGTTAGGGTTAGGGTTAGGGTTAGTTTGAGGTTTAGGGCTCGGTTTAGGGTACGGGTTAGGATTAGGGTACGTGTTAGGGTTAGGGTAGGGGTTAGGGTTAGGGTACGCGTTAGGGTTAGGGTAGTTATTAAACCTATCCCACTCTCTAGATACCCCTTAGCACGTCAAGGAATATTATTTGGGGGTCCAGCCATGGAGAAGAGTTTAGACACTAGGAGAAGATAAGGAACACACCCATTATCAAGAAATCACATTAGGATTCTCTTTTTAACCTGTTCCTTAAAACACTAGTGCTTAGGAAATCTATTGGAGGCAGAAGCAGTCAAGGGTAGCTTAGGGTTAGGGTTAGGGTTAGGGTACGGCTTAGGGTACGGGTTCGGGAACGGGTTCGGGTACGGGTTCGGGTACGGCGTAGGGTATGGGTTAGGTTTAGGGTTAGGGTTAGTTTGAGGGTTAGGGCTCGGTTTAGGTTACGGGTTAGGATTAGGGTACGTGTTAGGGTTAGGGTAGGGGTTAGGGTTAGGGTACGCGTTAGGGTTAGGGTAGTTATTAAACCTATCCCACTCTCTAGATACCCCTTAGCACGTCAAGGAATATTATTTGGGGTCCAGCCATGGAGAAGAGTTTAGACACTAGGAGAAGATAAGGAACACACCCATTATCAAGAAATCACATTAGGATTCTCTTTTTAACCTGTTCCTTAAAATACTAGTGCTTAGGAAATCTATTGGAGTCAAAGCAGTCAAGGGTAGCTTAGGGTTAGGGTTAGGGTTATTGTTAGGGTAAGGCTTAGGGTACGGGTTCGGGTACGGCATAGGGTATGGGTTAGGGTTAGGGTTAGGGTTAGTTTGAGGGTTAGGGCTCGGTTTAGGGTACGGGTTAGGATTAGGGTACGTGTTAGGTTTAGGGTAGGGGTTAGGGTTAGGGTACGCGTTAGGGTTAGGGTAGTTATTAAACCTATCCCACTCCCTAGATGCCCCTTAGCACGTCAAGGAATATTATTTGGGGGACCAGCCATGGAGAAGAGTTTAGACACTAGGAGAAGATAAGGAACACACCCATTATCAAGAAATCACATTAGGATTCTCTTTTTAACCTGTTCCTTAAAACACTAGTGCTTAGGAAATCTATTGGAGGCAGAAGCAGTCAACGGTAGCTTAGGGTTAGGGTTAGGGTTAGGGTTAGGGTTAGGGTTAGGGTACGGGTTCGGGTACGGGTTCGGGTACGGCGTAGGTTATGGGTTAGGGTTAGGGTTAGGGTTAGTTTGAAGGTTAGGGCTCGGTTTAGGGTACGGGTTAGGATTAGGGTTCGTGTTAGGGTTAGGGTAGGGGTTAGGGTTAGGGTACGCGTTAGGGTTAGGGTAGTTATTAAACCTATCCCACTCTCTAGATACCCCTTAGCACGTCAAGGAATATTATTTGGGGGTCCAGCCATGGAGAAGAGTTTAGACACTAGGAGAAGATAAGGAACACACACATTATCAAGAAATCACATTAGGATTCTCTTTTTAACCTGTTCCTTAAAACACTAGTGCTTAGGAAATCTATTGGAGGCAGAAGCATTCAAGGGTAGCTTAGGGTTAGGGTTAGGGTTAGGGCTAGGGTTAGGACACGGCTTAGGGTACGGGTTCGGGTACGGGTTCGTGTACGGCGTAGGGTATGGGTTTGGGTTAGGGTTAGGGTTAGTTTGAAGGTTAGGGCTCGGTTTAGGGTACGGGTTAGGATTAGGGTTCATGTTAGGGTTAGGGTAGGGGTTAGGGTTAGGGTAGTTATTAAACCTATCCCACTCTCTAGATACCCCTTAGCACGTCAAGGAATATTATTTGGGGGTCCAGCCATGGAGAAGAGTTTAGACACTAGGAGAAGATAAGGAACACACCCATTATCAAGAAATCACATTAGGATTCTCTTTTTAACCTGTTCCTTAAAACACTAGTGCTTAGGAAATCTATTGGAGGCAGAAGCAGTCAAGGGTAGCTTAGGGTTAGGGTTAGGGTTATTGTTAGGGTAAGGCTTAGGGTACGCGTTCGGGTACGGCATAGGGTATGGGATAGGGTTAGGGTTAGGGTTAGTTTGAGGGTTAGGGCTCGGTTTACGGTATGGGTTAGGATTAGGGTACGTGTTAGGGTTAGGGTAGGGGTTAGGGTTAGGGTACGCGTTAGGGTTAGGGTAGTTATTAAACCTATCCCACTCCCTAGATACCCCTTAGCACGTCAAGGAATATTATTTGGGGGACCAGCCATGGAGAAGAGTTTAGACAGTAGGAGAAGATAAGGAACACACCCATTATCAAGAAATCACATTAGGATTCTCTTTTTAACCTGTTCCTTAAAACACTAGTGCTTAGGAAATCTATTGGAGGAAGAAGCAGTCAAGGGTAGCTTAGGGTTAGCGTTAGGGTTAGGGCTAGGTTTAGGACACGGCTTAGGGTACGGGTTCGGTTACGGGTTCGTGTACGGCGTAGGGTATGGGTTTAGGTTAGGGTTAGGGTTAGTTTGAAGTTTAGGGCTCGGTTTAGGGTACGGGTTAGGATTAGGGTTCGTGTTAGGGTTAGGGTAGGGGTTAGGGTTAGGGTACGCGTTAGGGTTAGGGTAGTTATTAAACCTATCCCACTCTCTAGATACCCCTTAGCACGTCAAGGAATATTATTTGGGGGTCCAGCCATGGAGAAGAGTTTAGACACTAGGAGAAGATAAGGAACACACCCATTATCCTGAAATCACATTAGGATTCTCTTTTTAACCTGTTCCTTAATACACTAGTGCTTAGGAAATCTATTGGAGGCAGAAGCAGTCAAGGGTAGCTTAGGGTTAGGGTTAGGGTTAGGGTTATTGTTAGGGTACGGCTTAGGGTACGGGTTCGGGTACGGGTTCGGGTACGGCGTAGGGTATGGGTTAGGGTTAGGGTTAGGGTTAGTTTGAGGGTTAGGGCTCGGTTTAGTGTACGGGTTAGGATTAGTGTACGTGTTAGGGTTAGGGTAGAGGTTAGGGTTAGGGTATGCGTTAGGGTTAGGGTAGTTATTAAACCTATCCCACTCTCTAGATACCCCTTAGCACGTCAAGGAATATTATTTGGGGGTCCAGCCATGGAGAAGAGTTTAGACACTAGGAGAAGATAAGGAACACACCCATTATCAAGAAATCACATTAGGATTCTCTTTTTAACCTGTTCCTTAAAACACTAGTGCTTAGGAAATCTATTGGAGGCAGAAGCAGTCAAGGGTAGCTTAGGGTTAGGGTTAGGGTTAGGGCTAGGGTTAGGACACGGCTTAGGGTACGGGTTCGGGTACGGGTTCGTGTACGGCGTAGGGTATGGGTTTGGGTTAGTGTTAGGGTTAGTTTGAAGGTTAGGGCTCGGTTTAGGGTACGGGTTAGGATTAGGGTTCGTGTTAGGGTTAGGGTAGGGGTTAGGGTTAGGGTACGCGTTAGGGTTAGGGTAGTTATTAAACCTATCCCACTCTCTAGATACCCCTTAGCACGTCAAGGAATATTATTTGGGGGTCCAGCCATGGAGAAGAGTTTAGACACTAGGAGAAGATAAAGAACACACCCATTATCCTGAAATCACATTAGGGTTCTCTATTTAACCTGTTCCTTAATACACTAGTGCTTAGGAAATCTATTGGAGGCAGAAGTAGTCAAGGGTAGCTTAGGGTTAGGGTTACGGTTAGGGTTAGGGTTAGGGTAAGGCTTAGGGTACGGGTTCGGGTACGGCGTAGGGTATGGGTTAGGGTTAGGGTTAGGGTTAGTTTGAGGTTTAGGGCTCGGTTTAGGGTACGGGTTAGGATTAGGGTACGTGTTAGGGTTAGGGTAGGGGTTAGGGTTAGGGTACGCGTTAGGGTTAGGGTAGTTATTAAACCTATCCCACTCTCTAGATACCCCTTAGCACGTCAAGTAATATTATTTGGGGGTCCAGCCATGGAGAAGAGTTTAGACACTAGGAGAAGATAAGGAACACACCCATTATCAAGAAATCACATTAGGATTCTCTTTTTAAACTGTTCCTTAAAACACTAGTGCTTAGGAAATCTATTGGAGGCAGAAGCAGTCAAGGGTAGCTTAGGGTTAGGGTTAGGGTTAGGGTACGGCTTAGGGTACGGGTTCGGGAACGGGTTCGGGTACGGGTTCGGGTACGGCGTAGGGTATGGGTTAGGTTTAGGGTTAGGGTTAGTTTGAGGGTTAGGGCTCGGTTTAGGTTACGGGTTAGGATTAGGGTACGTGTTAGGGTTAGGGTAGGGGTTAGGGTTAGGGTACGCGTTAGGGTTAGGGTAGTTATTAAAACTATCCCACTCTCTAGATACCCCTTAGCACGTCAAGGAATATTATTTGGGGGTCCAGCCATGGAGAAGAGTTTAGACACTAGGAGAAGATAAGGAACACACCCATTATCAAGAAATCACATTAGGATTCTCTTTTTAACCTGTTCCTTAAAACACTAGTGCTTAGGAAATCTATTGGAGGCAAAGCAGTCAAGGGTAGCTTAGGGTTAGGGTTAGGGTTATTGTTAGGGTAAGGCTTAGGGTACGGGTTCGGGTACGGCATAGGGTATGGGTTAGGGTTAGGGTTAGGGTTAGTTTGAGGGTTAGGGCTCGGTTTAGGGTACGGGTTAGGATTAGGGTACGTGTTAGGTTTATGGTAGGGGTTAGGGTTAGGGTACGCGTTAGGGTTAGGGTAGTTATTAATCCTATCCCACTCCCTAGATGCCCCTTAGCACGTCAAGGAATATTATTTGGGGGACCAGCCATGGAGAAGAGTTTAGACACTAGGAGAAGATAAGGAACACACCCATTATCAAGAAATCACATTAGGATTCTCTTTTTAACCTGTTCCTTAAAACACTAGTGCTTAGGAAATCTATTGGAGGCAGAAGCAGTCAAGGGTAGCTTAGGGTTAGGGTTAGGGTTAGGGCTAGAGTTAGGGTACGGCATAGGGTACGGGTTCGGGTACGGGTTCGTGTACGGCGTAGGGTATGGGTTAGAGTTAGGGTTAGGGTTAGTTTGAAGGTTAGGGCTCGGTTTAGGTTTCGGCTTAGGATTAGGGTACGTGTTAGGGTTAGGGTAGGGGTTAGGGTTATGGTACGCGTTAGGGTTAGGGTAGTTATTAAACCTATCCCACTCTCTAGATACCCCTTAGCACGTCAAGGAATATTATTTGGGGGTCCAGCCATGGAGAAGAGTTTAGACACTAGGAGAAGATAAGGAACACACCCATTATCAAGAAATCACATTAGGATTCTCTTTTTAACCTGTTCCTTAAAACACTTGTGCTTAGGAAATCTATTGGAGGCAGAAGCAGTCAAGGGTAGCTTAGGTTTAGGGTTAGGGTTAGGGTTAGGGTTAGCTTTAGGGTACGACTTAGTGTACGGGTTCGGGTACGGGTTCGGGTACGGCGTATGGTATGGGTTAGGGTTAGGGTTAGGTTTAGTTTGAGGGTTAGGGATCGGTTTAGGGTACGGGTTAGGATTAGGGTACGTGTTAGGGTTAGGGTACGCGTTAGGGTTAGGGTAGTTATTAAACCTATCCCACTCTCTAGATACCCCTTAGCACGTCAAGGGATATTATTTGTGGGTCCAGCCATGGAGAAGAGTTTAGACACTAGGAGAAGATAAGGAACACACCCATTATCCTGAAATCACAATAGGATTCTCTTTTTAACCTGTTCCTTAATACACAAGTGCTTAGGAAATCTATTGGAGGCAGAAGCAGTCAAGGGTAGCTTAGGGCTAGGGTTAGGGTTAGGGTTAGGGTTAGCGTTAGGGTTAGGGTTAGGGTACGGCTTAGGGTACGGGTTCGGGTACGGGTTCGGGTACGGCGTAGGGTATGGTTTAGGGTTAGGGTTAGGGTTAGTTTGAGGGTTAGGGCTCGGTTTAGGTTACGGGTTAGGATTAGTGTACGTGTTAAGGTTAGGGTAGAGGTTAGGGTTAGGGTACGCGTTAACGTTAGGGTAGTTATTAAACCTATCCCACTCTCTAGATACCCCTTAGCACGTCAAGGAATATTATTTGGGGGTCCAGCCATGGAGAAGAGTTTAGACACTAGGAGAAGATAAGGAACACACCCATTATCAAGAAATCACATTAGGATTCTCTTTTTAACCTGTTCCTTAAAACACTAGTGCTTAGGAAATCTATTGGAGGCAGAAGCAGTCAAGGGTAGCTTAGGGTTAGGGTTAGGGTTAGGGTTAGGTTTAGGGTACGGCTTAGGGTAAGGGTTCGGGTATGGGTTCGGGTACGGCGTAGGTTATGGGTTAGGGTTAGGGTTAGGGTTAGTTTGAGGGTTAGGGCTCGGTTTAGGGTACGGGTTAGGATTAGTGTACGTGTTAGGGTTAGGGTAGAGGTTAGGGTTAGGGTATGCGTTAGGGTTCGGGTAGTTATTAAACCTATCCCACTCTCTAGATACCCCTTAGCACGTCAAGGAATATTATTTGGGGATCCAGCCATGGAGAAGAGTTTAGACACTAGGAGAAGATAAGGAACACACCCATTATCAAGAAATCACATTAGGATTCTCTTTTTAACCTGTTCCTTAAAACACTAGTGCTTAGGAAATCTATTGGAGGCAGAAGCAGTCAAGGGTAGCTTAGGGTTAGGGTTAGGGTTATTGTTAGGGTAAGGCTTAGGGTACGGGTTCGGGTACGGGTTCGTGTACGGCGTAGGGTATGGGTTTGGGTTAGGGTTAGGGTTAGTTTGAAGGTTAGGGCTCGGTTTAGGGTACGGGTTAGGATTAGGGTTCGTGTTAGGGTTAGGGTAGGGGTTAGGATTAGGGTACGCGTTAGGGTTAGGGTAGTTATTAAACCTATCCCACTCTCTAGATACCCCTTAGCACGTCAAGGAATATTATTTGGGGGTCCAGCCATGGAGAAGAGTTTAGACACTAGGAGAAGATAAGGAACACACCCATTATCCTGAAATCACATTAGGATTCTCTTTTTAACCTGTTCCTTAATACACTAGTGCTTAGGAAATCTATTGGAGGCAGAAGCAGTCAAGGGTAGCTTAGGGTTAGCGTTACGGTTAGGGTTAGGGTTAGGGTACGGCTTAGGGTACGGGTTCGGGTACGGGTTCGGGTACGGCGTAGGGTATGGGTTAGGGTTAGGGTTAGGGTTAGTTTGAGGGTTAGGGCTCGGTTTAGTGTACGGGTTAGGATTAGTGTACGTGTTAGGGTTAGGGTAGAGGTTAGGGTTAGGGTATGCGTTAGGGTTAGGGTAGTTATTAAACCTATCCCACTCTCTAGATACCCCTTAGCACGTCAAGGAATATTATTTGGGGGTCCAGCCATAGAGAAGAGTTTAGACACTAGGAGAAGATAAGGAACACACCCATTATCAAGAAATCACATTAGGATTCTCTTTTTAACCTGTTCCTTAAAACACTAGTGCTTAGGAAATCTATTGGAGGCAGAAGCAGTCAAGGGTAGCTTAGGGTTAGGGTTAGGGTTAGGGCTAGGGTTAGGACACGGCTTAGGGTACGGGTTCGGGTACGGGTTCGTGTACGGCGTAGGGTATGGGTTTGGGTTAGTGTTAGGGTTAGTTTGAAGGTTAGGGCTCGGTTTAGGGTACGGGTTAGGATTAGGGTTCGTGTTAGGGTTAGGGTAGGGGTTAGGGTTAGGGTACGCGTTAGGGATAGGGTAGTTATTAAACCTATCCCACTCTCTAGATACCCCTTAGCACGTCAAGGAATATTATTTGGGGGTCCAGCCATGGAGAAGAGTTTAGACACTAGGAGAAGATAAAGAACACACCCATTATCCTGAAATCACATTAGGATTCTCTTTTTAACCTGTTCCTTAATACACTAGTGCTTAGGAAATCTATTGGAGGCAGAAGTAGTCAAGGGTAGCTTAGGGTTAGGGTTACGGTTAGGGTTAGGGTTAGGGTACGGCTTAGGGTACGGGTTCGGGTAGGCTATGGGTTAGGGTTAGGGTTAGGGTTAGTTTGAGGTTTAGGGCTCGGTTTAGGGTACGGGTTAGGATTAGGGTACGTGTTAGGGTTAGGGTAGGGGTTAGGGTTAGGGTACGCGTTAGGTTTAGGGTAGTTATTAAACCTATCCCACTCTCTAGATACCCCTTAGCACGTCAAGGAATATTATTTGGGGGTCCAGCCATGGAGAAGAGTTTAGACACTAGGAGAAGATAAGGAACACACCCATTATCAAGAAATCACATTAGGATTCTCTTTTTAACCTGTTCCTTAAAACACTAGTGCTTAGGAAATCTATTGGAGGCAGAAGCAGTCAAGGGTAGCTTAGGGTTAGGGTTAGGGTTAGGGTACGGCTTAGGGTACGGGTTCGGGAACGGGTTCGGGTACGGGTTCGGGTACGGCGTAGGGTATGGGTTAGGTTTAGGGTTAGGGTTAGTTTGAGGGTTAGGGCTCGGTTTAGGTTACGGGTTAGGATTAGGGTACGTGTTAGGGTTAGGGTAGGGGTTAGGGTTAGGGTACGCGTTAGGGTTAGGGTAGTTATTAAACCTATCCCACTCTCTAGATACCCCTTAGCACGTCAAGGAATATTATTTGGGGTCCAGCCATGGAGAAGAGTTTAGACACTAGGAGAAGATAAGGAACACACCCATTATCAAGAAATCACATTAGGATTCTCTTTTTAACCTGTTCCTTAAAACACTAGTGCTTAGGAAATCTATTGGAGGCAAAGCAGTCAAGGGTAGCTTAGGGTTAGGGTTAGGGTTATTGTTAGGGTAAGGCTTAGGGTACGGGTTCGGTTACGGCATAGGGTATGGGTTAGGGTTAGGGTTAGGGTTAGTTTGAGGGTTAGGGCTCGGTTTAGGGTACGGGTTAGGATTAGGGTACGTGTTAGGTTTAGGGTAGGGGTTAGGGTTAGGGTACGCGTTAGGGTTAGGGTAGTTATTAAACCTATCCCACACCCTAGATGCCCCTTAGCACGTCAAGGAATATTATTTGGGGGACCAGCCATGGAGAAGAGTTTAGACACTAGGAGAAGATAAGGAACACACCCATTATCAAGAAATCACATTAGGATTCTCTTTTTAACCTGTTCCTTAAAACACTAGTGCTTAGGAAATCTATTGGAGGCAGAAGCAGTCAAGGGTAGCTTAGGGTTAGGGTTAGGGTTAGGGTTAGGGTTAGGGTACGGGTTCGGGTACGGGTTCGGGTACGGCGTAGGTTATGGGTTAGGGTTAGGGTTAGGGTTAGTTTGAAGGTTAGGGCTCGGTTTAGGGTACGGGTTAGGATTAGGGTTCGTGTTAGGGTTAGGGTAGGGGTTAGGGTTAGGGTACGCGTTAGGGTTAGGGTAGTTATTAAACCTATCCCACTCTCTAGATACACATAGCACGTCAAGGAATATTATTTGGGGGTCCAGCCATGGAGAAGAGTTTAGACACTAGGAGAAGATAAGGAACACACACATTATCAAGAAATCACATTAGGATTCTCTTTTTAACCTGTTCCTTAAAACACTAGTGCTTAGGAAATCTATTGGAGGCAGAAGCATTCAAGGGTAGCTTAGGGTTAGGGTTAGGGTTAGGGCTAGGGTTAGGACACGGCTTAGGGTACGGGTTCGGGTACGGGTTCGTGTACGGCGTAGGGTATGGGTTTGGGTTAGGGTTAGGGTTAGTTTGAAGGTTAGGGCTCGGTTTAGGGTACGGGTTAGGATTAGGGTTCATGTTAGGGTTAGGGTAGGGGTTAGGGTTAGGGTAGTTATTAAACCTATCCCACTCTCTAGATACCCCTTAGCACGTCAAGGAATATTATTTGGGGGTCCAGCCATGGAGAAGAGTTTAGACACTAGGAGAAGATAAGGAACACACCCATTATCAAGAAATCACATTAGGATTCTCTTTTTAACCTGTTCCTTAAAACACTAGTGCTTAGGAAATCTATTGGAGGCAGAAGCAGTCAAGGGTAGCTTAGGGTTAGGGTTAGGGTTAGGGCTAGGGTTAGGACACGGCTTAGGGTACGGGTTCGGGTACGGGTTCGTGTACGGCGTAGGGTATGGGTTTGGGTTAGTGTTAGGGTTAGTTTGAAGGTTAGGGCTCGGTTTAGGGTACGGGTTAGGATTAGGGTTCGTGTTAGGGTTAGGGTAGGGGTTAGGGTTAGGGTACGCGTTAGGGTTAGGGTAGTTATTAAACCTATCCCACTCTCTAGATACCCCTTAGCACGTCAAGGAATATTATTTGGGGGTCCAGCCATGGAGAAGAGTTTAGACACTAGGAGAAGATAAAGAACACACCCATTATCCTGAAATCACATTAGGATTCTCTTTTTAACCTATTCCTTAATACACTAGTGCTTAGGAAATCTATTGGAGGCAGAAGTAGTCAAGGGTAGCTTAGGGTTAGGGTTACGGTTAGGGTTAGGTTTAGGGTACTGCTTAGGGTACCGGTTCGGGTACGGGTTCGGGTACGGCGTAGGGTATGGGTTAGGGTTAGGGTTAGGGTTAGTTTGAGTGTTAGGGCTCGGTTTAGGGTACGGGTTAGGATTAGGGTACGTGTTAGGTTTAGGGTAGGGGTTAGGGTTAGGGTACGCGTTAGGGTTAGGGTAGTTATTAAACCTATCCCACTCCCTAGATGCCCCTTAGCACGTCAAGGAATATTATTTGGGGGACCAGCCATGGAGAAGAGTTTAGACACTAGGAGAAGATAAGGAACACACCCATTATCAAGAAATCACATTAGGATTCTCTTTTTAACCTGTTCCTTAAAACACTAGTGCTTAGGAAATCTATTGGAGGCAGAAGCAGTCAAGGGTAGCTTAGGGTTAGGGTTAGGGTTAGGGTTAGGTTTAGGGTACGGCTTAGGGTAAGGGTTCGGGTATGGGTTCGGGTACGGCGTAGGTTATGGGTTAGGGTTAGGGTTAGGGTTAGTTTGAGGGTTAGGGCTCGGTTTAGGGTACGGGTTAGGATTAGTGTACGTGTTAGGGTTAGGGTAGAGGTTAGGGTTAGGGTATGCGTTAGGGTTCGGGTAGTTATTAAACCTATCCCACTCTCTAGATACCCCTTAGCACGTCAAGGAATATTATTTGGGGGTCCAGCCATGGAGAAGAGTTTAGACACTAGGAGAAGATAAGGAACACACCCATTATCAAGAAATCACATTAGGATTCTCTTTTTAACCTGTTCCTTAAAACACTAGTGCTTAGGAAATCTATTGGAGGCAGAAGCAGTCAAGGGTAGCTTAGGGTTAGGGTTAGGGTTATTGTTAGGGTAAGGCTTAGGGTACGGGTTCGGTTACGGGTTCGTGTACGGCGTAGGGTATGGGTTTGGGTTAGGGTTAGGGTTAGTTTGAAGGTTAGGGCTCGGTTTAGGTTACGGGTTAGGATTAGGGTTCGTGTTAGGGTTAGGGTAGGGGTTAGGGTTAGGGTACGCGTTAGGGTTAGGGTAGTTATTAAACCTATCCCACTCTCTAGATACCCCTTAGCACGTCAAGGAATATTATTTGGGGGTCCAGCCATGGAGAAGAGTTTAGACACTAGGAGAAGATAAGGAACACACCCATTATCCTGAAATCACATTAGGATTCTCTTTTTAACCTGTTCCTTAATACACTAGTGCTTAGGAAATCTATTGGAGGCAGAAGCAGTCAAGGGTAGCTTAGGGTTAGCGTTACGGTTAGGGTTAGGGTTAGGGTACGGCTTAGGGTACGGGTTCGGGTACGGGTTCGGGTACGGCGTAGGGTATGGGTTAGGGTTAGGGTTAGGGTTAGTTTGAGGGTTAGGGCTCGGTTTAGTGTACGGGTTAGGATTAGTGTACGTGTTAGGGTTAGGGTAGAGGTTAGGGTTAGGGTATGCGTTAGGGTTAGGGTAGTTATTAAACCTATTCCACTCTCTAGATACCCCTTAGCACGTCAAGGAATATTATTTGGGGGTCCAGCCATGGAGAAGAGTTTAGACACTAGGAGAAGATAAGGAACACACCCATTATCAAGAAATCACATTAGGATTCTCTTTTTAACCTGTTCCTTAAAACACTAGTGCTTAGGAAATCTATTGGAGGCAGAAGCAGTCAAGGGTAGCTTAGGGTTAGGGTTAGGGTTAGGGCTAGGTTTAGGACACGGCTTAGGGTACGGGTTCGGGTACGGGTTCGTGTACGGCGTAGGGTATGGGTTTGGGTTAGTGTTAGGGTTAGTTTGAAGGTTAGGGCTCGGTTTAGGGTACGGGTTAGGATTAGGGTTCGTGTTAGGGTTAGGGTAGGGGTTAGGGTTAGGGTACGCGTTAGGGATAGGGTAGTTATTAAACCTATCCCACTCTCTAGATACCCCTTAGCACGTCAAGGAATATTATTTGGGGGTCCAGCCATGGAGAAGAGTTTAGACACTAGGAGAAGATAAAGAACACACCCATTATCCTGAAATCACATTAGGATTCTCTTTTTAACCTGTTCCTTAATACACTAGTGCTTAGGAAATCTATTGGAGGCAGAAGTAGTCAAGGGTAGCTTAGGGTTAGGGTTACGGTTAGGGTTAGGGTTAGGGTACGGCTTAGGGTACGGGTTCGGGTACGGCGTAGGGTATGGGTTAGGGTTAGGGTTAGGGTTAGTTTGAGGTTTAGGGCTCGGTTTAGGGTACGGGTTAGGATTAGGGTACGTGTTAGGGTTAGGGTAGGGGTTAGGGTTAGGGTACGCGTTAGGGTTAGGGTAGTTATTAAACCTATCCCACTCTCTAGATACCCCTTAGCACGTCAAGGAATATTATTTGGGGGTCCAGCCATGGAGAAGAGTTTAGACACTAGGAGAAGATAAGGAACACACCCATTATCAAGAAATCACATTAGGATTCTCTTTTTAACCTGTTCCTTAAAACACTAGTGCTTAGGAAATCTATTGGAGGCAGAAGCAGTCAAGGGTAGCTTAGGGTTAGGGTTAGGGTTAGGGTACGGCTTAGGGTACGGGTTCGGGAACGGGTTCGGGTACGGGTTCGGGTACGGCGTAGGGTATGGGTTAGGTTTAGGGTTAGGGTTAGTTTGAGGGTTAGGGCTCGGTTTAGGTTACGGGTTAGGATTAGGGTATGTGTTAGGGTTAGGGTAGGGGTTAGGGTTAGGGTACGCGTTAGGGTTAGGGTAGTTATTAAACCTATCCCACTCTCTAGATACCCCTTAGCACGTCAAGGAATATTATTTGGGGTCCAGCCATGGAGAAGAGTTTAGACACTAGGAGAAGATAAGGAACACACCCATTATCAAGAAATCACATTAGGATTCTCTTTTTAACCTGTTCCTTAAAATACTAGTGCTTAGGAAATCTATTGGAGTCAAAGCAGTCAAGGGTAGCTTAGGGTTAGGGTTAGGGTTATTGTTAGGGTAAGGCTTAGGGTACGGGTTCGGGTACGGCATAGGGTATGGGTTAGGGTTAGGGTTAGGGTTAGTTTGAGGGTTAGGGCTCGGTTTAGGGTACGGGTTAGGATTAGGGTACGTGTTAGGTTTAGGGTAGGGGTTAGGGTTAGGGTACGCGTTAGGGTTAGGGTAGTTATTAAACCTATCCCACTCCCTAGATGCCCCTTAGCACGTCAAGGAATATTATTTGGGGGACCAGCCATGGAGAAGAGTTTAGACACTAGGAGAAGATAAGGAACACACCCATTATCAAGAAATCACATTAGGATTCTCTTTTTAACCTGTTCCTTAAAACACTAGTGCTTAGGAAATCTATTGGAGGCAGAAGCAGTCAACGGTAGCTTAGGGTTAGGGTTAGGGTTAGGGTTAGGGTTAGGGTTAGGGTACGGGTTCGGGTACGGGTTCGGGTACGGCGTAGGTTATGGGTTAGGGTTAGGGTTAGGGTTAGTTTGAAGGTTAGGGCTCGGTTTAGGGTACGGGTTAGGATTAGGGTTCGTGTTAGGGTTAGGGTAGGGGTTAGGGTTAGGGTACGCGTTAGGGTTAGGGTAGTTATTAAACCTATCCCACTCTCTAGATACCCCTTAGCACGTCAAGGAATATTATTTGGGGGTCCAGCCATGGAGAAGAGTTTAGACACTAGGAGAAGATAAGGAACACACACATTATCAAGAAATCACATTAGGATTCTCTTTTTAACCTGTTCCTTAAAACACTAGTGCTTAGGAAATCTATTGGAGGCAGAAGCATTCAAGGGTAGCTTAGGGTTAGGGTTAGGGTTAGGGCTAGGGTTAGGACACGGCTTAGGGTACGGGTTCGGGTACGGGTTCGTGTACGGCGTAGGGTATGGGTTTGGGTTAGGGTTAGGGTTAGTTTGAAGGTTAGGGCTCGGTTTAGGGTACGGGTTAGGATTAGGGTTCATGTTAGGGTTAGGGTAGGGGTTAGGGTTAGGGTAGTTATTAAACCTATCCCACTCTCTAGATACCCCTTAGCACGTCAAGGAATATTATTTGGGGGTCCAGCCATGGAGAAGAGTTTAGACACTAGGAGAAGATAAGGAACACACCCATTATCAAGAAATCACATTAGGATTCTCTTTTTAACCTGTTCCTTAAAACACTAGTGCTTAGGAAATCTATTGGAGGCAGAAGCAGTCAAGGGTAGCTTAGGGTTAGGGTTAGGGTTATTGTTAGGGTAAGGCTTAGGGTACGCGTTCGGGTACGGCATAGGGTATGGGTTAGGGTTAGGGTTAGGGTTAGTTTGAGGGTTAGGGCTCGGTTTACGGTACGGGTTAGGATTAGGGTACGTGTTAGGGTTAGGGTAGGGGTTAGGGTTAGGGTACGCGTTAGGGTTAGGGTAGTTATTAAACCTATCCCACTCCCTAGATACCCCTTAGCACGTCAAGGAATATTATTTGGGGGACCAGCCATGGAGAAGAGTTTAGACAGTAGGAGAAGATAAGGAACACACCCATTATCAAGAAATCACATTAGGATTCTCTTTTTAACCTGTTCCTTAAAACACTAGTGCTTAGGAAATCTATTGGAGGAAGAAGCAGTCAAGGGTAGCTTAGGGTTAGCGTTAGGGTTAGGGCTAGGTTTAGGACACGGCTTAGGGTACGGGTTCGGGTACGGGTTCGTGTACGGCGTAGGGTATGGGTTTAGGTTAGGGTTAGGGTTAGTTTGAAGTTTAGGGCTCGGTTTAGGGTACGGGTTAGGATTAGGGTTCGTGTTAGGGTTAGGGTAGGGGTTAGGGTTAGGGTACGCGTTAGGGTTAGGGTAGTTATTAAACCTATCCCACTCTCTAGATACCCCTTAGCACGTCAAGGAATATTATTTGGGGGTCCAGCCATGGAGAAGAGTTTAGACACTAGGAGAAGATAAGGAACACACCCATTATCCTGAAATCACATTAGGATTCCCTTTTTAACCTGTTCCTTAATACACTAGTGCTTAGGAAATCTATTGGAGGCAGAAGCAGTCAAGGGTAGCTTAGAGTTATGGTTAGGGTTAGGGTTATTGTTAGGGTAAGGCTTAGGGTACGGGTTCGGGTACGGTTTCGGGTACGGTATAGGGTATGGGTTAGGGTTAGTGTTAGGGTTAGTTTGAGGGTTAGGGCTCGGTTTAGGGTACGGGTTAGGATTAGGGTACGTGTTAGGGTTAGGGTAGGGGTTAGGGTTAGAGTACGCGTTAGGGTTAGGGTAGTTATTAAACCTATCCCACTCTCTAGATACCCCTTAGCACGTCAAGGAATATTATTTGGGTGTCCAGCCATGGAGAAGAGTTTAGACACTAGGAGAAGATAAGGAACACACCCATTATCAAGAAATCACATTAGGATTCTCTTTTTAACCTGTTCCTTAAAACACTAGTGCTTAGGAAATCTATTGGAGGCAGAAGCAGTCAAGGGTAGCTTAGGGTTAGGGTTAGGGTTAGGGCTAGAGTTAGGGTACGGCATAGGGTACGGGTTCGGGTACGGGTTCGTGTACGGCGTAGGGTATGGGTTAGAGTTAGGGTTAGGGTTAGTTTGAAGGTTAGGGCTCGGTTTAGGTTTCGGCTTAGGATTAGGGTACGTGTTAGGGTTAGGGTAGGGGTTAGGGTTATGGTACGCGTTAGGGTTAGTGTAGATATTAAACCTATCCCACTCTCTAGATACCCCTTAGCACGTCAAGGAATATTATTTGGGGGTCCAGCCATGGAGAAGAGTTTAGACACTAGGAGAAGATAAGGAACACACCCATTATCAAGAAATCACATTAGGATTCTCTTTTTAACCTGTTCCTTAAAACACTTGTGCTTAGGAAATCTATTGGAGGCAGAAGAAATCAAGGGTAGCTTAGGGTTAGGGTTAGGGTTAGGGTTAGGTTTAGGGTACGGCTTAGGGTACGGGTTCGGGCACGGGTTCGTGTACGGCGTAGGGTATGGGTTAGGGTTAGGGTTAGGGTTAGTTTGAAGGTTAGGGCTCGGTTTAGGGCACGGGTTAATATTAGGGTTCGTGTTAGGGTTAGGGTAGGGGTTAGGGTTAGGGTACGCGTTAAGGTTAGGGTAGTTATTAAACCTATCCCACTCTCTAGATACCCCTTAGCACGTCAAGGAATATTATTTGGGGGTCCAGCCATGGAGAAGAGTTTAGACACTAGGAGAAGATAAGGAACACACCCATTATCCTGAAATCACATTAGGATTCTCTTTTTAACCTGTTCCTTAAAACACTAGTGCTTAGGAAATCTATTGGAGGCAGAAGCAGTCAAGGGTAGCTTAGGGTTAGGGTTAGGGTTAGGGTTAGGGTTAGGGTACGGCTTAGGGTACGGGTTCGGGTACGGGTTCGCGTACGGCGTAGGGTATGGGTTAGGGTTAGGGTTAGGGTTAGTTTGAAGGTTAGGGCTCGGTTTAGGGCACGGGTTAGGATTAGGGTTCGTGTTAGGGTTAGGGTAGGGGTTAGGGTTAGGGTACGCGTTAAGCTTAGGGTAGTTATTAAACCTATCCCACTCTCTAGATACCCCTTAGCACGTCAAGGAATATTATTTGGGGGTCCAGCCATGGAGAAGATTTTAGACACTAGGAGAAGATAAGGAACACACCCATTATCCTGAAATCACATTAGCATTCTCTTTTTAACCTGTTCCTTAATACACTAGTGCTTAGGAAATCTATTGGAGGCAGAAGCAGTCAAGGGTAGCTTAGGGTTAGGGTTAGGGTTAGGGTTAGGTTTAGGGTACGGCTTAGGGTACGGGTTCGGGTAAGGGTTCGAGTACGGCGTAGGGTATGGGTTAGGGTTAGAGTTAGGGTTAATTTGAGGGTTAGGGCTCGGTTTAGGTTACGGGTTAGGATTAGTGTACGTGTTAGGGTTAAGGTAGAGGTTAGGGTTAGGGTACGCGTTAGGGTAAGGGTAGTTATTAAACCTATCCCACTCTCTAGATACCCCTTAGCACGTCAAGGAATATTATTTGGGGGTCCAGCCATGGAGAAGAGTTTAGACACTAGGAGAAGATAAGGAACACACCCATTATCAAGAAATCACATTAGGATTCTCTTTTTAACCTGTTCCTTAAAACACTAGTGCTTACGAAATCTATTGGAGGCAGAAGCAGTCAAGGGTAGCTTAGAGTTATGGTTAGGGTTAGGGTTATTGTTAGGGTAAGGCTTAGGGTACGGGTTCGGGTACGGTTTCGGGTACGGTATAGGGTATGGGTTAGGGTTAGGGTTAGGGTTAGTTTGAGGGTTAGGGCTCGGTTTAGGGTACGGGTTAGGATTAGGGTACGTGTTAGGGTTAGGGTAGGGGTTAGGGTTAGGGTATGCGTTAGGGTTAGGGTATTTATTAAACCTATCCCACTCTCTAGATACCCCTTAGCACGTCAAGGAATATTATTTGGGGGTCCAGCCATGGAGAAGAGTTTAGACACTAGGAGAAGATAAGGAACACACCCGTCATCAAGAAATCACATTAGGATTCTCTTTTTAACCTGTTCCTTAAAACACTAGTGCTTAGGAAATCTATTGGAGGCAGAAGCAGTCAAGGGTAGCTTAGGGTTAGGGTTAGGTTTAGGGTACGGCTTAGGGTACGGGTTCGTGTACGGGTTCGGGTACGGTTTTGGGTATGGCGTAGGATATGGGATAGGGTTAAGGTTAGGGTTAGTTTGAGGGTTAGGGCTCGGTTTAGGGTACGGGTTAGGATTAGGGTACGTGTTAGGGTTAGGGTAGGGGTTAGGGTTAGGGTACGCGTTAGGGTTAGGGTAGTTATTAAACCTATCCCACTCTCTAGATACCCCTTAGCACGTCAAGGAATATTATTTGGGGGTCCAGCCATGGAGAAGTGTTTAGACACTAGGAGAAGATAAGGAACACACCCATTATCCTGAAATCACATTAGGATTCTCTTTTTAACCTGTTCCTTAATACACTAGTGCTTAGGAAATGTATTGGAGGCAGAAGCAGTCAAGGGTAGCTTAGGGTTAGGGTTACGGTTAGGGTTAGGGTTAGGGTTATTGTTAGGGTAAGGCTTAGGGTACGGGTTCGGGTACGGCATAGGGTATGGGTTAGGGTTAGGGTTAGGGTTAGTTTGTGGGTTAGGGCTCGGTTTAGGGTACGGGTTAGGAGTAGGGTACGTGTTAGGGTTAGGGTTAGGGTACGCGTTAGGGTTAGGATAGTTATTAAACCTATCCCACTCCCTAGATACCCCTTAGCACGTCAAGGAATATTATTTGGGGGTCCAGCCATGGAGAAGAGTTTAGACAGTAGGAGAAGATAAGGAACACACCCATTATCAAGAAATCACATTAGGATTCTCTTTTTAACCTGTTCCTTAAAACACTAGTGCTTAGGAAATCTATTGGAGGCAAAGCAGTCAAGGGTAGCTTAGGGTTAGGGTTAGGGTTAGGGTTAGGGTACGGCTTAGGGTACGGGTTCGGGTACGGGTTCGTGTACGCTGTAGGGTATGTGTTAGGGTTAGGGTTAGGGTTAGTTTGAAGGTTAGGGCTCGGTTTAGGGTACGGGTTAGGATTAGGGTTCGTGTTAGGGTTAGGGTAGAGGTTAGGGATAGGGTACGCGTTAGGGTTAGGGTAGTTATTAAACCTATCCCACTCTCTAGATACCCCTTAGCACGTCAAGGAATATTATTTGGGGGTCCAGCCATGGAGAAGAGTTTAGACACTAGGAGAAGATAAGGAACACACCCATTATCAAGAAATCACATTAGGATTCTCTTTTTAACCTGTTCCTTAAAACACTAGTGCTTAGGAAATCTATTGGAGGCAGAAGCAGTCAAGGGTAGCTTAGGGTTAGGGTTAGGGTTAGGGCTAGGGTTAGGACACGGCTTAGGGTACGGGTTCGGGTACGGGTTCGTGTACGGCGTAGGGTATGCGTTTGGGTTAGGGTTAGGATTAGTTTGAAGGTTAGGGCTCGGTTTAGGGTACGGGTTAGGATTAGGGTTCGTGTTAGGGTTAGGGTAGGGGTTAGGGTTAGGGTACGCGTTAGGTTTAGGGTAGTTATTAAACCTATCCCACTCTCTAGATACCCCTTAGCACGTCAAGGAATATTATTTGGGGGTCCAGCCATGGAGAAGAGTTTAGACACTAGGAGAAGATAAGGAACACACCCATTATCCTGAAATCACATTAGGATTCTCTTTTTAACCTGTTCCTTAATACACTAGTGCTTAGGAAATCTATTGGAGGCAGAAGCAGTCAAGGGTAGCTTAGGGTTAGGGTTAGGGTTAGGGTTAGGGTTAGGGTACGGCTTAGGGTACGGGTTCGGGTACGGGTTCGTGTACGGCGTAGGGTATGGGTTAGGGTTAGGGTTAGGGTTAGTTTGAGGGTTAGGGCTCCGTTTAGGGTACGGGTTAGGATTAGGGTTCGTGTTAGGGTTAGGGTAGGGGTTAGGGTTAGGGTACGCGTTAGGGTTAGGGTAGTTATTAAACCTATCCCACTCTCTAGATACCCCTTAGCACGTCAAGGAATATTAATTGGGGGTCCAGCCATGGAGAAGAGTTTAGACACTAGGAGAAGATAAGGAACACACCCATTATCCTGAAATCACATTAGGATTCTCTTTTTAACCTGTTCCTTAATACACTAGTGCTTAGGAAATCTATTGGAGGCAGAAGCAGTCAAGGGTAGCTTAGGGTTAGGGTTACGGTTAGGGTTAGGGTTAGGGTTATTGTTAGGGTAAGGCTTAGGGTACGGGTTCAGGTACGGCATAGGGTATGGGTTAGGGTTAGGGTTAGGGTTAGTTTGAGGGTTAGGGCTCGGTTTAGGGTACGGGTTAGGTGTAGGGTACGGGTTAGGATTAGGGTTCGTGTTAGGGTTAGGGTAGGGGTTAGGGTTAGGGTACGCGTTAGGGTTAGGGTAGTTATTAAACCTATCCCACTCCCTAGATACCCCTTAGCACGTCAAGGAATATTATTTGGGGGTCCAGCAATGGAGAAGAGTTTAGACACTAGGAGAAGATAAGGAACACACCCATTATCAAGAAATCACATTAGGATTCTCTTTTTAACCTGTTCCTTAAAACACTAGTGCTTAGGAAATCTATTGGAGGCAGAAGCAGTCAAGGGTAGCTTAGGGTTAGGGTTAGGGTTAGGGCTAGGGTTAGGATACGGCTTAGGGTACGGGTTCGGGTACGGGTTCGTGTACGGCGTAGGGTATGGGTTTGGGTTAGGGTTAGGATTAGTTTGAAGGTTAGGGCTCGGTTTAGGGTACGGGTTAGGATTAGGGTTCGTGTTAGGGTTAGGGTAGGGGTTAGGGTTAGGGTACGCGTTAGGGTTAGGGTAGTTATTAAACCTATCCCACTCTCTAGATACCCCTTAGCACGTCAAGGAATATTATTTGGGGGTCCAGCCATGGAGAAGAGTTTAGACACTAGGAGAAGATAAGGAACACACCCATTATCAAGAAATCACATTAGGATTCTCTTTTTAACCTGTTCCTTAAAACACTAGTGCTTAGGAAATCTATTGGAGGCAGAAGCAGTCAAGGGTAGCTTAGGGTTAGGGTTAGGGTTAGGGTACGGCTTAGGGTACGGGTTCGGGTAAGGGTTCGGGTACGGGTTCGGGTACGGCGTAGGGTATGGGTTAGGTTTAGGGTTAGGGTTAGTTTGAGGGTTAGGGCTCGGTTTAGGTTACGGGTTAGGATTAGGGTACGTGTTAGGGTTAGGGTAGGGGTTAGGGTTAGGGTACGCGTTAGGGTTAGGGTAGTTATTAAACCTATCCCACTCTCTAGATACCCCTTAGCACGTCAAGGAATATTATTTGGGGGTCCAGCCATGGAGAAAAGTTTAGACACTAGGAGAAGATACGGAACACACCCATTATCAAGAAATCACATTAGGATTCTCTTTTTAACCTGTTCCTTAAAACACTAGTGCTTAGGAAATCTATTGGAGGCAGAAGCAGTCAAGGGTAGCTTAGGGTTAGGGTTAGGTTTAGGGTTAGGGTTAGGGTTAGGGTTAGGGTTAGGGTACGGCTTAGTGTACGGGTTCGGGTATGGCGTAGGGTATGGGTTAGGGTTAGGGTTAGGGTTAGTTTGAGGGTTAGGGCTCGGTTTAGGTTACGGGTTAGGATTAGGGTACGTGTTAGGGTTAGGGTAGGGGTTAGGGTTAGGGTACGCGTTAGGGTTAGGGTAGTTATTAAACCTATCCCACTCTCTAGATAACCCTTAGCACGTCAAGGAATATTATTTGGGGGTCCAGCCATGGAGAAGAGTTTAGACACTAGGAGAAGATAAGGAACACACCCATTATCAAGAAATCACATTAGGATTCTCTTTTTAACCTGTTCCTTAAAACACTAGTGCTTAGGAAATCTATTGGAGGCAGAAGCAGTCAAGGGTAGCTTAGGGTTAGGGTTAGGGTTAGGGTTAGGGTTAGCTTTAGGGTACGGCTTAGGGTACGGGTTCGGGTACGGGTTCGGGTACGGCGTAGGGTATGGGTTAGGGTTAGGGTTAGGGTTAGTTTGAGGGTTAGGGCTCGGTTTAGGGTACGGGTTAGGATTAGGGTACGTGTTAGGGTTAGGGTACGCGTTAGGGTTAGGGTAGTTATTAAACCTATCCCACTCTCTAGATACCCCTTAGCACGTCAAGGAATATTATTTGGGTGTCCAGCCATGGAGAAGAGTTTAGACACTAGGAGAAGATAAGGAACACACCCATTATCAAGAAATCACATTAGGATTCACTTTTTAACCTGTTCCTTAATACACTAGTGCTTAAGAAATCTATTGGAGGCAGAAGCAGTCAAGGGTAGCTTAGGGTTAGGGTTAGGGTTAGGGTTAGGTTTAGGGTACGGCTTAGGGTACGGGTTCGGTTACGGGTTCGGGTACGGGTTCGGGTACGGCGTAGGGTATGGGTTAGGGTTAGGGTTAGGGTTAGTTTGAGGGTTAGGGCTCGGTTTAGGGTACGGGTTAGGATTAGTGTACGTGTTAGGGTTAGGGTAGAGGTTAGGGTTAGGGTATGCGTTAGGGTTAGGGTAGTTATTAAACCTATCCCACTCTCTAGATACCCCTTAGCACGTCAAGGAATATTATTTGGGGGGCCAGCCATGGAGAAGAGTTTAGACACTAGGAGAAGATAAGGAACACACCCATTATCAAGAAATCACATTAGGATTCTCTTTTTAACCTGTTCCTTAAAACACTAGTGCTTAGGAAATCTATTGGAGGCAGAAGCAGTCAAGGGTAGCTTAGGGTTAGGGTTAGGGTTATTGTTAGGGTAAGGCTTAGGGTACGGGTTCGGGTACGGCATAGGGTATGGGTTAGGGTTAGGGTTAGGTTTAGTTTGAGGGTTAGGGCTCGGTTTAGGGTACGGGTTAGGAGTAGGGTACGTGTTAGGGTTAGGGTAGGGGTTAGGGTTAGGGTACGCGTTAGGGTTAGGGTGGTTATTAAACCTAACCCACTCCCTAGATACCCCTTAGCACGTCAAGGAATATTATTTGGGGGTGCAGCCATGGAGAAGAGTTTAGACAGTAGGAGAAGATAAGGAACACACCCATTATCAAGAAATCACATTAGGATTCTCTCTTTAACCTGTTCCTTAAAACACTAGTGCTTAGGAAATCTATTGGAGGCAGAAGCAGTCAAGGGTAGCTTAGGGTTAGGGTTAGGGTTAGGGTTAGGGTTAGGGTACTGCTTAGGGTACGGGTTCGGGTACGGGTTCGTGTACGCTGTAGGGTATCGGTTAGGGTTAGGGTTAGGGTTAGTTTGAAGGTTAGGGCTCGGTTTAGGGTACGGGTTAGGATTAGGGTTCGTGTTAGGGTTAGGGTAGGGGTTAGGGTTAGGGTACGCATTAGGGTTAGGGTAGTTATTAAACCTATCCCACTCTCTAGATACCCCTTAGCACGTCAAGGAATATTATTTGGGGGTCCAGCCATGGAGAAGTGTTTAGACACTAGGAGAAGATAAGGAACACACCCATTATCAAGAAATCACATTAGGATTCTCTTTTTAACCTGTTCCTTAAAACACTAGTGCTTAGGAAATCTATTGGAGGCAGAAGCAGTCAAGGGTAGCTTAGGGTTAGGGTTTGGGTTAGGGTACGGCTTAGGGTACGGGTTCGGGTACGGGTTCGGGTACGGGTTTGGGTATGGCGTAGGATATGGGTTAGGGTTAGGGTTAGGGTTAGTTTGAGGGTTAGGGCTCGGTTTAGGGTACGGGTTAGGATTAGGGTACGTGTTAGGGTGAGGTTAGGGGTTAGGGTTAGGGTACGCGTTAGGGTTAGGGTAGTTATTAAACCTATCCCACTCTCTAGATACCCCTTATCACGTCAAGGAATATTATTTGGGGGTCCAGCCATGGAGAAAAGTTTAGACACTAGGAGAAGATAAGGAACACACCCATTATCAAGAAATCACATTAGGATTCTCTTTTTAACCTGTTCCTTAAAACACTAGTGCTTAGGAAATCTATTGGAGGCAGAAGCAGTCAAGGGTAGCTTAGGGTTAGGGTAAGGCTTAGGGTACGGGTTCGGGTACGGCATAGGGTATGGGTTAGGGTTAGGGTTAGGGTTAGTTTGAGGGTTAGGGCTCGGTTTAGGGTACGGGTTAGGATTAGGGTACGTGTTAGGGTTAGGGTAGGGGTTAGGGTTAGGGTACGCGTTAGGGTTAGGGTAGTTATTAAACCTATCCCACTCCCTAGATACCCCTTAGCACGTCAAGGAATATTATTTGGGGGACCAGCCATGGAGAAGAGTTTAGACAGTAGGAGAAGATAAGGAACACACCCATTATCAAGAAATCACATTAGGATTCTCTTTTTAACCTGTTCCTTAAAACACTAGTGCTTAGGAAATCTATTGGAGGAAGAAGCAGTCAAGGGTAGCTTAGGGTTAGTGTTAGGGTTAGGGCTAGGGTTAGGACACGGCTTAGGGTACGGGTTCGGGTACGGGTTCATGTACGGCGTAGGGTATGGGTTTGGGTTAGGGTTAGGGTTAGTT
Organism: Eschrichtius robustus; assembly: GCF_028021215.1. Taxonomy (NCBI): domain Eukaryota; kingdom Metazoa; phylum Chordata; class Mammalia; order Artiodactyla; family Eschrichtiidae; genus Eschrichtius; species Eschrichtius robustus. The sequence goes on from NW_027175233.1 coordinate 229,212, forward strand.
TGAAGGTTAGGGCTCGGTTTAGGGTACGGGTTAGGATTAGGGTTCGTGTTAGGGTTAGGGTAGGGGTTAGGGTTAGGGTACGCGTTAGGGTTAGGGTAGTTATTAAACCTATCCCACTCTCTAGATACCCCTTAGCACGTCAAGGATTATTATTTGGGGGTCCAGCCATGGAGAAGAGTTTAGACACTAGGAGAAGATAAGGAACACACCCTTTATCAAGAAATCACATTAGGATTCTCTTTTTAACCTGTTCCTTAAAACACTAGTGCTTAGGAAATCTATTGGAGGCAGAAGCAGTCAAGGGTAGCTTAGGGTTAGGGTTAGGGTTATGGCTAGGGTTAGGACACGGCTTAGGGTACGGGTTCGGGTACGGGTTCGTGTACGGCGTAGGGTATGGGTTTGGGTTAGTGTTAGGGTTAGTTTGAAGGTTAGGGCTCGGTTTAGGGTACGGGTTAGGATTAGGGTTCGTGTTAGGGTTAGGGTAGGGGTTAGGGTTAGGGTACGCGTTAGGGTTAGGGTAGTTATTAAACCTATCCCACTCTCTAGATACCCCTTAGCACGTCAAGGAATATTATTTGGGGTTCCAGCCATGGAGAAGAGTTTAGACACTAGGAGAAGATAAAGAACACACCCATTATCCTGAAATCACATTAGGATTCTCTTTTTAACCTGTTCCTTAATACACTAGTGCTTAGGAAATCTATTGGAGGCAGAAGTAGTCAAGGGTAGCTTAGGTTTAGGGTTACGGTTAGGGTTAGGGTTAGGGTACGGCTTAGGGTACGGGTTCGGGTACGGGTTCGGGTACGGCGTAAGGTATGGGTTAGGGTTAGGGTTAGGGTTAGTTTGAGGTTTAGGGCTCGGTTTAGGGTACGGGTTAGGATTAGGGTACGTGTTAGGGTTAGGGTAGGGGTTAGGGTTAGGGTACGCGTTAGGGTTAGGGTAGTTATTAAACCTATCCCACTCTCGAGATACCCCTTAGCACGTCAAGGAATATTATTTGGGGGTCCAGCCATGGAGAAGAGTTTAGACACTAGGAGAAGATAAGGAACACACCCATTATCCTGAAATCACATTAGGATTCTCTTTTTAACCTGTTCCTTAAAACACTAGTGCTTAGGAAATCTATTGGAGGCAGAAGCAGTCAAGGGTAGCTTAGGGTTAGGGTTAGGGTTAGGGTACGGCTTAGGGTACGGGTTCGGGAACGGGTTCGGGTACGGGTTCGGATACGGCGTAGGGTATGGGTTAGGTTTAGGGTTAGGGTTAGTTTGAGGGTTAGGGCTCGGTTTAGGTTACGGGTTAGGATTAGGGTACGTGTTAGGGTTAGGGTAGGGGTTAGGGTTAGGGTACGCGTTAGGGTTAGGGTAGTTATTAAACCTATCCCACTCTCTAGATACCCCTTAGCACGTCAAGGAATATTATTTGGGGGTCCAGCCATGGAGAAGAGTTTAGACACTAGGAGAAGATAAGGAACACACCCATTATCAAGAAATCACATTAGGATTCTCTTTTTAACCTGTTCCTTAAAACACTAGTGCTTAGGAAATCTATTGGAGGCAAAGCAGTCAAGGGTAGCTTAGGGTTAGGGTTAGGGTTATTGTTAGGGTAAGGCTTAGGGTACGGGTTCGGGTACGGCATAGGGTATGGGTTAGGGTTAGGGTTAGGGTTAGTTTGAGGGTTAGGGCTCGGTTTAGGGTACGGGTTAGGATTAGGGTACGTGTTAGGTTTAGGGTAGGGGTTAGGGTTAGGGTACGCGTTAGGGTTAGGGTAGTTATTAAACCTATCCCACTCCCTAGATGCCCATTAGCACGTCAAGGAATATTATTTGGGGGACCAGCCATGGAGAAGAGTTTAGACACTAGGAGAAGATAAGGAACACACCCATTATCAAGAAATCACATTAGGATTCTCTTTTTAACCTGTTCCTTAAAACACTAGTGCTTAGGAAATCTATTGGAGGCAGAAGCAGTCAAGGGTAGCTTAGGGTTAGGGTTAGGGTTAGGGTTAGGGTTAGGGTTAGGGTACGGGTTCGGGTACGGGTTCGTGTACGGCGTAGGTTATGGGTTAGGGTTAGGGTTAGGGTTAGTTTGAAGGTTAGGGCTCGGTTTAGGGTACGGGTTAGGATTAGGGTTCGTGTTAGTGTTAGGGTAGGGGTTAGGGTTAGGGTACGCGTTAGGGTTAGGGTAGTTATTAAACCTATCCCACTCTCTAGATACCCCTTAGCACGTCAAGGAATATTATTTGGGTGTCCAGACATGGAGAAGAGTTTAGACACTAGGAGAAGATAAGGAACACACCCATTATCAAGAAATCACATTAGGATTCTCTTTTTAACCTGTTCCTTAAAACACTAGTGCTTAGGAAATCTATTGGAGGCAGAAGCAGTCAAGGGTAGCTTAGGGTTAGGGTTAGGGTTAGGTCTAGGGTTAGGACACGGCTTAGGGTACGGGTTCGGGTACGGGTTTGGGTTAGGGTTAGGGTTAGTTTGAAGGTTAGGGCTCGGTTTAGGGTACAAGTTAGGATTAGGGTTCGTGTTAGGGTTAGGGTAGGGGTTAGGGTTAGGGTACGCGTTAGGGTTAGGGTAGTTATTAAACCTATCCCACTCTCTAGATACTCCTTAGCACGTCAAGGAATATTATTTGGTGGTCCAGCCATGGAGAAGAGTTTAGACACTAGGAGAAGATAAGGAACACACCCATTATCCTGAAATCACATTAGGATTCTCTTTTTAACCTGTTCCTTAATACAATAGTGCTTAGGAAATCTATTGGAGGCCGAAGCAGTCAAGGGTAGCTTAGGGTTAGGGTTAGGGTTAGGGTTAGGGTTAGGGTACGGCTTAGGGTGCGGGTTCGGGTATGGGTTTGTGTACGCTGTAGGGTATGGTTTAGGGTTAGGGTTAGGGTTAGTTTGAAGGTTAGGGCTCGGTTTAGGGTACAGGTTAGGATTAGGGTTCGTGTTAGGGTTAGGGTAGGGGTTAGGGTTAGGTTACGCGTTAGGGTTAGGGTAGTTAATAAACCTATCCCACTCTCTAGATACCCCTTAGCACGTCAAGGAATATTATTTGGGGGTCCAGCCATGGAGAAGAGTTTAGACACTAGGAGAAGATAAGGAACACACCCATTATCAAGAAATCACATTAGGATTCTCTTTTTAACCTGTTCCTTAAAACACTAGTGCTTAGGAAATCTATTGGAGGCAGAAGCAGTCAAGGGTAGCTTAGGGTTAGGGTTAGGGTTAGGGCTAGGGTTAGACACGGCTTAGGGTACGGGTTCGGGTACGGGTTCGTGTACGGCGTAGGGTATGGGTTTGGGTTAGGGTTAGGGTTAGTTTGAAGGTTAGGGCTCGGTTTAGGGTACGGGTTAGGATTAGGGTTCGTGTTAGGGTTAGGGTAGGGGTTAGGGTTAGGGTACGCGTTAGGGTTAGGGTAGTTATTAAACCTATCCCACTCTCTAGATACCCCTTAGCACGTCAAGGAATATTATTTGGGGGTCCAGCCATGGAGAAGAGTTTAGACACTAGGAGAAGATAAGGAACACACCCATTATCCTGAAATCACATTAGGATTCTCTTTTTAACCTGTTCCTTAAAACACTAGTGCTTAGGAAATCTATTGGAGGCAGAAGCAGTCAAGGGTAGCTTAGGGTTAGGGTTAGGGTTAGGGTTAGGGTTAGGGTACGGCTTAGGGTACGGGTTTGGGTACGGGTTCGCGTACGGCGTAGGGTATGGGTTAGGGTTAGGGTTAGGGTTAGTTTGAAGGTTAGGGCTCGGTTTAGGGCACGGGTTAGGATTAGGGTTCGTGTTAGGGTTAGGGTAGGGGTTAGGGTTAGGGTACGCGTTAAGCTTAGGGTAGTTATTAAACCTATCCCACTCTCTAGATACCCCTTAGCACGTCAAGGAATATTATTTGGGGGTCCAGCCATGGAGAAGATTTTAGACACTAGGAGAAGATAAGGAACACACCCATTATCCTGAAATCACATTAGGATTCTCTTTTTAACCTGTTCCTTAATACACTAGTGCTTAGGAAATCTATTGGAGGCAGAAGCAGTCAAGGGTAGCTTAGGGTTAGGGTTAGGGTTAGGGTTAGGTTTAGGGTACGGCTTAGGGTACGGGTTCGGGTAAGGGTTCGAGTACGGCGTAGGGTATGGGTTAGGGTTAGGGTTAGGGTTAATTTGAGGGTTAGGGCTCGGTTTAGGTTACGGGTTAGGATTAGGGTTCGTGTTAGGGTTAGGGTAGGGGTTAGGGTTAGGGTAGTTATTAAACCTATCCCACTCTCTAGATACCCCTTAGCACGTCAAGGAATATTATTTGGGGGTCCAGCCATGGAGAAGAGTTTAGACACTAGGAGAAGATAAGGAACACACCCGTCATCAAGAAATCACATTAGGATTCTCTTTTTAACCTGTTCCTTAAAACACTAGTGCTTAGGAAATCTATTGGAGGCAGAAGCAGTCAAGGGTAGCTTAGGGTTAGGGTTAGGGTTAGGGTACGGCTTAGGGTACGGGTTCGTGTACGGGTTCGGGTACGGTTTTGGGTATGGCGTAGGATATGGGTTAGGGTTAGGGTTAGGGTTAGTTTGAGGGTTAGGGCTCGGTTTAGGGTACGGGTTAGGATTAGGGTACGTGTTAGGGTTAGGGTAGGGGTTAGGGTTAGAGTACGCGTTAGGGTTAGGTTAGTTATTAAACCTATCCCACTCTCTAGATACCCCTTAGCACGTCAAGGGATATTATTTGGGGGTCCAGCCATGGAGAAGAGTTTAGACACTAGGAGAAGATAAGGAACACACCCATTATCCTGAAATCACAATAGGATTCTCTTTTTAACCTGTTCCTTAATACACAAGTGCTTAGGAAATCTATTGGAGGCAGAAGCAGTCAAGGGTAGCTTAGGGCTAGGGTTAGGGTTAGGGTTAGCGTTAGGGTTAGGGTTAGGGTACGGCTTAGGGTACGGGTTCGGGTACGGGTTCGGGTACGGCGTAGGGTATGGTTTAAGGTTAGGGTTAGGGTTAGTTTGAGGGTTAGGGCTCGGTTTAGGTTACGGGTTAGGATTAGTGTACATGTTAAGGTTAGGGTAGAGGTTAGGGTTAGGGTACGCGTTAGGGTTAGGGTAGTTATTAAACCTATCCCACTCTCTAGATACCCCTTAGCACGTCAAGGAATATTATTTGGGGGTCCAGCCATGGAGAAGAGTTTAGACACTAGGAGAAGATAAGGAACACACCCATTATCAAGAAATCACATTAGGATTCTCTTTTTAACCTGTTCCTTAAAACACTAGTGCTTAGGAAATCTATAGGAGGCAGAAGCAGTCAAGGGTAGCTTAGGGTTAGGGTTAGGGTTAGGGTTAGGTTTAGGGTACGGCTTAGGGTACGGGTTCGGGTATGGGTTCGGGTACGGCGTAGGTTATGGGTTAGGGTTAGGGTTAGGGTTAGTTTGAGGGTTAGGGCTCGGTTTAGGGTACGGGTTAGGATTAGTGTACGTGTTAGGGTTAGGGTAGAGGTTAGGGTTAGGGTATGCGTTAGGGTTCGGGTAGTTATTAAACCTATCCCACTCTCTAGATACCCCTTAGCACGTCAAGGAATATTATTTGGGGATCCAGCCATGGAGAAGAGTTTAGACACTAGGAGAAGATAAGGAACACACCCATTATCAAGAAATCACATTAGGATTCTCTTTTTAACCTGTTCCTTAAAACACTTGTGCTTAGGAAATCTATTGGAGGCAGAAGCAGTCAAGGGTAGCTTAGGTTTAGGGTTAGGGTTAGGGTTAGGGTTAGCTTTAGGGTACGACTTAGTGTACGGGTTCGGGTACGGGTTCGGGTACGGCGTATGGTATGGGTTAGGGTTAGGGTTAGGTTTAGTTTGAGGGTTAGGGATCGGTTTAGGGTACGGGTTAGGATTAGGGTACGTGTTAGGGTTAGGGTACGCGTTAGGGTTAGGGTAGTTATTAAACCTATCCCACTCTCTAGATACCCCTTAGCACGTCAAGGGATATTATTTGGGGGTCCAGCCATGGAGAAGAGTTTAGACACTAGGAGAAGATAAGGAACACACCCATTATCCTGAAATCACAATAGGATTCTCTTTTTAACCTGTTCCTTAATACACAAGTGCTTAGGAAATCTATTGGAGGCAGAAGCAGTCAAGGGTAGCTTAGGGCTAGGGTTAGGGTTAGGGTTAGGGTTAGCGTTAGGGTTAGGGTTAGGGTACGGCTTAGGGTACGGGTTCGGGTACGGGTTCGGGTACGGCGTAGGGTATGGTTTAAGGTTAGGGTTAGGGTTAGTTTGAGGGTTAGGGCTCGGTTTAGGTTACGGGTTAGGATTAGTGTACATGTTAAGGTTAGGGTAGAGGTTAGGGTTAGGGTACGCGTTAGGGTTAGGGTAGTTATTAAACCTATCCCACTCTCTAGATACCCCTTAGCACGTCAAGGAATATTATTTGGGGGTCCAGCCATGGAGAAGAGTTTAGACACTAGGAGAAGATAAGGAACACACCCATTATCAAGAAATCACATTAGGATTCTCTTTTTAACCTGTTCCTTAAAACACTAGTGCTTAGGAAATCTATAGGAGGCAGAAGCAGTCAAGGGTAGCTTAGGGTTAGGGTTAGGGTTAGGGTTAGGTTTAGGGTACGGCTTAGGGTACGGGTTCGGGTATGGGTTCGGGTACGGCGTAGGTTATGGGTTAGGGTTAGGGTTAGGGTTAGTTTGAGGGTTAGGGCTCGGTTTAGGGTACGGGTTAGGATTAGTGTACGTGTTAGGGTTAGGGTAGAGGTTAGGGTTAGGGTATGCGTTAGGGTTCGGGTAGTTATTAAACCTATCCCACTCTCTAGATACCCCTTAGCACGTCAAGGAATATTATTTGGGGATCCAGCCATGGAGAAGAGTTTAGACACTAGGAGAAGATAAGGAACACACCCATTATCAAGAAATCACATTAGGATTCTCTTTTTAACCTGTTCCTTAAAACACTAGTGCTTAGGAAATCTATTGGAGGCAGAAGCAGTCAAGGGTAGCTTAGGGTTAGGGTTAGGGTTAGGGTACGGCTTAGGGTACGGGTTCGGGAACGGGTTCGGGTACGGGTTCGGATACGGCGTAGGGTATGGGTTAGGTTTAGGGTTAGGGTTAGTTTGAGGGTTAGGGCTCGGTTTAGGTTACGGGTTAGGATTAGGGTACGTGTTAGGGTTAGGGTAGGGGTTAGGGTTAGGGTACGCGTTAGGGTTAGGGTAGTTATTAAACCTATCCCACTCTCTAGATACCCCTTAGCACGTCAAGGAATATTATTTGGGGGTCCAGCCATGGAGAAGAGTTTAGACACTAGGAGAAGATAAGGAACACACCCATTATCAAGAAATCACATTAGGATTCTCTTTTTAACCTGTTCCTTAAAACACTAGTGCTTAGGAAATCTATTGGAGGCAAAGCAGTCAAGGGTAGCTTAGGGTTAGGGTTAGGGTTATTGTTAGGGTAAGGCTTAGGGTACGGGTTCGGGTACGGCATAGGGTATGGGTTAGGGTTAGGGTTAGGGTTAGTTTGAGGGTTAGGGCTCGGTTTAGGGTACGGGTTAGGATTAGGGTACGTGTTAGGTTTAGGGTAGGGGTTAGGGTTAGGGTACGCGTTAGGGTTAGGGTAGTTATTAAACCTATCCCACTCCCTAGATGCCCCTTAGCACGTCAAGGAATATTATTTGGGGGACCAGCCATGGAGAAGAGTTTAGACACTAGGAGAAGATAAGGAACACACCCATTATCAAGAAATCACATTAGGATTCTCTTTTTAACCTGTTCCTTAAAACACTAGTGCTTAGGAAATCTATTGGAGGCAGAAGCAGTCAAGGGTAGCTTAGGGTTAGGGTTAGGGTTAGGGTTAGGGTTAGGGTTAGGGTACGGGTTCGGGTACGGGTTCGTGTACGGCGTAGGTTATAGGTTAGGGTTAGGGTTAGGGTTAGTTTGAAGGTTAGGGCTCGGTTTAGGGTACGGGTTAGGATTAGGGTTCGTGTTAGGGTTAGGGTAGGGGTTAGGGTTAGGGTACGTGTTAGGGTTAGGGTAGTTATTAAACCTATCCCACTCTCTAGATACCCCTTAGCACGTCAAGGAATATTATTTGGGTGTCCAGCCATGGAGAAGAGTTTAGACACTAGGAGAAGATAAGGAACACACCCATTATCAAGAAATCACATTAGGATTCTCTTTTTAACCTGTTCCTTAAAACACTAGTGCTTAGGAAATCTATTGGAGGCAGAAGCAGTCAAGGGTAGCTTAGGGTTAGGGTTAGGGTTAGGTCTAGGGTTAGGACACGGCTTAGGGTACGGGTTCGGGTACGGGTTTGGGTTAGGGTTAGGGTTAGTTTGAAGGTTAGGGCTCGGTTTAGGGTACAAGTTAGGATTAGGGTTCGTGTTAGGGTTAGGGTAGGGGTTAGGGTTAGGGTACGCGTTAGGGTTAGGGTAGTTATTAAACCTATCCCACTCTCTAGATACTCCTTAGCACGTCAAGGAATATTATTTGGTGGTCCAGCCATGGAGAAGAGTTTAGACACTAGGAGAAGATAAGGAACACACCCATTATCCTGAAATCACATTAGGATTCTCTTTTTAACCTGTTCCTTAATACAATAGTGCTTAGGAAATCTATTGGAGGCCGAAGCAGTCAAGGGTAGCTTAGGGTTAGGGTTAGGGTTAGGGTACGGCTTAGGGTGCGGGTTCGGGTATGGGTTCGTGTACGCTGTAGGGTATGGTTTAGGGTTAGGGTTAGGGTTAGTTTGAAGGTTAGGGCTCGGTTTAGGGTACAGGTTAGGATTAGGGTTCGTGTTAGGGTTAGGGTAGGGGTTAGGGTTAGGTTACGCGTTAGGGTTAGGGTAGTTAATAAACCTATCCCACTCTCTAGATACCCCTTAGCACGTCAAGGAATATTATTTGGGGGTCCAGCCATGGAGAAGAGTTTAGACACTAGGAGAAGATAAGGAACACACCCATTATCAAGAAATCACATTAGGATTCTCTTTTTAACCTGTTCCTTAAAACACTAGTGCTTAGGAAATCTATTGGAGGCAGAAGCAGTCAAGGGTAGCTTAGGGTTAGGGTTAGGGTTAGGGCTAGGGTTAGACACGGCTTAGGGTACGGGTTCGGGTACGGGTTCGTGTACGGCGTAGGGTATGGGTTTGGGTTAGGGTTAGGGTTAGTTTGAAGGTTAGGGCTCGGTTTAGGGTACGGGTTAGGATTAGGGTTCGTGTTAGGGTTAGGGTAGGGGTTAGGGTTAGGGTACGCGTTAGGTTTAGGGTAGTTATTAAACCTATCCCACTCTCTAGATACCCCTTAGCACGTCAAGGAATATTATTTGGGGGTCCAGCCATGGAGAAGAGTTTAGACACTAGGAGAAGATAAGGAACACACCCATTATCCTGAAATCACATTAGGATTCTCTTTTTAACCTGTTCCTTAAAACACTAGTGCTTAGGAAATCTATTGGAGGCAGAAGCAGTCAAGGGTAGCTTAGGGTTAGGGTTAGGGTTAGGGTTAGGTTTAGGGTACGGCTTAGGGTACGGGTTCGGGTAAGGGTTCGAGTACGGCGTAGGGTATGGGTTAGGGTTAGGGTTAGGGTTAATTTGAGGGTTAGGGCTCGGTTTAGGTTACGGGTTAGGATTAGTGTACGTGTTAGGGTTAAGGTAGAGGTTAGGGTTAGGGTACGCGTTAGGGTAAGGGTAGTTATTAAACCTATCCCACTCTCTAGATACCCCTTAGCACGTCAAGGAATATTATTTGGGGGTCCAGCCATGGAGAAGAGTTTAGACACTAGGAGAAGATAAGGAACACACCCATTATCAAGAAATCACATTAGGATTCTCTTTTTAACCTGTTCCTTAAAACACTAGTGCTTACGAAATCTATTGGAGGCAGAAGCAGTCAAGGGTAGCTTAGAGTTATGGTTAGGGTTAGGGTTATTGTTAGGGTAAGGCTTAGGGTACGGGTTCGGGTACGGTTTCGGGTACGGTATAGGGTATGGGTTAGGGTTAGGGTTAGGGTTAGTTTGAGGGTTAGGGCTCGGTTTAGGGTACGGGTTAGGATTAGGGTACGTGTTAGGGTTAGGGTAGGGGTTAGGGTTAGGGTATGCGTTAGGGTTAGGGTATTTATTAAACCTATCCCAGTCTCTAGATACCCCTTAGCACGTCAAGGAATATTATTTGGGGGTCCAGCCATGGAGAAGAGTTTAGACACTAGGAGAAGATAAGGAACACACCCGTCATCAAGAAATCACATTAGGATTCTCTTTTTAACCTGTTCCTTAAAACACTAGTGCTTAGGAAATCTATTGGAGGCAGAAGCAGTTAAGGGTAGCTTAGGGTTAGGGTTAGGTTTAGGGTACGGCTTAGGGTACGGGTTCGTGTACGGGTTCGGGTACGGTTTTGGGTATGGCGTAGGATATGGGTTAGGGTTAGGGTTAGGGTTAGTTTGAGGGTTAGGGCTCGGTTTAGGGTACGGGTTAGGATTAGGGTACGTGTTAGGGTTAGGGTAGGGGTTAGGGTTAGAGTACGCGTTAGGGTTAGGGTAGTTATTAAACCTATCCCACTCTCTAGATACCCCTTAGCACGTCAAGGAATATTATTTGGGTGTCCAGCCATGGAGAAGAGTTTAGACACTAGGAGAAGATAAGGAACACACCCATTATCAAGAAATCACATTAGGATTCTCTTTTTAACCTGTTCCTTAAAACACTAGTGCTTAGGAAATCTATTGGAGGCAGAAGCAGTCAAGGGTAGCTTAGGGTTAGGGATAGGGTTAGGGCTAGAGTTAGGGTACGGCATAGGGTACGGGTTCGGGTACGGGTTCGTGTACGGCGTAGGGTATGGGTTAGAGTTAGGGTTAGGGTTAGTTTGAAGGTTAGGGCTCGGTTTAGGTTTCGGCTTAGGATTAGGGTACGTGTTAGGGTTAGGGTAGGGGTTAGGGTTATGGTACGCGTTAGGGTTAGGGTAGTTATTAAACCTATCCCACTCTCTAGATACCCCTTAGCACGTCAAGGAATATTATTTGGGGGTCCAGCCATGGAGAAGAGTTTAGACACTAGGAGAAGATAAGGAACACACCCATTATCCTGAAATCACATTAGGATTCTCTTTTTAACCTGTTCCTTAAAACACTTGTGCTTAGGAAATCTATTGGAGGCAGAAGCAGTCAAGGGTAGCTTAGGTTTAGGGTTAGGGTTAGGGTTAGGGTTAGCTTTAGGGTACGACTTAGTGTACGGGTTCGGGTACGGGTTCGGGTACGGCGTATGGTATGGGTTAGGGTTAGGGTTAGGTTTAGTTTGAGGGTTAGGGATCGGTTTAGGGTACGGGTTAGGATTAGGGTACGTGTTAGGGTTAGGGTACGCGTTAGGGTTAGGGTAGTTATTAAACCTATCCCACTCTCTAGATACCCCTTAGCACGTCAAGGGATATTATTTGGGGGTCCAACCATGGAGAAGAGTTTAGACACTAGGAGAAGATAAGGAACACACCCATTATCCTGAAATCACAATAGGATTCTCTTTTTAACCTGTTCCTTAATACACAAGTGCTTAGGAAATCTATTGGAGGCAGAAGCAGTCAAGGGTAGCTTAGGGCTAGGGTTAGGGTTAGGGTTAGGGTTAGCGTTAGGGTTAGGGTTAGGGTACGGCTTAGGGTACGGGTTCGGGTACGGGTTCGGGTACGGCGTAGGGTATGGTTTAGGGTTAGGGTTAGGGTTAGTTTGAGGGTTAGGGCTCGGTTTAGGTTACGGGTTAGGATTAGTGTACATGTTAAGGTTAGGGTAGAGGTTAGGGTTAGGGTACGCGTTAGGGTTAGGGTAGTTATTAAACCTATCCCACTCTCTAGATACCCCTTAGCACGTCAAGGAATATTATTTGGGGGTCCAGCCATGGAGAAGAGTTTAGACACTAGGAGAAGATAAGGAACACACCCATTATCAAGAAATCACATTAGGATTCTCTTTTTAACCTGTTCCTTAAAACACTAGTGCTTAGGAAATCTATTGGAGGCAGAAGCAGTCAAGGGTAGCTTAGGGTTAGGGTTAGGGTTAGGGTTAGGTTTAGGGTACGGCTTAGGGTACGGGTTCGGGTATGGGTTCGGGTACGGCGTAGGTTATGGGTTAGGGTTAGGGTTAGGGTTAGTTTGAGGGTTAGGGCTCGGTTTAGGGTACGGGTTAGGATTAGTGTACGTGTTAGGGTTAGGGTAGAGGTTAGGGTTAGGGTATGCGTTAGGGTTCGGGTAGTTATTAAACCTATCCCACTCTCTAGATACCCCTTAGCACGTCAAGGAATATTATTTGGGGATCCAGCCATGGAGAAGAGTTTAGACACTAGGAGAAGATAAGGAACACACCCATTATCAAGAAATCACATTAGGATTCTCTTTTTAACCTGTTCCTTAATACACAAGTGCTTAGGAAATCTATTGGAGGCAGAAGCAGTCAAGGGTAGCTTAGGGCTAGGGTTAGGGTTAGGGTTAGGGTTAGCGTTAGGGTTAGGGTTAGGGTACGGCTTAGGGTACGGGTTCGGGTACGGGTTCGGGTACGGCGTAGGGTATGGTTTAGGGTTAGGGTTAGGGTTAGTTTGAGGGTTAGGGCTCGGTTTAGGTTACGGGTTAGGATTAGTGTACGTGTTAAGGTTAGGGTAGAGGTTAGGGTTAGGGTACGCGTTAGGGTTAGGGTAGTTATTAATCCTATCCCACTCTCTAGATACCCCTTAGCACGTCAAGGAATATTATTTGGGGGTCCAGCCATGGAGAAGAGTTTAGACACTAGGAGAAGATAAGGAACACACCCATTATCAAGAAATCACATTAGGATTCTCTTTTTAACCTGTTCCTTAAAACACTAGTGCTTAGGAAATCTATTGGAGGCAGAAGCAGTCAAGGGTAGCTTAGGGTTAGGGTTAGGGTTAGGGTTAGGTTTAGGGTACGGCTTAGGGTACGGGTTCGGGTATGGGTTCGGGTACGGCGTAGGTTATGGGTTAGGGTTAGGGTTAGGGTTAGTTTGAGGGTTAGGGCTCGGTTTAGGGTACGGGTTAGGATTAGTGTACGTGTTAGGGTTAGGGTAGAGGTTAGGGTTAGGGTATGCGTTAGGGTTCGGGTAGTTATTAAACCTATCCCACTCTCTAGATACCCCTTAGCACGTCAAGGAATATTATTTGGGGATCCAGCCATGGAGAAGAGTTTAGACACTAGGAGAAGATAAGGAACACACCCATTATCAAGAAATCACATTAGGATTCTCTTTTTAACCTGTTTCTTAAAACACTAGTGCTTAGGAAATCTATTGGAGGCAGAAGCAGTCAAGGGTAGCTTAGGGTTAGGGTTAGGGTTATTGTTAGGGTAAGGCTTAGGGTACGGGTTCGGGTACGGGTTCGTGTACGGCGTAGGGTATGGGTTTGGGTTAGGGTTAGGGTTAGTTTGAAGGTTAGGGCTCGGTTTAGGGTACGGGTTAGGATTAGGGTTCGTGTTAGGGTTAGGGTAGGGGTTAGGGTTAGGGTACGCGTTAGGGTTAGGGTAGTTATTAAACCTATCCCACTCTGTAGATACCCCTTAGCACGTCAAGGAATATTATTTGGGGGTCCAGCCATGGAGAAGAGTTTAGACACTAGGAGAAGATAAGGAACACACCCATTATCCTGAAATCACATTAGGATTCTCTTTTTAACCTGTTCCTTAATACACTAGTGCTTAGGAAATCTATTGGAGGCAGAAGCAGTCAAGGGTAGCTTAGGGTTAGGGTTAGGGTTAGGGTTATTGTTAGGGTACGGCTTAGGGTACGGTTTCGGGTATGGGTTCGAGTACGGCGTAGGGTATGGGTTAGGGTTAGGGTTAGGGTTAGTTTGAGGTTTAGGGCTCGGTTTAGTGTACGGGTTAGGATTAGTGTACGTGTTAGGGTTAGGGTAGAGGTTAGGGTTAGGGTATGCGTTAGGGTTAGGGTAGTTATTAAACCTATCCCACTCTCTAGATACCCCTTAGCACGTCAAGGAATATTATTTGGGGGTCCAGCCATGGAGAAGAGTTTAGACACTAGGAGAAGATAAGGAACACACCCATTATCAACAAATCACATTAGGATTCTCTTTTTAACCTGTTCCTTAAAACACTAGTGCTTAGGAAATCTATTGGAGGCAGAAGCAGTCAAGGGTAGCTTAGGGTTAGGGTTAGGGTTAGGGCTAGGGTTAGGACACGGCTTAGGGTACGGGTTCGGGTACGGGTTCGTGTACGGCGTAGGGTATGGGTTTGGGTTAGTGTTAGGGTTAGTTTGAAGGTTAGGGCTCGGTTTAGGGTACGGGTTAGGATTAGGGTTCGTGTTAGGGTTAGGGTAGGGGTTAGGGTTAGGGTACGCGTTAGGGTTAGGGTAGTTATTAAACCTATCCCACTATCTAGATACCCCTTAGCACGTCAAGGAATATTATTTGGGGGTCCAGCCATGGAGAAGAGTTTAGACACTAGGAGAAGATAAAGAACACACCCATTATCCTGAAATCACATTAGGATTCTCTTTTTAACCTGTTCCTTAATACACTAGTGCTTAGGAAATCTATTGGAGGCAGAAGTAGTCAAGGGTAGCTTAGGGTTAGGGTTACGGTTAGGGTTAGGGTTAGGGTACGGCTTAGGGTACGGGTTCGGGTACGGCGTAGGGTATGGGTTAGGGTTAGGGTTAGGGTTAGTTTGAGGTTTAGGGCTCGGTTTAGGGTATGGGTTAGGATTAGGGTACGTGTTAGGGTTAGGGTAGGGGTTAGGGTTAGGGTACGCGTTAGGGTTAGGGTAGTTATTAAACCTATCCCACTCTCTAGATACCCCTTAGCACGTCAAGGAATATTATTTGGGGGTCCAGCCATGGAGAAGAGTTTAGACACTAGGAGAAGATAAGGAACACACCCATTATCAAGAAATCACATTAGGATTCTCTTTTTAACCTGTTCCTTAAAACACTAGTGCTTAGGAAATCTATTGGAGGCAGAAGCAGTCAAGGGTAGCTTAGGGTTAGGGTTAGGGTTAGGGTACGGCTTAGGGTACGGGTTCGGGAACGGGTTCGGGTACGGGTTCGGGTACGGCGTAGGGTATGGGTTAGGTTTAGGGTTAGGGTTAGTTTGAGGGTTAGGGCTCGGTTTAGGTTACGGGTTAGGATTAGGGTACGTGTTAGGGTTAGGGTAGGGGTTAGGGTTAGGGTACGCGTTAGGGTTAGGGTAGTTATTAAACCTATCCCACTCTCTAGATACCCCTTAGCACGTCAAGGAATATTATTTGGGGGTCCAGCCATGGAGAAGAGTTTAGACACTAGGAGAAGATAAGGAACACACCCATTATCAAGAAATCACATTAGGATTCTCTTTTTAACCTGTTCCTTAAAACACTAGTGCTTAGGAAATCTATTGGAGGCAAAGCAGTCAAGGGTAGCTTAGGGTTAGGGTTAGGGTTATTGTTAGGGTAAGGCTTAGGGTACGGGTTCGGGTACGGCATAGGGTATGGGATAGGGTTAGGGTTAGGGTTAGTTTGAGGGTTAGGGCTCGGTTTAGGGTACGGGTTAGGATTAGGGTACGTGTTAGGTTTAGGGTAGGGGTTAGGGTTAGGGTACGCGTTAGGGTTAGGGTAGTTATTAAACCTATCCCACTCCCTAGATGCCCCTTAGCACGTCAAGGAATATTATTTGGGGGACCAGCCATGGAGAAGAGTTTAGACACTAGGAGAAGATAAGGAACACACCCATTATCAAGAAATCACATTAGGATTCTCTTTTTAACCTGTTCCTTAAAACACTAGTGCTTAGGAAATCTATTGGAGGCAGAAGCAGTCAAGGGTAGCTTAGGGTTAGGGTTAGGGTTAGGGTTAGGGTTAGGGTTATGGTACGGGTTCGGGTACGGGTTCGTGTACGGCGTAGGTTATGGGTTAGGGTTAGGGTTAGGGTTAGTTTGAAGGTTAGGGCTCGGTTTAGGGTACGGGTTAGGATTAGGGTTCGTGTTAGGGTTAGGGTAGGGGTTAGGGTTAGGGTACGCGTTAGGGTTAGGGTAGTTATTAAACCTATCCCACTCTCTAGATACCCCTTAGCACGTCAAGGAATATTATTTGGGGGTCCAGCCATGGAGAAGAGTTTAGACACTAGGAGAAGATAAGGAACACACACATTATCAAGAAATCACATTAGGATTCTCTTTTTAACCTGTTCCTTAAAACACTAGTGCTTAGGAAATCTATTGGAGGCAGAAGCAGTCAAGGGTAGCTTAGGGTTAGGGTTAGGGTTAGGGCTAGGGTTAGGACACGGCTTAGGGTACGGGTTCGGGTACGGGTTCGTGTACGGCGTAGGGTATGGGTTTGGGTTAGGGTTAGGGTTAGTTTGAAGGTTAGGGCTCGGTTTAGGGTACGGGTTAGGATTAGGGTTCGTGTTAGGGTTAGGGTAGGGGTTAGGGTTAGGGTACGCGTTAGGGTTAGGGTAGTTATTAAACCTATCCCACTTTCTAGATACCCCTTAGCACGTCAAGGAATATTATTTGGGGGTCCAGCAATGGAGAAGAGTTTAGACACTAGGAGAAGATAAGGAACACACCCATTATCAAGAAATCACATTAGGATTCTCTTTTTAACCTGTTCCTTAAAACACTAGTGCTTAGGAAATCTATTGGAGGCAGAAGTAGTCAAGGGTAGCTTAGGGTTAGGGTTACGGTTAGGGTTAGGGTTAGGGTACGGCTTAGGGTACGGGTTCGGTTACGGGTTCGGGTACGGCGTAGGGTATGGGTTAGGGTTAGTGTTAGGGTTAGTTTGAGGTTTAGGGCTCGGTTTAGGGTACGGGTTAGGATTAGGGTACGTGTTAGGGTTAGGGTAGGGGTTAGGGTTAGGGTACGCGTTAGGGTTAGGGTTGTTATTAAACCTATCCCACTCTCGAGATACCCCTTAGCACGTCAAGGAATATTATTTGGGGGTCCAGCCATGGAGAAGAGTTTAGACACTAGGAGAAGATAAGGAACACACCCATTATCAACAAATCACATTAGGATTCTCTTTTTAACCTGTTCCTTAAAACACTAGTGCTTAGGAAATCTATTGGAGGCAGAAGCAGTCAAGGGTAGCTTAGGGTTAGGGTTAGGGTTAGGGCTAGGGTTAGGACACGGCTTAGGGTACGGGTTCGGGTACGGGTTCGTGTACGGCGTAGGGTATGGGTTTGGGTTAGTGTTAGGGTTAGTTTGAAGGTTAGGGCTCGGTTTAGGGTACGGGTTAGGATTAGGGTTCGTGTTAGGGTTAGGGTAGGGGTTAGGGTTAGGGTACGCGTTAGGGTTAGGGTAGTTATTAAACCTATCCCACTATCTAGATACCCCTTAGCACGTCAAGGAATATTATTTGGGGGTCCAGCCATGGAGAAGAGTTTAGACACTAGGAGAAGATAAAGAACACACCCATTATCCTGAAATCACATTAGGATTCTCTTTTTAACCTGTTCCTTAATACACTAGTGCTTAGGAAATCTATTGGAGGCAGAAGTAGTCAAGGGTAGCTTAGGGTTAGGGTTACGGTTAGGGTTAGGGTTAGGGTACGGCTTAGGGTACGGGTTCGGGTACGGCGTAGGGTATGGGTTAGGGTTAGGGTTAGGGTTAGTTTGAGGTTTAGGGCTCGGTTTAGGGTATGGGTTAGGATTAGGGTACGTGTTAGGGTTAGGGTAGGGGTTAGGGTTAGGGTACGCGTTAGGGTTAGGGTAGTTATTAAACCTATCCCACTCTCTAGATACCCCTTAGCACGTCAAGGAATATTATTTGGGGGTCCAGCCATGGAGAAGAGTTTAGACACTAGGAGAAGATAAGGAACACACCCATTATCAAGAAATCACATTAGGATTCTCTTTTTAACCTGTTCCTTAAAACACTAGTGCTTAGGAAATCTATTGGAGGCAGAAGCAGTCAAGGGTAGCTTAGGGTTAGGGTTAGGGTTAGGGTACGGCTTAGGGTACGGGTTCGGGAACGGGTTCGGGTACGGGTTCGTGTACGGCGTAGGTTATGGGTTAGGTTTAGGGTTAGGGTTAGTTTGAGGGTTAGGGCTCGGTTTAGGTTACGGGTTAGGATTAGGGTACGTGTTAGGGTTAGGGTAGGGGTTAGGGTTAGGGTACGCGTTAGGGTTAGGGTAGTTATTAAACCTATCCCACTCTCTAGATACCCCTTAGCACGTCAAGGAATATTATTTGGGGGTCCAGCCATGGAGAAGAGTTTAGACACTAGGAGAAGATAAGGAACACACCCATTATCAAGAAATCACATTAGGATTCTCTTTTTAACCTGTTCCTTAAAACACTAGTGCTTAGGAAATCTATTGGAGGCAGAAGCAGTCAAGGGTAGCTTAGGGTTAGGTTTAGGGTTAGGTCTAGGGTTAGGACACGGCTTAGGGTACGGGTTCGGGTACGGGTTTGGGTTAGGGTTAGGGTTAGTTTGAAGGTTAGGGCTCGGTTTAGGGTACAAGTTAGGATTAGGGTTCGTGTTAGGGTTAGGGTAGGGGTTAGGGTTAGGGTACGCGTTAGGGTTAGGGTAGTTATTAAACCTATCACACTCTCTAGATACTCCTTAGCACGTCAAGGAATATTATTTGGTGGTCCAGCCATGGAGAAGAGTTTAGACACTAGGAGAAGATAAGGAACACACCCATTATCCTGAAATCACATTAGGATTCTCTTTTTAACCTGTTCCTTAATACAATAGTGCTTAGGAAATCTATTGGAGGCAGAAGCAGTCAAGGGTAGCTTAGGGTTAGGGTTAGGGTTAGGGTTAGGGTTAGGGTACGGCTTAGGGTGCGGGTTCGGGTATGGGTTCGTGTATGCTGTAGGGTATGGTTTAGGGTTAGGGTTAGGGTTAGTTTGAAGGTTAGGGCTCGGTTTAGGGTACAGGTTAGGATTAGGGTTCGTGTTAGGGTTAGGGTAGGGGTTAGGGTTAGGTTACGCGTTAGGGTTAGGGTAGTTAATAAACCTATCCCACTCTCTAGATACCCCTTAGCACGTCAAGGAATATTATTTGGGGGTCCAGCCATGGAGAAGAGTTTAGACACTAGGAGAAGATAAGGAACACACCCATTATCAAGAAATCACATTAGGATTCTCTTTTTAACCTGTTCCTTAAAACACTAGTGCTTAGGAAATCTATTGGAGGCAGAAGCAGTCAAGGGTAGCTTAGGGTTAGGGTTAGGGTTAGGGCTATGGTTAGACACGGCTTAGGGTACGGGTTCGGGTACGGGTTCGTGTACGGCGTAGGGTATGGGTTTGGGTTAGGGTTAGGGTTAGTTTGAAGGTTAGGGCTCGGTTTAGGGTACGGGTTAGGATTAGGGTTCGTGTTAGGGTTAGGGTAGGGGTTAGGGTTAGGGTACGCGTTAGGGTTAGGGTAGTTATTAAACCTATCCCACTCTCTAGATACCCCTTAGCACGTCAAGGAATATTATTTGGGGGTCCAGCCATGGAGAAGAGTTTAGACACTAGGAGAAGATAAGGAACACACCCATTATCCTGAAATCACATTAGGATTCTCTTTTTAACCTGTTCCTTAAAACACTAGTGCTTAGGAAATCTATTGGAGGCAGAAGCAGTCAAGGGTAGCTTAGGGTTAGGGTTAGGGTTAGGGTACGGCTTAGGGTACGGGTTCGGGAACGGGTTCGGGTACGGGTTCGGGTATGGCGTAGGGTATGGGTTAGGTTTAGGGTTAGGGTTAGTTTGAGGGTTAGGGCTCGGTTTAGGTTACGGGTTAGGATTAGGGTACGTGTTAGGGTTAGGGTAGGGGTTAGGGTTAGGGTACGCGTTAGGGTTAGGGTAGTTATTAAACCTATCCCACTCTCTAGATACCCCTTAGCACGTCAAGGAATATTATTTGGGGGTCCAGCCATGGAGAAGAGTTTAGACACTAGGAGAAGATAAGGAACACACCCATTATCAAGAAATCACATTAGGATTCTCTTTTTAACCTGTTCCTTAAAACACTAGTGCTTAGGAAATCTATTGGAGGCAGAAGCAGTCAAGGGTAGCTTAGGGTTAGGGTTAGGGATAGGGCTAGAGTTAGGGTACGGCATAGGGTACGGGTTCGGGTACGGGTTCGTGTACGGCGTAGGGTATGGGTTAGAGTTAGGGTTAGGGTTAGTTTGAAGGTTAGGGCTCGGTTTAGGTTTCGGCTTAGGATTAGGGTACGTGTTAGGGTTAGGGTAGGGGTTAGGGTTATGGTACGCGTTAGGGTTAGGGTAGTTATTAAACCTATCCCACTCTCTAGATACCCCTTAGCACGTCAAGGAATATTATTTGGGGGTCCAGCCATGGAGAAGAGTTTAGACACTAGGAGAAGATAAGGAACACACCCATTATCAAGAAATCACATTAGGATTCTCTTTTTAACCTGTTCCTTAAAACACTTGTGCTTAGGAAATCTATTGGAGGCAGAAGCAGTCAAGGGTAGCTTAGGTTTAGGGTTAGGGTTAGGGTTAGGGTTAGCTTTAGGGTACGACTTAGTGTACGGGTTCGGGTACGGGTTCGGGTACGGCGTATGGTATGGGTTAGGGTTAGGGTTAGGTTTAGTTTGAGGGTTAGGGATCGGTTTAGGGTACGGGTTAGGATTAGGGTACGTGTTAGGGTTAGGGTACGCGTTAGGGTTAGGGTAGTTATTAAACCTATCCCGCTCTCTAGATACCCCTTAGCACGTCAAGGGATATTATTTGGGGGTCCAGCCATGGAGAAGAGTTTAGACACTAGGAGAAGATAAGGAACACACCCATTATCCTGAAATCACAATAGGATTCTCTTTTTAACCTGTTCCTTAATACACAAGTGCTTAGGAAATCTATTGGAGGCAGAAGCAGTCAAGGGTAGCTTAGGGCTAGGGTTAGGGTTAGGGTTAGGGTTAGCGTTAGGGTTAGGGTTAGGGTACGGCTTAGGGTACGGGTTCGGGTACGGGTTCGCGTACGGCGTAGGGTATGGGTTAGGGTTAGTGTTAGGGTTAGTTTGAAGGTTAGGGCTCGGTTTAGGGTACGGGTTAGGATTAGGGTTCGTGTTAGGGTTAGGGTAGGGGTTAGGGTTAGGGTACGCGTTAGGGTTAGGGTAGTTATTAAACCTATCCCACTCTCTAGATACCCCGTAGCACGTCAAGGAATATTATTTGGGGGTCCAGCCATGGAGAAGAGTTTAGACACTAGGAGAAGATAAGGAACACACCCATTATCAAGAAATCACATTAGGATTCTCTTTTTAACCTGTTCCTTAAAACACTAGTGCTTAGGAAATCTATTGGAGGCAAAGCAGTCAAGGGTAGCTTAGGGTTAGGGTTAGGGTTAGGGTTAGGGTTAGGGTATGGCTTAGGGTACGGGTTCGGGTACGGGTTCGTGTACGGAGTAGGGTATGGGTTTGGGTTAGGGTTAGGGTTAGTTTGAAGGTTAGGGCTCGGTTTAGGGTACGGGTTAGGATTAGGGTTCGTGTTAGGGTTAGGGTAGGTGTTAGGTTTAGGGTACGCGTTAGGGTTAGGGTAGTTATTAAACCTATCCCACTCTCTAGATACCCCTTAGCACGTCAAGGAATATTATTTGGGGGTCCAGCCATGGAGAAGAGTTTAGACATTAGGAGAAGATAAGGAACACACCCATTATCAAGAAATCACATTAGGATTCTCTTTTTAACCTGTTCCTTAAAACACTAGTGCTTAGGAAATCTATTGGAGGCAAAGCAGTCAAGGGTAGCTTAGGGTTAGGGTTAGGGTTAGGGTTAGGGTTAGGGTATGGCTTAGGGTACGGGTTCGGGTACGGGTTCGTGTACGGCGTAGGGTATGGGTTTGGGTTAGGGTTAGGGTTAGTTTGAAGGTTAGGGCTCGGTTTAGGGTACGGGTTAGGATTAGGGTTCGTGTTAGGGTTAGGGTAGGTGTTAGGTTTAGGGTACGCGTTAGGGTTAGGGTAGTTATTAAACCTATCCCACTCTCTAGATACCCCTTAGCACGTCAAGGAATATTATTTGGGGGTCCAGCCATGGAGAAGAGTTTAGACACTAGGAGAAGATAAGGAACACACCCATTATCAAGAAATCACATTAGGATTCTCTTTTTAACCTGTTCCTTAAAACACTAGTGCTTAGGAAATCTATTGGAGGCAGAAGCAGTCAAGGGTAGCTTAGGGTTAGGGTTAGGGTTAGGGCTAGGGTTAGGACACGGCTTAGGGTACGGGTTCGGGTACGGGTTCGTGTACGGCGTAGGGTATGGGTTTGGGTTAGGGTTAGGATTAGTTTGAAGGTTAGGGCTCGGTTTAGGGTACGGGTTAGGATTAGGGTTCGTGTTAGGGTTAGGGTAGGGGTTAGGGTTAGGGTACGCGTTAGGGTTAGGGTAGTTATTAAACCTATCCCACTCTCTAGATACCCCTTAGCACGTCAAGGAATATTATTTGGGGATCCAGCCATGGAGAAGAGTTTAGACACTAGGAGAAGATAAGGAACACACCCATTATCAAGAAATCACATTAGGATTCTCTTTTTAACCTGTTTCTTAAAACACTAGTGCTTAGGAAATCTATTGGAGGCAGAAGCAGTCAAGGGTAGCTTAGGGTTAGGGTTAGGGTTATTGTTAGGGTAAGGCTTAGGGTACGGGTTCGGGTACGGGTTCGTGTACGGCGTAGGGTATGGGTTTGGGTTAGGGTTAGGGTTAGTTTGAAGGTTAGGGCTCGGTTTAGGGTACGGGTTAGGATTAGGGTTCGTGTTAGGGTTAGGGTAGGGGTTAGGGTTAGGGTACGCGTTAGGGTTAGGGTAGTTATTAAACCTATCCCACTCTGTAGATACCCCTTAGCACGTCAAGGAATATTATTTGGGGGTCCAGCCATGGAGAAGAGTTTAGACACTAGGAGAAGATAAGGAACACACCCATTATCCTGAAATCACATTAGGATTCTCTTTTTAACCTGTTCCTTAATACACTAGTGCTTAGGAAATCTATTGGAGGCAGAAGCAGTCAAGGGTAGCTTAGGGTTAGGGTTAGGGTTAGGGTTATTGTTAGGGTACGGCTTAGGGTACGGTTTCGGGTATGGGTTCGAGTACGGCGTAGGGTATGGGTTAGGGTTAGGGTTAGGGTTAGTTTGAGGTTTAGGGCTCGGTTTAGTGTACGGGTTAGGATTAGTGTACGTGTTAGGGTTAGGGTAGAGGTTAGGGTTAGGGTATGCGTTAGGGTTAGGGTAGTTATTAAACCTATCCCACTCTCTAGATACCCCTTAGCACGTCAAGGAATATTATTTGGGGGTCCAGCCATGGAGAAGAGTTTAGACACTAGGAGAAGATAAGGAACACACCCATTATCAACAAATCACATTAGGATTCTCTTTTTAACCTGTTCCTTAAAACACTAGTGCTTAGGAAATCTATTGGAGGCAGAAGCAGTCAAGGGTAGCTTAGGGTTAGGGTTAGGGTTAGGGCTAGGGTTAGGACACGGCTTAGGGTACGGGTTCGGGTACGGGTTCGTGTACGGCGTAGGGTATGGGTTTGGGTTAGTGTTAGGGTTAGTTTGAAGGTTAGGGCTCGGTTTAGGGTACGGGTTAGGATTAGGGTTCGTGTTAGGGTTAGGGTAGGGGTTAGGGTTAGGGTACGCGTTAGGGTTAGGGTAGTTATTAAACCTATCCCACTATCTAGATACCCCTTAGCACGTCAAGGAATATTATTTGGGGGTCCAGCCATGGAGAAGAGTTTAGACACTAGGAGAAGATAAAGAACACACCCATTATCCTGAAATCACATTAGGATTCTCTTTTTAACCTGTTCCTTAATACACTAGTGCTTAGGAAATCTATTGGAGGCAGAAGTAGTCAAGGGTAGCTTAGGGTTAGGGTTACGGTTAGGGTTAGGGTTAGGGTACGGCTTAGGGTACGGGTTCGGGTACGGCGTAGGGTATGGGTTAGGGTTAGGGTTAGGGTTAGTTTGAGGTTTAGGGCTCGGTTTAGGGTATGGGTTAGGATTAGGGTACGTGTTAGGGTTAGGGTAGGGGTTAGGGTTAGGGTACGCGTTAGGGTTAGGGTAGTTATTAAACCTATCCCACTCTCTAGATACCCCTTAGCACGTCAAGGAATATTATTTGGGGGTCCAGCCATGGAGAAGAGTTTAGACACTAGGAGAAGATAAGGAACACACCCATTATCAAGAAATCACATTAGGATTCTCTTTTTAACCTGTTCCTTAAAACACTAGTGCTTAGGAAATCTATTGGAGGCAGAAGCAGTCAAGGGTAGCTTAGGGTTAGGGTTAGGGTTAGGGTACGGCTTAGGGTACGGGTTCGGGAACGGGTTCGGGTACGGGTTCGGGTACGGCGTAGGGTATGGGTTAGGTTTAGGGTTAGGGTTAGTTTGAGGGTTAGGGCTCGGTTTAGGTTACGGGTTAGGATTAGGGTACGTGTTAGGGTTAGGGTAGGGGTTAGGGTTAGGGTACGCGTTAGGGTTAGGGTAGTTATTAAACCTATCCCACTCTCTAGATACCCCTTAGCACGTCAAGGAATATTATTTGGGGGTCCAGCCATGGAGAAGAGTTTAGACACTAGGAGAAGATAAGGAACACACCCATTATCAAGAAATCACATTAGGATTCTCTTTTTAACCTGTTCCTTAAAACACTAGTGCTTAGGAAATCTATTGGAGGCAAAGCAGTCAAGGGTAGCTTAGGGTTAGGGTTAGGGTTATTGTTAGGGTAAGGCTTAGGGTACGGGTTCGGGTACGGCATAGGGTATGGGATAGGGTTAGGGTTAGGGTTAGTTTGAGGGTTAGGGCTCGGTTTAGGGTACGGGTTAGGATTAGGGTACGTGTTAGGTTTAGGGTAGGGGTTAGGGTTAGGGTACGCGTTAGGGTTAGGGTAGTTATTAAACCTATCCCACTCCCTAGATGCCCCTTAGCACGTCAAGGAATATTATTTGGGGGACCAGCCATGGAGAAGAGTTTAGACACTAGGAGAAGATAAGGAACACACCCATTATCAAGAAATCACATTAGGATTCTCTTTTTAACCTGTTCCTTAAAACACTAGTGCTTAGGAAATCTATTGGAGGCAGAAGCAGTCAAGGGTAGCTTAGGGTTAGGGTTAGGGTTAGGGTTAGGGTTAGGGTTATGGTACGGGTTCGGGTACGGGTTCGTGTACGGCGTAGGTTATGGGTTAGGGTTAGGGTTAGGGTTAGTTTGAAGGTTAGGGCTCGGTTTAGGGTACGGGTTAGGATTAGGGTTCGTGTTAGGGTTAGGGTAGGGGTTAGGGTTAGGGTACGCGTTAGGGTTAGGGTAGTTATTAAACCTATCCCACTCTCTAGATACCCCTTAGCACGTCAAGGAATATTATTTGGGGGTCCAGCCATGGAGAAGAGTTTAGACACTAGGAGAAGATAAGGAACACACACATTATCAAGAAATCACATTAGGATTCTCTTTTTAACCTGTTCCTTAAAACACTAGTGCTTAGGAAATCTATTGGAGGCAGAAGCAGTCAAGGGTAGCTTAGGGTTAGGGTTAGGGTTAGGGCTAGGGTTAGGACACGGCTTAGGGTACGGGTTCGGGTACGGGTTCGTGTACGGCGTAGGGTATGGGTTTGGGTTAGGGTTAGGGTTAGTTTGAAGGTTAGGGCTCGGTTTAGGGTACGGGTTAGGATTAGGGTTCGTGTTAGGGTTAGGGTAGGGGTTAGGGTTAGGGTACGCGTTAGGGTTAGGGTAGTTATTAAACCTATCCCACTTTCTAGATACCCCTTAGCACGTCAAGGAATATTATTTGGGGGTCCAGCAATGGAGAAGAGTTTAGACACTAGGAGAAGATAAGGAACACACCCATTATCAAGAAATCACATTAGGATTCTCTTTTTAACCTTTTCCTTAAAACACTAGTGCTTAGGAAATCTATTGGAGGCAGAAGTAGTCAAGGGTAGCTTAGGTTTAGGGTTACGGTTAGGGTTAGGGTTAGGGTACGGCTTAGGGTACGGGTTCGGTTACGGGTTCGGGTACGGCGTAGGGTATGGGTTAGGGTTAGTGTTAGGGTTAGTTTGAGGTTTAGGGCTCGGTTTAGGGTACGGGTTAGGATTAGGGTACGTGTTAGGGTTAGGGTAGGGGTTAGGGTTAGGGTACGCGTTAGGGTTAGGGTTGTTATTAAACCTATCCCACTCTCGAGATACCCCTTAGCACGTCAAGGAATATTATTTGGGGGTCCAGCCATGGAGAAGAGTTTAGACACTAGGAGAAGATAAGGAACACACCCATTATCCTGAAATCACATTAGGATTCTCTTTTTAACCTGTTCCTTAAAACACTAGTGCTTAGGAAATCTATTGGAGGCAGAAGCAGTCAAGGGTAGCTTAGGGTTAGGGTTAGGGTTAGGGTACGGCTTAGGGTACGGGTTCGGGAACGGGTTCGGGTACGGGTTCGGGTATGGCGTAGGGTATGGGTTAGGTTTAGGGTTAGGGTTAGTTTGAGGGTTAGGGCTCGGTTTAGGTTACGGGTTAGGATTAGGGTACGTGTTAGGGTTAGGGTAGGGGTTAGGGTTAGGGTACGCGTTAGGGTTAGGGTAGTTATTAAACCTATCCCACTCTCTAGATACCCCTTAGCACGTCAAGGAATATTATTTGGGGGTCCAGCCATGGAGAAGAGTTTAGACACTAGGAGAAGATAAGGAACACACCCATTATCAAGAAATCACATTAGGATTCTCTTTTTAACCTGTTCCTTAAAACACTAGTGCTTAGGAAATCTATTGGAGGCAAAGCAGTCAAGGGTAGCTTAGGGTTAGGGTTAGGGTTATTGTTAGGGTAAGGCTTAGGGTACGGGTTCGGGTACGGCATAGGGTATGTGTTAGGGTTAGGGTTAGGGTTAGTTTGAGGGTTAGGGCTCGGTTTAGGGTACGGGTTAGGATTAGGGTACGTGTTAGGTTTAGGGTAGGGGTTAGGGTTAGGGTACGCGTTAGGGTTAGGGTAGTTATTAAACCTATCCCACTCCCTAGATGCCCCTTAGCACGTCAAGGAATATTATTTGGGGGACCAGCCATGGAGAAGAGTTTAGACACTAGGAGAAGATAAGGAACACACCCATTATCAAGAAATCACATTAGGATTCTCTTTTTAACCTGTTCCTTAAAGCACTAGTGCTTAGGAAATCTATTGGAGGCAGAAGCAGTCAAGGGTAGCTTAGGGTTAGGGTTAGGGTTAGGGTTAGGGTTAGGGTTAGGGTACGGGTTCGGGTACGGGTTCGTGTACGGCGTAGGTTATGGGTTATGGTTAGGGTTAGGGTTAGTTTGAAGGTTAGGGCTCGGTTTAGGGTACGGGTTAGGATTAGGGTTCGTGTTAGGGTTAGGGTAGGGGTTAGGGTTAGGGTACGCGTTAGGGTTAGGGTAGTTATTAAACCTATCCCACTCTCTAGATACCCCTTAGCACGTCAAGGAATATTATTTGGGTGTCCAGCCATGGAGAAGAGTTTAGACACTAGGAGAAGATAAGGAACACACCCATTATCAAGAAATCACATTAGGATTCTCTTTTTAACCTGTTCCTTAAAACACTAGTGCTTAGGAAATCTATTGGAGGCAGAAGCAGTCAAGGGTAGCTTAGGGTTAGGTTTAGGGTTAGGTCTAGGGTTAGGACACGGCTTAGGGTACGGGTTCGGGTACGGGTTTGGGTTAGGGTTAGGGTTAGTTTGAAGGTTAGGGCTCGGTTTAGGGTACAAGTTAGGATTAGGGTTCGTGTTAGGGTTAGGGTAGGGGTTAGGGTTAGGGTACGCGTTAGGGTTAGGGTAGTTATTAAACCTATCACACTCTCTAGATACTCCTTAGCACGTCAAGGAATATTATTTGGTGGTCCAGCCATGGAGAAGAGTTTAGACACTAGGAGAAGATAAGGAACACACCCATTATCCTGAAATCACATTAGGATTCTCTTTTTAACCTGTTCCTTAATACAATAGTGCTTAGGAAATCTATTGGAGGCAGAAGCAGTCAAGGGTAGCTTAGGGTTAGGGTTAGGGTTAGGGTTAGGGTTAGGGTACGGCTTAGGGTGCGGGTTCGGGTATGGGTTCGTGTATGCTGTAGGGTATGGTTTAGGGTTAGGGTTAGGGTTAGTTTGAAGGTTAGGGCTCGGTTTAGGGTACAGGTTAGGATTAGGGTTCGTGTTAGGGTTAGGGTAGGGGTTAGGGTTAGGTTACGCGTTAGGGTTAGGGTAGTTAATAAACCTATCCCACTCTCTAGATACCCCTTAGCACGTCAAGGAATATTATTTGGGGGTCCAGCCATGGAGAAGAGTTTAGACACTAGGAGAAGATAAGGAACACACCCATTATCAAGAAATCACATTAGGATTCTCTTTTTAACCTGTTCCTTAAAACACTAGTGCTTAGGAAATCTATTGGAGGCAGAAGCAGTCAAGGGTAGCTTAGGGTTAGGGTTAGGGTTAGGGCTAGGGTTAGACACGGCTTAGGGTACGGGTTCGGGTACGGGTTCGTGTACGGCGTAGGGTATGGGTTTGGGTTAGGGTTAGGGTTAGTTTGAAGGTTAGGGCTCGGTTTAGGGTACGGGTTAGGATTAGGGTTCGTGTTAGGGTTAGGGTAGGGGTTAGGGTTAGGGTACGCGTTAGGGTTAGGGTAGTTATTAAACCTATCCCACTCTCTAGATACCCCTTAGCACGTCAAGGAATATTATTTGGGGGTCCAGCCATGGAGAAGAGTTTAGACACTAGGAGAAGATAAGGAACACACCCATTATCCTGAAATCACATTAGGATTCTCTTTTTAACCTGTTCCTTAAAACACTAGTGCTTAGGAAATCTATTGGAGGCAGAAGCAGTCAAGGGTAGCTTAGGGTTAGGGTTAGGGTTAGGGTACGGCTTAGGGTACGGGTTCGGGAACGGGTTCGGGTACGGGTTCGGGTATGGCGTAGGGTATGGGTTAGGTTTAGGGTTAGGGTTAGTTTGAGGGTTAGGGCTCGGTTTAGGTTACGGGTTAGGATTAGGGTACGTGTTAGGGTTAGGGTAGGGGTTAGGGTTAGGGTACGCGTTAGGGTTAGGGTAGTTATTAAACCTATCCCACTCTCTAGATACCCCTTAGCACGTCAAGGAATATTATTTGGGGGTCCAGCCATGGAGAAGAGTTTAGACACTAGGAGAAGATAAGGAACACACCCATTATCAAGAAATCACATTAGGATTCTCTTTTTAACCTGTTCCTTAAAACACTAGTGCTTAGGAAATCTATTGGAGGCAGAAGCAGTCAAGGGTAGCTTAGGGTTAGGGTTAGGGATAGGGCTAGAGTTAGGGTACGGCATAGGGTACGGGTTCGGGTACGGGTTCGTGTACGGCGTAGGGTATGGGTTAGAGTTAGGGTTAGGGTTAGTTTGAAGGTTAGGGCTCGGTTTAGGTTTCGGCTTAGGATTAGGGTACGTGTTAGGGTTAGGGTAGGGGTTAGGGTTATGGTACGCGTTAGGGTTAGGGTAGTTATTAAACCTATCCCACTCTCTAGATACCCCTTAGCACGTCAAGGAATATTATTTGGGGGTCCAGCCATGGAGAAGAGTTTAGACACTAGGAGAAGATAAGGAACACACCCATTATCAAGAAATCACATTAGGATTCTCTTTTTAACCTGTTCCTTAAAACACTTGTGCTTAGGAAATCTATTGGAGGCAGAAGCAGTCAAGGGTAGCTTAGGTTTAGGGTTAGGGTTAGGGTTAGGGTTAGCTTTAGGGTACGACTTAGTGTACGGGTTCGGGTACGGGTTCGGGTACGGCGTATGGTATGGGTTAGGGTTAGGGTTAGGTTTAGTTTGAGGGTTAGGGATCGGTTTAGGGTACGGGTTAGGATTAGGGTACGTGTTAGGGTTAGGGTACGCGTTAGGGTTAGGGTAGTTATTAAACCTATCCCGCTCTCTAGATACCCCTTAGCACGTCAAGGGATATTATTTGGGGGTCCAGCCATGGAGAAGAGTTTAGACACTAGGAGAAGATAAGGAACACACCCATTATCCTGAAATCACAATAGGATTCTCTTTTTAACCTGTTCCTTAATACACAAGTGCTTAGGAAATCTATTGGAGGCAGAAGCAGTCAAGGGTAGCTTAGGGCTAGGGTTAGGGTTAGGGTTAGGGTTAGCGTTAGGGTTAGGGTTAGGGTACGGCTTAGGGTACGGGTTCGGGTACGGGTTCGCGTACGGCGTAGGGTATGGGTTAGGGTTAGTGTTAGGGTTAGTTTGAAGGTTAGGGCTCGGTTTAGGGTACGGGTTAGGATTAGGGTTCGTGTTAGGGTTAGGGTAGGGGTTAGGGTTAGGGTACGCGTTAGGGTTAGGGTAGTTATTAAACCTATCCCACTCTCTAGATACCCCTTAGCACGTCAAGGAATATTATTTGGGGGTCCAGCCATGGAGAAGAGTTTAGACACTAGGAGAAGATAAGGAACACACCCATTATCAAGAAATCACATTAGGATTCTCTTTTTAACCTGTTCCTTAAAACACTAGTGCTTAGGAAATCTATTGGAGGCAAAGCAGTCAAGGGTAGCTTAGGGTTAGGGTTAGGGTTAGGGTTAGGGTTAGGGTATGGCTTAGGGTACGGGTTCGGGTACGGGTTCGTGTACGGAGTAGGGTATGGGTTTGGGTTAGGGTTAGGGTTAGTTTGAAGGTTAGGGCTCGGTTTAGGGTACGGGTTAGGATTAGGGTTCGTGTTAGGGTTAGGGTAGGTGTTAGGTTTAGGGTACGCGTTAGGGTTAGGGTAGTTATTAAACCTATCCCACTCTCTAGATACCCCTTAGCACGTCAAGGAATATTATTTGGGGGTCCAGCCATGGAGAAGAGTTTAGACATTAGGAGAAGATAAGGAACACACCCATTATCAAGAAATCACATTAGGATTCTCTTTTTAACCTGTTCCTTAAAACACTAGTGCTTAGGAAATCTATTGGAGGCAAAGCAGTCAAGGGTAGCTTAGGGTTAGGGTTAGGGTTAGGGTTAGGGTTAGGGTATGGCTTAGGGTACGGGTTCGGGTACGGGTTCGTGTACGGCGTAGGGTATGGGTTTGGGTTAGGGTTAGGGTTAGTTTGAAGGTTAGGGCTCGGTTTAGGGTACGGGTTAGGATTAGGGTTCGTGTTAGGGTTAGGGTAGGTGTTAGGTTTAGGGTACGCGTTAGGGTTAGGGTAGTTATTAAACCTATCCCACTCTCTAGATACCCCTTAGCACGTCAAGGAATATTATTTGGGGGTCCAGCCATGGAGAAGAGTTTAGACACTAGGAGAAGATAAGGAACACACCCATTATCAAGAAATCACATTAGGATTCTCTTTTTAACCTGTTCCTTAAAACACTAGTGCTTAGGAAATCTATTGGAGGCAGAAGCAGTCAAGGGTAGCTTAGGGTTAGGGTTAGGGTTAGGGCTAGGGTTAGGACACGGCTTAGGGTACGGGTTCGGGTACGGGTTCGTGTACGGCGTAGGGTATGGGTTTGGGTTAGGGTTAGGATTAGTTTGAAGGTTAGGGCTCGGTTTAGGGTACGGGTTAGGATTAGGGTTCGTGTTAGGGTTAGGGTAGGGGTTAGGGTTAGGGTACGCGTTAGGGTTAGGGTAGTTATTAAACCTATCCCACTCTCTAGATACCCCTTAGCACGTCAAGGAATATTATTTGGGCGTCCAGCGATGGAGAAGAGTTTAGACACTAGGAGAAGATAAGGAACACACCCATTATCCTGAAATCACATTAGGATTCTCTTTTTAACCTGTTCCTTAATACACTAGTGCTTAGGAAATCTATTGGAGGCAGAAGCAGTCAAGGGTAGCTTAGGGTTAGGGTTACGGTGAGGGTTAGGGTTAGGGTATGGCTTAGAGTACGGGTTCGGGTACGGGTTCGGGTACGGCGTAGGGTATGGGTTAGGGTTAGGGTTAGTTTGAGGGTTAGGGCTCCGTTTAGGATACGGGTTAGGATTAGGGTACGTGTTAGGGTTAGGGTAGGGGTTAGGGTTAGGGTACGCGTTAGGGTTAGGGTAGTTATTAAACCTATCCCACTCTCTAGATACCCCTTAGCACGTCAAGGAATATTATTTGGGGGTCAAGCCATGGAGAAGAGTTTAGACACTAGGAGAAGATAAGGAACACACCCATTATCAAGAAATCACATTAGGATTCTCTTTTTAACCTGTTCCTTAAAACACTAGTGCTTAGGAAATCTATTGGAGGCAGAAGCAGTCAAGGGTAGCTTAGGGTTAAGGTTAGGGTTATTGTTAGGGTAAGGATTAGGGTACGGTTTCGGGTACGGCATAGGGTATGGGTTAGGGTTAGGGTTAGGGTTAGTTTGAGGGTTAGGGCTCGGTTTAGGGTACGGGTTAGGATTGGGGTACGTGTTAGGGTTAGGGTAGGGGTTAGGGTTAGGGTACGCGTTAGGGTTAGGGTAGATATTAAACCTATCCCACTCCCTAGATACCCCTTAGCACGTCAAGGAATATTATTTGGGGGTCCAGCCATGGAGAAGAGTTTAGACAGTAGGAGAAGATAAGGAACACACCCATTAGCAAGAAATCACATTAGGATTCTCTTTTTAACCTGTTTCTTAAAACACTAGTGCTTAGGAAATCTATTGGAGGCAGAAGCAGTCAAGGGTAGCTTAGGGTTAGGGTTAGGGTTAGGGCTAGGGTTAGGACACGGCTTAGGGTACGGGTTCGGGTACGGGTTCGTGTACGGCGTAGGGTATGGGTTTGGGTTAGGGTTAGGGTTAGTTTGAAGGTTAGGGCTCGGTTTAGGGTACGGGTTAGGATTAGGGTTCGTGTTAGGGTTAGGGTAGGGGTTAGGGTTAGGGTACGCTTTAGGGTTAGGGTAGTTATTAAACCTATCCCACTCTCTAGATACCCCTTAGCACGTCAAGGAATATTATTTGGGGGTCCAGCCATGGAGAAGAGTTTAGACACTAGGAGAAGATAAGGAACACACCCATTATCCTGAAATCACATTAGGATTCTCTTTTTAACCTGTTCCTTAATACACTAGTGCTTAGGAAATCTATTGGAGGCAGAAGCAGTCAAGGGTAGCTTAGGGTTAGGGTTACGGTGAGGGTTAGGGTTAGGGTATGGCTTAGGGTACGGGTTCGGGTACGGGTTCGGGTACGGCGTAGGGTATGGGTTAGGGTTAGGGTTAGGGTTAGTTTGAGGGTTAGGGCTCCGTTTAGGGTACGGGTTAGGATTAGGGTAAGTGTTAGGGTTAGGGTAGGGGTTAGGGTTAGGGTACGCGTTAGGGTTAGGGTAGTTATTAAACCTATCTCACTCTCTAGATACCCCTTAGCACGTCAAGGAATATTATTTGGGGGTCCAGCCATGGAGAAGAGTTTAGACACTAGGAGAAGATAAGGAACACACCCATTATCAAGAAATCACATTAGGATTCTCTTTTTAACCTGTTCCTTAAAACACTAGTGCTTAGGAAATCTATTGGAGGCAGAAGCAGTCAAGGGTAGCTTAGGGTTAGGGTTAGGGTTAGGGTTAGGGTACGGCTTAGGGTACGGGTTCGGGTACGGGTTCGTGTACGCTGTAGGGTATGGGTTAGGGTTAGGGTTAGGGTTAGTTTGAAGTTTAGGGCTCGGTTTAGGGTACGGGTTAGGATTAGGGTTCGTGTTAGGGTTAGGGTAGGGGTTAGGGTTAGGGTACGCGTTAGGGTTAGGGTAGTTATTAAACCTATCCCACTCTCTAGATACCCCTTAGCACGTCAAGGAATATTATTTGGGGGTCCAGCCATGGAGAAGAGTTTAGACACTAGGAGAAGATAAGGAACACACCCATTATCAAGAAATCACATTAGGATTCTCTTTTTAACCTGTTCCTTAAAACACTAGTGCTTAGGAAATCTATTGGAGGCAGAAGCAGTCAAGGGTAGCTTAGGGTTAGGGTTACGGTGAGGGTTAGGGTTAGGGTATGGCTTAGGGTACGGGTTCGGGTACGGGTTCGTGTACGGTGTAGGGTATGGGTTAGGGTTAGGGTTAGGGTTAGTTTGAGGGTTAGGGCTCCGTTTAGGGTACGGGTTAGGATTAGGGTAAGTGTTAGGGTTAGGGTAGGGGTTAGGGTTAGGGTACGCGTTAGGGTTAGGGTAGTTATTAAACCTATCCCACTCTCTAGATACCCCTTAGCACGTCAAGGAATATTATTTGGGGGTCCAGCCATGGAGAAGAGTTTAGACACTAGGAGAAGATAAGGAACACACCCATTATCAAGAAATCACATTAGGATTCTCTTTTTAACCTGTTCCTTAAAACACTAGTGCTTAGGAAATCTATTGGAGGCAGAAGCAGTCAAGGGTAGCTTAGGGTTAGTGTTAGGGTTAGGGTACGGCTTAGGGTACGGGTTCGGGTACGGGTTCGGGTACGGGTTCGGGTACGGCGTAGGGTATGTGTTAGGTTTAGGGTTAGGGTTAGTTTGAGGGTTAGGGCTCGGTTTAGGTTACGGGTTAGGTTTAGGGTTCGTGTTAGGGTTAGGGTAGGGGTTAGGGTTAGGGTACGCGTTAGGGATAGGGTAGTTATTAAACCTATCCCACTCTCTAGATACCCCTTAGCACGTCAAGGAATATTATTTGGGGGTCCAGCCATGGAGAAGAGTTTATACACTAGGAGAAGATAAGGAACACACCCATTATCCTGAAATCACATTAGGATTCTCTTTTTAACCTGCTCCTTAATACACTAGTGCTTAGGAAATCTATTGGAGGCAGAAGCAGTCAAGGGTAGCTTAGGGTTAGGGTTACGGTTAGGGTTAGGTTTAGGGTACGGCTTAGGGTACGGGTTCGGGTACGGGTTCGGGTACGGGTTTGGGTACGGCGTAGGGTATGGGTTAGGGTTAGGGTTAGGGTTAGTTTGAGGGTTAGGGCACGGTTTAGGGTATGAGTTAGGATTAGTGTACGTGTTAGGGTTAGGGTAGAGGTTAGGGTTAGGGTATGCGTTAGGGTTATGGTAGTTATTAAACCTATCCCACTCTCTAGATACCCCTTAGCACGTCAAGGAATATTATTTGGCGGTCCAGCCATGGAGAAGAGTTTAGACACTAGGAGAAGATAAGGAACACACCCATTATCAAGAAATCACATTAGGATTCTCTTTTTAACCTGTTCCTTAAAACACTAGTGCTTAGGAAATCTATTGGAGGCAGAAGCACTCAAGGTTAGCTTAGGGTTAAGGTTAGGGTTATTGTTAGGGTAAGGATTAGGGTACGGGTTCGGGTACGGCATAGGGTATGGGTTAGGGTTAGGGTTAGGGTTAGTTTGAGGGTTAGGGCTCCGTTTAGGGTACGGGTAAGGATTAGGGTAAGTGTTAGGGTTAGGGAAGGGGTTAGGGTTAGGGTACGCGTTAGGGTTAGGGTAGTTATTAAACCTATCCCACTCTCTAGATACCCCTTAGCACGTCAAGGAATATTATTTGGGGGTCCAGCCATGGAGAAGAGTTTAGACACTAGGAGAAGATAAGGAACACACCCATTATCCTGAAATCACATTAGGATTCTCTTTTTAACCTGTTCCTTAAAACACTAGTGCTTAGGAAATCTATTGGAGGCAGAAGCAGTCAAGGGTAGCTTAGGGTTAGGGTTAGGGATAGGGCTAGAGTTAGGGTACGGCATAGGGTACGGGTTCGGGTACGGGTTCGTGTACGGCGTAGGGTATGGGTTAGAGTTAGGGTTAGGGTTAGTTTGAAGGTTAGGGCTCGGTTTAGGTTTCGGCTTAGGATTAGGGTACGTGTTAGGGTTAGGGTAGGGGTTAGGGTTATGGTACGCGTTAGGGTTAGGGTAGTTATTAAACCTATCCCACTCTCTAGATACCCCTTAGCACGTCAAGGAATATTATTTGGGGGTCCAGCCATGGAGAAGAGTTTAGACACTAGGAGAAG
Source organism: Eschrichtius robustus (assembly GCF_028021215.1). Lineage (NCBI taxonomy): Eukaryota > Metazoa > Chordata > Mammalia > Artiodactyla > Eschrichtiidae > Eschrichtius > Eschrichtius robustus. Next base: position 264,989 of record NW_027175233.1, read on the forward strand.
ATAAGGAACACACCCATTATCAAGAAATCACATTAGGATTCTCTTTTTAACCTGTTCCTTAAAACACTTGTGCTTAGGAAATCTATTGGAGGCAGAAGCAGTCAAGGGTAGCTTAGGTTTAGGGTTAGGGTTAGGGTTAGGGTTAGCTTTAGGGTACGACTTAGTGTACGGGTTCGGGTACGGGTTCGGGTACGGCGTATGGTATGGGTTAGGGTTAGGGTTAGGTTTAGTTTGAGGGATAGGGATCGGTTTAGGGTACGGGTTAGGATTAGGGTACGTGTTAGGGTTAGGGTACGCGTTAGGGTTAGGGTAGTTATTAAACCTATCCCACTCTCTAGATACCCCTTAGCACGTCAAGGGATATTATTTGGGGGTCCAGCCATGGAGAAGAGTTTAGACACTAGGAGAAGATAAGGAACACACCCATTATCCTGAAATCACAATAGGATTCTCTTTTTAACCTGTTCCTTAATACACAAGTGCTTAGGAAATCTATTGGAGGCAGAAGCAGTCAAGGGTAGCTTAGGGCTAGGGTTAGGGTTAGGGTTAGGGTTAGCGTTAGGGTTAGGGTTAGGGTACGGCTTAGGGTACGGGTTCGGGTACGGGTTCGCGTACGGCGTAGGGTATGGGTTAGGGTTAGTGTTAGGGTTAGTTTGAAGTTTAGGGCTCGGTTTAGGGTACGGGTTAGGATTAGGGTTCGTGTTAGGGTTAGGGTAGGGGTTAGGGTTAGGGTACGCATTAGGGTTAGGGTAGTTATTAAACCTATCCCACTCTCTAGATACCCCTTAGCACGTCAAGGAATATTATTTGGGGGTCCAGCCATGGAGAAGAGTTTAGACACTAGGAGAAGATAAGGAACACACCCATTATCAAGAAATCACATTAGGATTCTCTTTTTAACCTGTTCCTTAAAACACTAGTGCTTAGGAAATCTATTGGAGGCAAAGCAGTCAAGGGTAGCTTAGGGTTAGGGTTAGGGTTAGGGTTAGGGTTAGGGTATGGCTTAGGGTACGGGTTCGGGTACGGGTTCGTGTACGGCGTAGGGTATGGGTTTGGGTTAGGGTTAGGGTTAGTTTGAAGGTTAGGGCTCGGTTTAGGGTACGGGTTAGGATTAGGGTTCGTGTTAGGGTTAGGGTAGGTGTTAGGTTTAGGGTACGCGTTAGGGTTAGGGTAGTTATTAAACCTATCCCACTCTCTAGATACCCCTTAGCACGTCAAGGAATATTATTTGGGGGTCCAGCCATGGAGAAGAGTTTAGACACTAGGAGAAGATAAGGAACACACCCATTATCAAGAAATCACATTAGGATTCTCTTTTTAACCTGTTCCTTAAAACACTAGTGCTTAGGAAATCTATTGGAGGCAAAGCAGTCAAGGGTAGCTTAGGGTTAGGGTTAGGGTTAGGGTTAGGGTTAGGGTATGGCTTAGGGTACGGGTTCGGGTACGGGTTCGTGTACGGCGTAGGGTATGGGTTTGGGTTAGGGTTAGGGTTAGTTTGAAGGTTAGGGCTCGGTTTAGGGTACGGGTTAGGATTAGGGTTCGTGTTAGGGTTAGGGTAGGTGTTAGGTTTAGGGTACGCGTTAGGGTTAGGGTAGTTATTAAACCTATCCCACTCTCTAGATACCCCTTAGCACGTCAAGGAATATTATTTGGGGGTCCAGCCATGGAGAAGAGTTTAGACACTAGGAGAAGATAAGGAACACACCCATTATCAAGAAATCACATTAGGATTCTCTTTTTAACCTGTTCCTTAAAACACTAGTGCTTAGGAAATCTATTGGAGGCAGAAGCAGTCAAGGGTAGCTTAGGGTTAGGGTTAGGGTTAGGGCTAGGGTTAGGACACGGCTTAGGGTACGGGTTCGGGTACGGGTTCGTGTACGGCGTAGGGTATGGGTTTGGGTTAGGGTTAGGATTAGTTTGAAGGTTAGGGCTCGGTTTAGGGTACGGGTTAGGATTAGGGTTCGTGTTAGGGTTAGGGTAGGGGTTAGGGTTAGGGTACGCGTTAGGGTTAGGGTAGTTATTAAACCTATCCCACTCTCTAGATACCCCTTAGCACGTCAAGGAATATTATTTGGGCGTCCAGCGATGGAGAAGAGTTTAGACACTAGGAGAAGATAAGGAACACACCCATTATCCTGAAATCACATTAGGATTCTCTTTTTAACCTGTTCCTTAATACACTAGTGCTTAGGAAATCTATTGGAGGCAGAAGCAGTCAAGGGTAGCTTAGGGTTAGGGTTACGGTGAGGGTTAGGGTTAGGGTATGGCTTAGAGTACGGGTTCGGGTACGGGTTCGGGTACGGCGTAGGGTATGGGTTAGGGTTAGGGTTAGTTTGAGGGTTAGGGCTCCGTTTAGGATACGGGTTAGGATTAGGGTACGTGTTAGGGTTAGGGTAGTGGTTAGGGTTAGGGTACGCGTTAGGGTTAGGGTAGTTATTAAACCTATCCCACTCTCTAGATACCCCTTAGCACGTCAAGGAATATTATTTGGGGGTCCAGCCATGGAGAAGAGTTTAGACACTAGGAGAAGATAAGGAACACACCCATTATCAAGAAATCACATTAGGATTCTCTTTTTAACCTGTTCCTTAAAACACTAGTGCTTAGGAAATCTATTGGAGGCAGAAGCAGTCAAGGGTAGCTTAGGGTTAGGGTTAGGGTTATTGTTAGGGTAAGGCTTAGGGTACGCGTTCGGGTACGGCATAGGGTATGGGTTAGGGTTAGGGTTAGGGTTAGGTTGAGGGTTAGGGCTCGGTTTAGGGTACGGGTTAGGATTAGGGTACGTGTTAGGGTTAGGGTAGGGGTTAGGGTTAGGGTACGCGTTAGGGTTAGGGTAGTTATTAAACCTATCCCAGTCCCTAGATACCCCTTAGCACGTCAAGGAATATTATTTGGGGGACCAGACATGGAGAAGAGTTTAGACACTAGGAGAAGATAAGGAACACACCCATTATCAAGAAATCACATTAGGATTCTCTTTTTAACCTGTTCCTTAAAACACTAGTGCTTAGGAAATCTATTGGAGGCAGAAGCAGTCAAGGGTAGCTTAGGGTTAAGGTTAGGGTTATTGTTAGGGTAAGGATTAGGGTACGGGTTCGGGTACGGCATAGGGTATGGGTTAGGGTTAGGGTTAGGGTTAGTTTGAGGGTTAGGGCTCGGTTTAGGGTACGGGTTAGGAGTGGGGTACGTGTTAGGGTTAGGGTAGGGGTTAGGGTTAGGGTACGCGTTAGGTTTAGGGTAGATATTAAACCTATCCCACTCCCTAGATACCCCTTAGCACGTCAAGGAATATTATTTGGGGGTCCAGCCATGGAGAAGAGTTTAGACAGTAGGAGAAGATAAGGAACACACCCATTAGCAAGAAATCACATTAGGATTCTCTTTTTAACCTGTTCCTTAAAACACTAGTGCTTAGGAAATCTATTGGAGGCAGAAGCAGTCAAGGGTAGCTTAGGGTTAGGGTTAGGGTTAGGGCTAGGGTTAGGACACGGCTTAGGGTACGGGTTCGGGTACGGGTTCGTGTACGGCGTAGGGTATGGGTTTGGGTTAGGGTTAGGGTTAGTTTGAAGGTTAGGGCTCGGTTTAGGGTACGGGTTAGGATTAGGGTTCGTGTTAGGGTTAGGGTAGGGGTTAGGGTTAGGGTACGCGTTAGGGTTAGGGTAGTTATTAAACCTATCCCACTCTCTAGATACCCCTTAGCACGTCAAGGAATATTATTTGGGGGTCCAGCCATGGAGAAGAGTTTAGACACTAGGAGAAGATAAGGAACACACCCATTATCCTGAAATCACATTAGGATTCTCTTTTTAACCTGTTCCTTAATACACTAGTGCTTAGGAAATCTATTGGAGGCAGAAGCAGTCAAGGGTAGCTTAGGGTTAGGGTTACGGTGAGGGTTAGGGTTAGGGTATGGCTTAGGGTACGGGTTCGGGTACGGGTTCGGGTACGGCGTAGGGTATGGGTTAGTGTTAGGGTTAGGGTTAGTTTGAGGGTTAGGGCTCCGTTTAGGGTACGGGTTAGGATTAGGGTAAGTGTTAGGGTTAGGGTAGGGGTTAGGGTTAGGGTACGCGTTAGGGTTAGGGTAGTTATTAAACCTATCTCACTCTCTAGATACCCCTTAGCACGTCAAGGAATATTATTTGGGGGTCCAGCCATGGAGAAGAGTTTAGACACTAGGAGAAGATAAGGAACACACCCATTATCAAGAAATCACATTAGGATTCTCTTTTTAACCTGTTCCTTAAAACACTAGTGCTTAGGAAATCTATTGGAGGCAGAAGCAGTCAAGGGTAGCTTAGGGTTAGGGTTAGGGTTAGAGTTAGGGTACGGCTTAGGGTACGGGTTCGGGTACGGGTTCGTGTACGCTGTAGGGTATGGGTTAGGGTTAGGGTTAGGGTTAGTTTGAAGTTTAGGGCTCGGTTTAGGGTACGGGTTAGGATTAGGGTTCGTGTTAGGGTTAGGGTAGGGGTTAGGGTTAGGGTACGCGTTAGGGTTAGGGTAGTTATTAAACCTATCCCACTCTCTAGATACCCCTTAGCACGTCAAGGAATATTATTTGGGGGTCCAGCCATGGAGAAGAGTTTAGACACTAGGAGAAGATAAGGAACACACCCATTATCAAGAAATCACATTAGGATTCTCTTTTTAACCTGTTCCTTAAAACACTAGTGCTTAGGAAATCTATTGGAGGCAGAAGCAGTCAAGGGTAGCTTAGGGTTAGGGTTACGGTGAGGGTTAGGGTTAGGGTATGGCTTAGGGTACGGGTACGGGTACGGGTTCGTGTACGGTGTAGGGTATGGGTTAGGGTTAGGGTTAGGGTTAGTTTGAGGGTTAGGGCTCCGTTTAGGGTACGGGTTAGGATTAGGGTAAGTGTTAGGGTTAGGGTAGGGGTTAGGGTTAGGGTACGCGTTAGGGTTAGGGTAGTTATTAAACCTATCCCACTCTCTAGATACCCCTTAGCACGTCAAGGAATATTATTTGGGGGTCCAGCCATGGAGAAGAGTTTAGACACTAGGAGAAGATAAGGAACACACCCATTATCAAGAAATCACATTAGGATTCTCTTTTTAACCTGTTCCTTAAAACACTAGTGCTTAGGAAATCTATTGGAGGCAGAAGCAGTCAAGGGTAGCTTAGGGTTAGTGTTAGGGTTAGGGTACGGCTTAGGGTACGGGTTCGGGTACGGGTTCGGGTACGGGTTCGTGTACGGCGTAGGGTATGTGTTAGGTTTAGGGTTAGGGTTAGTTTGAGGGTTAGGGCTCGGTTTAGGTTACGGGTTAGGATTAGGGTACGTGTTAGGGTTAGGGTAGGGGTTAGGGTTAGGGTACGCGTTAGGGTGAGGGTAGTTATTAAACCTATCCCACTCTCTAGATACCCCTTAGCACGTCAAGGAATATTATTTGGGGGTCCAGCCATGGAGAAGAGTTTATACACTAGGAGAAGATAAGGAACACACCCATTATCCTGAAATCACATTAGGATTCTCTTTTTAACCTGCTCCTTAATACACTAGTGCTTAGGAAATCTATTGGAGGCAGAAGCAGTCAAGGGTAGCTTAGGGTTAGGGTTACGGTTAGGGTTAGGTTTAGGGTACGGCTTAGGGTACGGGTTCGGGTACGGGTTCGGGTACGGGTTTGGGTACGGCGTAGGGTATGGGTTAGGGTTAGGGTTAGGGTTAGTTTGAGGGTTAGGGCACGGTTTAGGGTATGAGTTAGGATTAGTGTACGTGTTAGGGTTAGGGTAGAGGTTAGGGTTAGGGTATGCGTTAGGGTTATGGTAGTTATTAAACCTATCCCACTCTCTAGATACCCCTTAGCACGTCAAGGAATATTATTTGGCGGTCCAGCCATGGAGAAGAGTTTAGACACTAGGAGAAGATAAGGAACACACCCATTATCAAGAAATCACATTAGGATTCTCTTTTTAACCTGTTCCTTAAAACACTAGTGCTTAGGAAATCTATTGGAGGCAGAAGCAGTCAAGGGTAGCTTAGGGTTAGGGTTAGGGTTAGGGTACGGCTTAGGGTACGGGTTCGGTTATGGGTTCGGGTACGGGTTCGGGTACGGCGTAGGGTATGGGTTAGGTTTAGGGTTAGGGTTAGTTTGAGGGTTAGGGCTCGGTTTAGGTTACGGGTTAGGATTAGGGTACGTGTTAGGGTTAGGGTAGGGGTTAGGGTTAGGGTACGCGTTAGGGTTAGCGTAGTTATTAAACCTATCCCACTCTCTAGATACCCCTTAGCACGTCAAGGAATATTATTTGGGGGTCCAGCCATGGAGAAGAGTTTAGACACTAGGAGAAGATAAGGAACACACCCATTATCCTGAAATCACATTAGGATTCTCTTTTTAACCTTTTCCTTAATACACTAGTGCTTAGGAAATCTATTGGAGGCAGAAGCAGTCAAGGGTAGCTTAGGGTTAGGGTTACGGTTAGGGTTAGGTTTAGGGTATGGCTTAGGGTATGGGTTCGGGTACGGGTTCGGGTACGGCGTAGGGTATGGTTTAGGGTTAGGGTTAGGGTTAGTTTGAGGGTTAGGCCTCGGTTTAGGGTACGGGTTAGGATTAGTGTACGTGTTAGGGTTAGGGTAGGGGTTAGTGTTAGGGTACGCGTTAGGGTTAGGGCAGTTATTAAACCTAACCCACTCTCTAGATACCCCTTAGCACGTCAAGGAATATTATTTGGGGGTCCAGCCATGGAGAAGAGTTTAGACACTAGGAGAAGATAAGGAACACACCCATTATCAAGAAATCACATTAGGATTCTCTTTTTAACCTGTTCCTTAAAACACTAGTGCTCAGGAAATGTATTGGAGGCAGAAGCAGTCAAGGGTAGCTTAGGGTTAGGGTTAGGGTTAGGGTACGGCTTAGGGTACGGGTTCGGGTACGGGTTCGGGTACGGGTTCGGGTACGGCGTAGGGTATGGGTTAGGTTTAGGGTTAGGGTTAGTTTGAGGGTTAGGGCTCGGTTTATGTTACGGGTTAGGATTAGGGTACGTGTTAGGGTTAGGGTAGGGGTTAGGGTTAGGGTACGCGTTAGGGTTAGGGTAGTTATTAAACATATCCCACTCTCTAGATACCCCTTAGCACGTCAAGGAATATTATTTGGGGGTCCAGCCATGGAGAAGAGTTTAGACACTAGGAGAAGATAAGGAACACACCCATTATCAATAAATCACATTAGGATTCTCTTTTTAACCTGTTCCTTAAAACACTAGTGCTTAGGAAATCTATTGGAGGCAGAAGCAGTCAAGGGTAGCTTAGGGTTAGGGTTTGGGTTAGGGTACGGCTTAGGGTACGGGTTCGGGTACGGGTTCGGGTACGGGTTTGGGTATGGCGTAGGATATGGGTTAGGGTTAGGGTTAGGGTTAGTTTGAGGGTTAGGGCTCGGTTTAGGGTACGGGTTAGGATTAGGGTACGTGTTAGGGTTAGGGTAGGGGTTAGGGTTAGGGTACGCGTTAGGGTTAGGGTAGTTATTAAACCTATCCCACTCTCTAGATACCCCTTAGCACGTCAAGGAATATTATTTGGGTGTCCGGCCATGGAGAAGAGTTTAGACACTAGGAGAAGATAAGGAACACACCCATTATCAAGAAATCACATTAGGATTCTCTTTTTAACCTGTTCCTTAAAACACTAGTGCTTAGGAAATCTATTGGAGGCAGAAGCAGGCAAGGGTAGCTTAGGGTTAGGGTTAGGGTTAGGGTTAGGGTTAGGGTTAGGATACGGCTTAGGGTACGGGTTCGGGTACGGGTTCGCGTACGGCGTAGGGTATGGGTTAGGGTTAGTGTTAGGGTTAGTTTGAAGGTTAGGGCTCGGTTTAGGGTACGGGTTAGGATTAGGGTTCGTGTTAGGGTTAGGGTAGGGGTTAGGGTTAGGGTACGCGTTAGGGTTAGGGTAGTTATTAAACCTATCCCACTCTCTAGATACCCCTTAGCACGTCAAGGAATATTATTTGGGGGTCCAGCCATGGAGAAGAGTTTAGACACTAGGAGAAGATAAGGAACACACCCATTATCAAGAAATCACATTAGGATTCTCTTTTTAACCTGTTCCTTAAAACACTAGTGCTTAGGAAATCTATTGGAGGCAGAAGCAGTCAAGGGTAGCTTAGGGTTAGGGTTAGGGTTAGGGCTAGGGTTAGGACACGGCTTAGGGTACGGGTTCGGGTACGGGTTTGTGTACGGCGTAGGGTATGGGTTTGGGTTAGTGTTAGGGTTAGTTTGAAGGTTAGGGCTCGGTTTAGGGTACGGGTTAGGATTAGGGTTCGTGTTAGGGTTAGGGTAGGGGTTAGGGTTAGGGTACGCGTTAGGGTTAGGGTAGTTATTAAACCTATCCCACTCTCTAGATACCCCTTAGCACGTCAAGGAATATTATTTGGGGGTCCAGCCATGGAGAAAAGTTTAGACACTAGGAGAAGATAAGGAACACACCCATTATCAAGAAATCACATTAGGATTCTCTTTTTAACCTGTTCCTTAAAACACTAGTGCTTAGGAAATCTATTGGAGGCAGAAGCAGTCAAGGGTAGCTTAGGGTTAGGGTTTGGGTTAGGGTACGGCTTAGGGTACGGGTTCGGGTACGGGTTCGGGTACGGGTTTGGGTATGGTGTAGGATATGGGTTAGGGTTAGGTTTAGGGTTAGTTTGAGGGTTAGGGCTCGGTTTAGGTTACGGGTTAGGATTAGGGTACGTGTTAGGGTTAGGGTAGGGGTTAGGGTTAGGGTACGCGTTAGGGTTAGGGTAGTTATTAAACCTATCCCACTCTCTAGATACCCCTTAGCACGTCAAGGAATATTATTTGGGGGTCCAGCCATGGAGAAGAGTTTAGACACTAGGAGAAGATAAGGAACACACCCATTATCAAGAAATCACATTAGGATTCTCTTTTTAACCTGTTCCTTAAAACACTAGTGCTTAGGAAATCTATTGGAGGCAGAAGCAGTCAAGGGTAGCTTAGGGTTAGGGTTAGGGTTAGGGTTAGGGTTAGGGTACGGCTTAGGGTACGGTTTCGGGCACGGGTTCGTGTACGGCGTAGGGTATGGGTTAGGGTTAGGGTTAGGGTTAGTTTGAAGGTTAGGGCTCGGTTTAGGGTACGGGTTAGGATTAGGGTTCGTGTTAGGGTTAGGGTAGGGGTTAGGGTTAGGGTACGCGTTAGGGTTAGGGTAGTTATTAAACCTATCCCACTCCCTAGATACCCCTTAGCACGTCAAGGAATATTATTTGGGGGTCCAGCCATGGAGAAGAGTTTAGACAGTAGGAGAAGATAAGGAACACACCCATTATCCTGAAATCACATTAGGATTCTCTTTTTAACCTGATCCTTAAAACACTAGTGCTTAGGAAATCTATTGGAGGCAGAAGCAGTCAAGGGTAGCTTAGGGTTAGGGTTAGGTTTAGGGTTAGGGTTAGGGTTAGGGTTAGGTTTAGGGTACGGCTTAGTGTACGGGTTCGGGTACGGGTTCGGGTATGGCGTAGGGTATGGGTTAGGGTTAGGGTTAGGGTTAGTTTGAGGGTTAGGGCTCGGTTTAGGTTACGGGTTAGGATTAGGGTACGTCTTAGGGTTAGGGTAGGTGTTAGGGTTAGGGTACGCGTTAGGGTTAGGGTAGTTATTAAACCTATCCCACTCTCTAGATAACCCTTAGCACGTCAAGGAATATTATTTGGGAGTCCAGCCATGGAGAAGAGTTTAGACACTAGGAGAAGATAAGGAACACACCCATTATCAAGAAATCACATTAGGATTCTCTTTTTAACCTGTTCCTTAAAACACTAGTGCTTAGGAAATCTATTGGAGGCAGAAGCAGTCAAGGGTAGCTTAGGGTTAGGGTTAGGGTTAGGGTTAGGGTTAGCTTTAGGGTACGGCTTAGGGTACGGGTTCGGGTAAGGCATACGGTATGGGTTAGGGTTAGGGTTAGTTTGAAGGTTAGGGCTCGGTTTAGGGTACGGGTTAGGATTAGGGTTCGTGTTAGGGTTAGGGTAGGGGTTAGGGTTAGGGTACGCGTTAGGGTTAGGGTAGTTATTAAACCTATCCCACTCTCTAGATACCCCTTAGCACGTCAAGGAATATTATTTGGGGGTACAGCCATGGAGAAGAGTTTAGACACTAGGAGAAGATAAGGAACACACCCATTATCAAGAAATCACATTAGGATTCTCTTTTTAACCTGTTCCTTAAAACACTAGTGCTCAGGAAATCTATTGGAGGCAGAAGCAGTCAAGGGTAGCTTAGGGTTAGGGTTAGGGTTAGGGTACGACTTAGGGTACGGGTTCGGGTACGGGTTCGGGTACGGGTTCGGGTACGGCGTAGGGTATGGGTTAGGTTTAGGGTTAGGGTTAGTTTGAGGGTTAGGGCTCGGTTTATGTTACGGGTTAGGATTAGGGTACGTGTTAGGGTTAGGGTAGGGGTTAGGGTTGGGGTACGCGTTAGGGTTAGGGTAGTTATTAAACATATCCCACTCTCTAGATACCCCTTAGCACGTCAAGGAATATTATTTGGGGGTCCAGCCATGGAGAAGAGTTTAGACACTAGGAGAAGATAAGGAACACACCCATTATCAATAAATCACATTAGGATTCTCTTTTTAACCTGTTCCTTAAAACACTAGTGCTTAGGAAATCTATTGGAAGCAGAAGCAGTCAAGGGTAGCTTAGGGTTAGGGTTTGGGTTAGGGTACGGCTTAGGGTACAGGTTCGGGTACGGGTTCGGGTACGGGTTTGGGTATGGCGTAGGATATGGGTTAGGGTTAGGGTTAGGGTTAGTTTGAGGGTTAGGGCTCGGTTTAGGGTACGGGTTAGGATTAGGGTACGTGTTAGGGATAGGGTAGGGGTTAGGGTTAGGGTACGCGTTAGGGTTAGGGTAGTTATTAAACCTATCCCACTCTCTAGATACCCCTTAGCACGTCAAGGAATATTATTTGGGTGTCCAGCCATGGAGAAGAGTTTAGACACTAGGAGAAGATAAGGAACACACCCATTATCAAGAAATCACATTAGGATTCTCTTTTTAACCTGTTCCTTAAAACACTAGTGCTTAGGAAATCTATTGGAGGCAGAAGGAGGCAAGGATAGCTTAGGGTTAGGGTTAGGGTTAGGGTTAGGGTTAGGGTTAGGATACGGCTTAGGGTACGGGTTCGGGTACGGGTTCGCGTACGGCGTAGGGTATGGGTTAGGGTTAGTGTTAGGGTTAGTTTGAAGGTTAGGGCTCGGTTTAGGGTACGGGTTAGGATTAGGGTTCGTGTTAGGGTTAGGGTAGGGGTTAGGGTTAGGGTACGCGTTAGGGTTAGGGTAGTTATTAAACCTATCCCACTCTCTAGATACCCCTTAGCACGTCAAGGAATATTATTTGGGGGTCCAGCCATGGAGAAGAGTTTAGACACTAGGAGAAGATAAGGAACACACCCATTATCAAGAAATCACATTAGGATTCTCTTTTTAACCTGTTCCTTAAAACACTAGTGCTTAGGAAATCTATTGGAGGCAGAAGCAGTCAAGGGTAGCTTAGGGTTAGGGTTAGGGTTAGGGCTAGGGTTAGGACACGGCTTAGGGTACGGGTTCGGGTATGGGTTTGTGTACGGCGTAGGGTATGGGTTTGGGTTAGTGTTAGGGTTAGTTTGAAGGTTAGGGCTCGGTTTAGGGTACGGGTTAGGATTAGGGTTCGTGTTAGGGTTAGGGTAGGGGTTAGGGTTAGGGTACGCGTTAGGGTTAGGGTAGTTATTAAACCTATCCCACTCTCTAGATACCCCTTAGCACGTCAAGGAATATTATTTGGGGGTCCAGCCATGGAGAAAAGTTTAGACACTAGGAGAAGATAAGGAACACACCCATTATCAAGAAATCACATTAGGATTCTCTTTTTAACCTGTTCCTTAAAACACTAGTGCTTAGGAAATCTATTGGAGGCAGAAGCAGTCAAGGGTAGCTTAGGGTTAGGGTTTGGGTTAGGGTACGGCTTAGGGTACGGGTTCGGGTACGGGTTCGGGTACGGGTTTGGGTATGGCGTAGGATATGGGTTAGGGTTAGGGTTAGGGTTAGTTTGAGGGTTAGGGCTCGGTTTAGGGTACGGGTTAGGATTAGGGTACGTGTTAGGGTTAGGGTAGGGGTTAGGGTTAGGGTACGCGTTAGGGTTAGGGTAGTTATTAAACCTATCCCACTCTCTAGATACCCCTTAGCACGTCAAGGAATATTATTTGGGGGTCCAGCCATGGAGAAGAGTTTAGACACTAGGAGAAGATAAGGAACACACCCATTATCAAGAAATCACATTAGGATTCTCTTTTTAACCTGTTCTTTAAAACACTAGTGCTTAGGAAATCTATTGGAGGCAGAAGCAGTCAAGGGTAGCTTAGGGTAAGGGTTAGGGTTAGGGTTAGGGTTAGGGTACGGCTTAGGGTACGGGTTCGGGCACGGGTTCGTGTACGGCGTAGGGTATGGGTTAGGGTTAGGGTTAGGGTTAGTTTGAAGGTTAGGGCTCGGTTTAGGGTACGGGTTAGGATTAGGGTTCGTGTTAGGGTTAGGGTAGGGGTTAGGGTTAGGGTACGCGTTAGGGTTAGGGTAGTTATTAAACCTATCCCACTCCCTAGATACCCCTTAGCACGTCAAGGAATATTATTTGGGGGTCCAGCCATGGAGAAGAGTTTAGACAGTAGGAGAAGATAAGGAACACACCCATTATCCTGAAATCACATTAGGATTCTCTTTTTAACCTGTTCCTTAAAACACTAGTGCTTAGGAAATCTATTGGAGGCAGAAGCAGTCAAGGGTAGCTTAGGGTTAGGGTTAGGTTTAGGGTTAGGGTTAGGGTTAGGGTTAGGTTTAGGGTACGGCTTAGTGTACGGGTTCGGGTACGGGTTCGGGTTAGGGTTAGGGTTAGGGTTAGGGTACGCGTTAGGGTTAGCGTAGTTATTAAACCTATCCCACTCTCTAGATACCCCTTAGCACGTCAAGGAATATTATTTGGGGGTCCAGCCATGGAGAAGAGTTTAGACACTAGGAGAAGATAAGGAACACACCCATTATCAAGAAATCACATTAGGATTCTCTTTTTAACCTGTTCCTTAAAACACTAGTGCTTAGGAAATCTATTGGAGGCAGAAGCAGTCAAGGGTAGCTTAGGGTTAGGGTTAGGGTTAGGGTACGGCTTAGGGTACGGGTTCGGGTATGGGTTCGGGTACGGGTTCGGGTACGGCGTAGGGTATGGGTTAGGTTTAGGGTTAGGGTTAGTTTGAGGGTTAGGGCTCGGTTTAGGTTACGGGTTAGGATTAGGGTACGTGTTAGGGTTAGGGTAGGGGTTAGGGTTAGGGTACGCGTTAGGGTTAGCGTAGTTATTAAACCTATCCCACTCTCTAGATACCCCTTAGCACGTCAAGGAATATTATTTGGGGGTCCAGCCATGGAGAAGAGTTTAGACACTAGGAGAAGATAAGGAACACACCCATTATCCTGAAATCACATTAGGATTCTCTTTTTAACCTGTTCCTTAATACACTAGTGCTTAGGAAATCTATTGGAGGCAGAAGCAGTCAAGGGTAGCTTAGGGTTAGGGTTACGGTTAGGGTTAGGTTTAGGGTATGGCTTAGGGTATGGGTTCGGGTACGGGTTCGGGTACGGCGTAGGGTATGGTTTAGGGTTAGGGTTAGGGTTAGTTTGAGGGTTAGGCCTCGGTTTAGGGTACGGGTTAGGATTAGTGTACGTGTTAGGGTTAGGGTAGGGGTTAGTGTTAGGGTACGCGTTAGGGTTAGGGTAGTTATTAAACCTAACCCACTCTCTAGATACCCCTTAGCACGTCAAGGAATATTATTTGGGGGTCCAGCCATGGAGAAGAGTTTAGACACTAGGAGAAGATAAGGAACACACCTATTATCAAGAAATCACATTAGGATTATCTTTTTAACCTGTTCCTTAAAACACTAGTGCTCAGGAAATGTATTGGAGGCAGAAGCAGTCAAGGGTAGCTTAGGGTTAGGGTTAGGGTTAGGGTACGGCTTAGGGTACGGGTTCGGGTACGGGTTCGGGTACGGGTTCGGGTACGGCGTAGGGTATGGGTTAGGTTTAGGGTTAGGGTTAGTTTGAGGGTTAGGGCTCGGTTTATGTTACGGGTTAGGATTAGGGTACGTGTTAGGGTTAGGGTAGGGGTTAGGGTTAGGGTACGCGTTAGGGTTAGGGTAGTTATTAAACATATCCCACTCTCTAGATACCCCTTAGCACGTCAAGGAATATTATTTGGGGGTCCAGCCATGGAGAAGAGTTTAGACACTAGGAGAAGATAAGGAACACACCCATTATCAATAAATCACATTAGGATTCTCTTTTTAACCTGTTCCTTAAAACACTAGTGCTTAGGAAATCTATTGGAGGCAGAAGCAGTCAAGGGTAGCTTAGGGTTAGGGTTTGGGTTAGGGTACGGCTTAGGGTACGGGTTCGGGTACGGGTTCGGGTACGGGTTTGGGTATGGCGTAGGATATGGGTTAGGGTTAGGGTTAGGGTTAGTTTGAGGGTTAGGGCTCGGTTTAGGGTACGGGTTAGGATTAGGGTACGTGTTAGGGTTAGGGTAGGGGTTAGGGTTAGGGTACGCGTTAGGGTTAGGGTAGTTATTAAACCTATCCCACTCTCTAGATACCCCTTAGCACGTCAAGGAATATTATTTGGGTGTCCAGCCATGGAGAAGAGTTTAGACACTAGGAGAAGATAAGGAACACACCCATTATCAAGAAATCACATTAGGATTCTCTTTTTAACCTGTTCCTTAAAACACTAGTGCTTAGGAAATCTATTGGAGGCAGAAGCAGGCAAGGGTAGCTTAGGGTTAGGGTTAGGGTTAGGGTTAGGGTTAGGGTTAGGATACGGCTTAGGGTACGGGTTCGGGTACGGGTTCGCGTACGGCGTAGGGTATGGGTTAGGGTTAGTGTTAGGGTTAGTTTGAAGGTTAGGGCTCGGTTTAGGGTACGGGTTAGGATTAGGGTTCGTGTTAGGGTTAGGGTAGGGGTTAGGGTTAGGGTACGCGTTAGGGTTAGGGTAGTTATTAAACCTATCCCACTCTCTAGATACCCCTTAGCACGTCAAGGAATATTATTTGGGGGTCCAGCCATGGAGAAGAGTTTAGACACTAGGAGAAGATAAGGAACACACCCATTATCAAGAAATCACATTAGGATTCTCTTTTTAACCTGTTCCTTAAAACACTAGTGCTTAGGAAATCTATTGGAGGCAGAAGCAGTCAAGGGTAGCTTAGGGTTAGGGTTAGGGTTAGGGCTAGGGTTAGGACACGGCTTAGGGTACGGGTTCGGGTACGGGTTTGTGTACGGCGTAGGGTATGGGTTTGGGTTAGTGTTAGGGTTAGTTTGAAGGTTAGGGCTCGGTTTAGGGTACGGGTTAGGATTAGGGTTCGTGTTAGGGTTAGGGTAGGGGTTAGGGTTAGGGTACGCGTTAGGGTTAGGGTAGTTATTAAACCTATCCCACTCTCTAGATACCCCTTAGCACGTCAAGGAATATTATTTGGGGGTCCAGCCATGGAGAAAAGTTTAGACACTAGGAGAAGATAAGGAACACACCCATTATCAAGAAATCACATTAGGATTCTCTTTTTAACCTGTTCCTTAAAACACTAGTGCTTAGGAAATCTATTGGAGGCAGAAGCAGTCAAGGGTAGCTTAGGGTTAGGGTTTGGGTTAGGGTACGGCTTAGGGTACGGGTTCGGGTACGGGTTCGGGTACGGGTTTGGGTATGGTGTAGGATATGGGTTAGGGTTAGGTTTAGGGTTAGTTTGAGGGTTAGGGCTCGGTTTAGGGTACGGGTTAGGATTAGGGTACGTGTTAGGGTTAGGGTAGGGGTTAGGGTTAGGGTACGCGTTAGGGTTAGGGTAGTTATTAAACCTATCCCACTCTCTAGATACCCCTTAGCACGTCAAGGAATATTATTTGGGGGTCCAGCCATGGAGAAGAGTTTAGACACTAGGAGAAGATAAGGAACACACCCATTATCAAGAAATCACATTAGGATTCTCTTTTTAACCTGTTCCTTAAAACACTAGTGCTTAGGAAATCTATTGGAGGCAGAAGCAGTCAAGGGTAGCTTAGGGTTAGGGTTAGGGTTAGGGTTAGGGTTAGGGTACGGCTTAGGGTACGGGTTCGGGCACGGGTTCGTGTACGGCGTAGGGTATGGGTTAGGGTTAGGGTTAGGGTTAGTTTGAAGGTTAGGGCTCGGTTTAGGGTACGGGTTAGGATTAGGGTTCGTGTTAGGGTTAGGGTAGGGGTTAGGGTTAGGGTACGCGTTAGGGTTAGGGTAGTTATTAAACCTATCCCACTCCCTAGATACCCCTTAGCACGTCAAGGAATATTATTTGGGGGTCCAGCCATGGAGAAGAGTTTAGACAGTAGGAGAAGATAAGGAACACACCCATTATCCTGAAATCACATTAGGATTCTCTTTTTAACCTGATCCTTAAAACACTAGTGCTTAGGAAATCTATTGGAGGCAGAAGCAGTCAAGGGTAGCTTAGGGTTAGGGTTAGGTTTAGGGTTAGGGTTAGGGTTAGGGTTAGCTTTAGGGTACGGCTTAGGGTACGGGTTCGGGTACGTGTTCGGGTACGGCGTAGGGTATGGGTTAGGGTTAGGGTTAGTTTGAAGGTTAGGGCTCGGTTTAGGGTACGGGTTAGGATTAGGGTTCGTGTTAGGGTTAGGGTAGGGGTTAGGGTTAGGGTACGCGTTAGGGTTAGGGTAGTTATTAAACCTATCCCACTCTCTAGATACCCCTTAGCACGTCAAGGAATATTATTTGGGGGTCCAGCCATGGAGAAGAGTTTAGACACTAGGAGAAGGTAAGGAACACACCCATTATCAAGAAATCACATTAGGATTCTCTTTTTAACCTGTTCCTTAATACACTAGTGCTTAGGAAATCTATTGGAGGCAGAAGCAGTCAAGGGTAGCTTAGGGTTTGGGTTAGGGTTAGGGTTAGGTTTAGGGTACGGCTTAGGGTACGGGTTCGGGTACGGGTTCGGGTACGGGTTCGGGTACGGCGTAGGGTATGGGTTAGGGTTAGGGTTAGGGTTAGTTTGAGGGTTAGGGCTCGGTTTAGGGTATGGGTTAGGATTAGTGTACGTGTTAGGGTTAGGGTAGAGGTTAGGGTTAGGGTATGCGTTAGGGTTATGGTAGTTATTAAACCTATCCCACTCTCTAGATACCCCTTAGCACGTCAAGGAATGTTATTTGGCGGTCCAGCCATGGAGAAGAGTTTAGACACTAGGAGAAGATAAGGAACACACCCATTATCAAGAAATCACATTAGGATTCTCTTTTTAACCTGTTCCTTAAAACACTAGTGCTTAGGAAATCTATTGGAGGCAGAAGCAGTCAAGGGTAGCTTAGGGTTAGGGTTAGGGTTAGGGTTAGGGTTAGCTTTAGGGTACGGCTTAGGGTACGGGTTCGGGTAAGGCGTAGGGTATGGGTTAGGGTTAGGGTTAGTTTGAAGGTTAGGGCTCGGTTTAGGGTACGGGTTAGGATTAGGGTTCGTGTTAGGGTTAGGGTAGGGGTTAGGGTTAGGGTACGCGTTAGGGTTAGGGTAGTTATTAAACCTATCCCACTCTCTAGATACCCCTTAGCACGTCAAGGAATATTATTTGGGGGTACAGCCATGGAGAAGAGTTTAGACACTAGGAGAAGATAAGGAACACACCCATTATCAAGAAATCACATTAGGATTCTCTTTTTAACCTGTTCCTTAAAACACTAGTGCTCAGGAAATCTATTGGAGGCAGAAGCAGTCAAGGGTAGCTTAGGGTTAGGGTTAGGGTTAGGGTACGACTTAGGGTACGGGTTCGGGTACGGGTTCGGGTACGGGTTCGGGTATGGCGTAGGGTATGGGTTAGGTTTAGGGTTAGGGTTAGTTTGAGGGTTAGGGCTCGGTTTATGTTACGGGTTAGGATTAGGGTACGTGTTAGGGTTAGGGTAGGGGTTAGGGTTGGGGTACGAGTTAGGGTTAGGGTAGTTATTAAACATATCCCACTCTCTAGATACCCCTTAGCACGTCAAGGAATATTATTTGGGGGTCCAGCCATGGAGAAGAGTTTAGACACTAGGAGAAGATAAGGAACACACCCATTATCAATAAATCACATTAGGATTCTCTTTTTAACCTGTTCCTTAAAACACTAGTGCTTAGGAAATCTACTGGAGGCAGAAGCAGTCAAGGGTAGCTTAGGGTTAGGGTTTGGGTTAGGGTACGGCTTAGGGTACGGGTTCGGGTACGGGTTCGGGTACGGGTTTGGGTATGGCGTAGGATATGGGTTAGGGTTAGGGTTAGGGTTAGTTTGAGGGTTAGGGCTCGGTTTAGGGTACGGGTTAGGATTAGGGTACGTGTTAGGGTTAGGGTAGGGGTTAGGGTTAGGGTACGCGTTAGGGTTAGGGTAGTTATTAAACCTATCCCACTCTCTAGATACCCCTTAGCACGTCAAGGAATATTATTTGGGTGTCCAGCCATGGAGAAGAGTTTAGACACTAGGAGAAGATAAGGAACACACCCATTATCAAGAAATCACATTAGGATTCTCTTTTTAACCTGTTCCTTAAAACACTAGTGCTTAGGAAATCTATTGGAGGCAGAAGGAGGCAAGGGTAGCTTAGGGTTAGGGTTAGGGTTAGGGTTAGGGTTAGGGTTAGGGTTAGGATACGGCTTAGGGTACGGGTTCGGGTACGGGTTCGCGTACGGCGTAGGGTATGGGTTAGGGTTAGTGTTAGGGTTAGTTTGAAGGTTAGGGCTCGGTTTAGGGTACGGGTTAGGATTAGGGTTCGTGTTAGGGTTAGGGTAGGGGTTAGGGTTAGGGTACGCGTTAGGGTTAGGGTAGTTATTAAACCTATCCCACTCTCTAGATACCCCTTAGCACGTCAAGGAATATTATTTGGGGGTCCAGCCATGGAGAAGAGTTTAGACACTAGGAGAAGATAAGGAACACACCCATTATCAAGAAATCACATTAGGATTCTCTTTTTAACCTGTTCCTTAAAACACTAGTGCTTAGGAAATCTATTGGAGGCAGAAGCAGTCAAGGGTAGCTTAGGGTTAGGGTTAGGGTTAGGGCTAGGGTTAGGACACGGCTTAGGGTACGGGTTCGGGTACGGGTTTGTGTACGGCGTAGGGTATGGGTTTGGGTTAGTGTTAGGGTTAGTTTGAAGGTTAGGGCTCGGTTTAGGGTACGGGTTAGGATTAGGGTTCGTGTTAGGGTTAGGGTAGGGGTTAGGGTTAGGGTACGCGTTAGGGTTAGGGTAGTTATTAAACCTATCCCACTCTCTAGATACCCCTTAGCACGTCAAGGAATATTATTTGGGGGTCCAGCCATGGAGAAAAGTTTAGACACTAGGAGAAGATAAGGAACACACCCATTATCAAGAAATCACATTAGGATTCTCTTTTTAACCTGTTCCTTAAAACACTAGTGCTTAGGAAATCTATTGGAGGCAGAAGCAGTCAAGGGTAGCTTAGGGTTAGGGTTTGGGTTAGGGTACGGCTTAGGGTACGGGTTCGGGTACGGGTTCGGGTACGGGTTTGGGTATGGCGTAGGATATGGGTTAGGGTTAGGGTTAGGGTTAGTTTGAGGGTTAGGGCTCGGTTTAGGGTACGGGTTAGGATTAGGGTACGTGTTAGGGTTAGGGTAGGGGTTAGGGTTAGGGTACGCGTTAGGGTTAGGGTAGTTATTAAACCTATCCCACTCTCTAGATACCCCTTAGCACGTCAAGGAATATTATTTGGGGGTCCAGCCATGGAGAAGAGTTTAGACACTAGGAGAAGATAAGGAACACACCCATTATCAAGAAATCACATTAGGATTCTCTTTTTAACCTGTTCTTTAAAACACTAGTGCTTAGGAAATCTATTGGAGGCAGAAGCAGTCAAGGGTAGCTTAGGGTAAGGGTTAGGGTTAGGGTTAGGGTTAGGGTACGGCTTAGGGTACGGGTTCGGGCACGGGTTCGTGTACGGCGTAGGGTATGGGTTAGGGTTAGGGTTAGGGTTAGTTTGAAGGTTAGGGCTCGGTTTAGGGTACGGGTTAGGATTAGGGTTCGTGTTAGGGTTAGGGTAGGGGTTAGGGTTAGGGTACGCGTTAGGGTTAGGGTAGTTATTAAACCTATCCCACTCCCTAGATACCCCTTAGCACGTCAAGGAATATTATTTGGGGGTCCAGCCATGGAGAAGAGTTTAGACAGTAGGAGAAGATAAGGAACACACCCATTATCCTGAAATCACATTAGGATTCTCTTTTTAACCTGTTCCTTAAAACACTAGTGCTTAGGAAATCTATTGGAGGCAGAAGCAGTCAAGGGTAGCTTAGGGTTAGGGTTAGGTTTAGGGTTAGGGTTAGGGTTAGGGTTAGGTTTAGGGTACGGCTTAGTGTACGGGTTCGGGTACGGGTTCGGGTATGGAGTAGGGTATGGGTTAGGGTTAGGGTTAGGGTTAGTTTGAGGGTTAGGGCTCGGTTTAGGTTACGGGTTAGGATTAGGGTACGTCTTAGGGTTAGGGTAGGGGTTAGGGTTAGGGTACGCGTTAGGGTTAGGGTAGTTATTAAACCTATCCCACTCTCTAGATAACCCTTAGCACGTCAAGGAATATTATTTGGGGGTCCAGCCATGGAGAAGAGTTTAGACACTAGGAGAAGATAAGGAACACACCCATTATCAATAAATCACATTAGGATTCTCTTTTTAACCTGTTCCTTAAAACACTAGTGCTTAGGAAATCTATTGGAGGCAGAAGCAGTCAAGGGTAGCTTAGGGTTAGGGTTAGGGTTAGGGTTAGGGTTAGCTTTAGGGTACGGCTTAGGGTACGGGTTCGGGTACGGGTTCGGGTACGGCGTAGGGTATGGGTTAGGGTTAGGGTTAGTTTGAAGGTTAGGGCTCGGTTTAGGGTACGGGTTAGGATTAGGGTTCGTGTTAGGGTTAGGGTAGGGGTTAGGGTTAGGGTACGCGTTAGGGTTAGGGTAGTTATTAAACCTATCCCACTCTCTAGATACCCCTTAGCACGTCAAGGAATATTATTTGGGGGTCCAGCCATGGAGAAGAGTTTAGACACTAGGAGAAGATAAGGAACACACCCATTATCAAGAAATCACATTAGGATTCTCTTTTTATCCTGTTCCTTAAAACACTAGTGCTCAGGAAATCTATTGGAGGCAGAAGCAGTCAAGGGTAGCTTAGGGTTAGGGTTAGGGTTAGGGTACGACTTAGGGTACGGGTTCGGGTACGGGTTCGGGTACGGGTTCGGGTACGGCGTAGGGTATGGGTTAGGTTTAGGGTTAGGGTTAGTTTGAGGGTTTGGGCTCGGTTTATGTTACGGGTTAGGATTAGGGTACGTGTTAGGGTTAGGGTAGGGGTTAGGGTTAGGGTACGCGTTAGGGTTAGGGTAGTTATTAAACATATCCCACTCTCTAGATACCCCTTAGCACGTCAAGGAATATTATTTGGGGGTCCAGCCATGGAGAAGAGTTTAGACACTAGGAGAAGATAAGGAACACACCCATTATCAATAAATCACATTAGGATTCTCTTTTTAACCTGTTCCTTAAAACACTAGTGCTTAGGAAATCTATTGGAGGCAGAAGCAGTCAAGGGTAGCTTAGGGTTAGGGTTAGGGTTAGGGCTAGAGTTAGGGTACGGCATAGGGTACGGGTTCGGGTACGGGTTCGTGTACGGCGTAGGGTATGGGTTAGAGTTAGGGTTAGGGTTAGTTTGAAGGTTAGGGCTCGGTTTAGGTTTCGGCTTAGGATTAGGGTACGTGTTAGGGTTAGGGTAGGGGTTAGGGTTATGGTACGCGTTAGGGTTAGGGTAGTTATTAAACCTATCCCACTCTCTAGATACCCCTTAGCACGTCAAGGAATATTATTTGGGGGTCCAGCCATGGAGAAGAGTTTAGACACTAGGAGAAGATAAGGAACACACCCATTATCAAGAAATCACATTAGGATTCTCTTTTTAACCTGTTCCTTAAAACACTTGTGCTTAGGAAATCTATTGGAGGCAGAAGCAGTCAAGGGTAGCTTAGGTTTAGGGTTAGGGTTAGGGTTAGGGTTAGCTTTAGGGTACGACTTAGTGTACGGGTTCGGGTACGGGTTCGGGTACGGCGTATGGTATGGGTTAGGGTTAGGGTTAGGTTTAGTTTGAGGGTTAGGGATCGGTTTAGGGTACGGGTTAGGATTAGGGTACGTGTTAGGGTTAGGGTACGCGTTAGGGTTAGGGTAGTTATTAAACCTATCCCACTCTCTAGATACCCCTTAGCACGTCAAGGGATATTATTTGGGGGTCCAGCCATGGAGAAGAGTTTAGACACTAGGAGAAGATAAGGAACACACCCATTATCCTGAAATCACAATAGGATTCTCTTTTTAACCTGTTCCTTAATACACAAGTGCTTAGGAAATCTATTGGAGGCAGAAGGAGTCAAGGGTAGCTTAGGGCTAGGGTTAGGGTTAGGGTTAGGGTTAGCGTTAGGGTTAGGGTTAGGGTACGGCTTAGGGTACGGGTTCGGGTACGGGTTCGGGTACGGCGTAGGGTATGGTTTAGGGTTAGGGTTAGGGTTAGTTTGAGGGTTAGGGCTCGGTTTAGGTTACGGGTTAGGATTAGTGTACGTGTTAAGGTTAGGGTAGAGGTTAGGGTTAGGGTACGCGTTAACGTTAGGGTAGTTATTAAACCTATCCCACTCTCTAGATACCCCTTAGCACGTCAAGGAATATTATTTGGGGGTCCAGCCATGGAGAAGAGTTTAGACACTAGGAGAAGATAAGGAACACACCCATTATCAAGAAATCACATTAGGATTCTCTTATAACCTGTTCCTTAAAACACTAGTGCTTAGGAAATCTATTGAAGGCAGAAGCAGTCAAGGGTAGCTTAGGGTTAGGGTTAGGGTTAGGGTTAGGTTTAGGGTACGGCTTAGGGTAAGGGTTCGGGTATGGGTTCGGGTACGGCGTAGGTTATGGGTTAGGGTTAGGGTTAGGGTTAGTTTGAGGGTTAGGGCTCGGTTTAGGGTACGGGTTAGGATTAGTGTACGTGTTAGGGTTAGGGTAGAGGTTAGGGTTAGGGTATGCGTTAGGGTTCGGGTAGTTATTAAACCTATCCCACTCTCTAGATACCCCTTAGCACGTCAAGGAATATTATTTGGGGATCCAGCCATGGAGAAGAGTTTAGACACTAGGAGAAGATAAGGAACACACCCATTATCAAGAAATCACATTAGGATTCTCTTTTTAACCTGTTCCTTAAAACACTAGTGCTTAGGAAATCTATTGGAGGCAGAAGCACTCAAGGGTAGCTTAGGGTTAGGGTTAGGGTTAGGGCTAGGGTTAGGACACGGCTTAGGGTACGGGTTCGGGTACGGGTTCGTGTACGGCGTAGGGTATGGGTTTGGGTTAGTGTTAGGGTTAGTTTGAAGGTTAGGGCTCGGTTTAGGGTACGGGTTAGGATTAGGGTTCGTGTTAGGGTTAGGGTAGGGGTTAGGGTTAGGGTACGCGTTAGGGTTAGGGTAGTTATTAAACCTATCCCACTCTCTAGATACCCCTTAGCACGTCAAGGAATATTATTTGGGGGTCCAGCCATGGAGAAGAGTTTAGACACTAGGAGAAGATAAAGAACACACCCATTATCCTGAAATCACATTAGGATTCTCTTTTTAACCTGTTCCTTAATACACTAGTGCTTAGGAAATCTATTGGAGGCAGAAGTAGTCAAGGGTAGCTTAGGGTTAGGGTTACGGTTAGGGTTAGGGTTAGGGTACGGCTTAGGGTACGGGTTCGGGTACGGCGTAGGGTATGGGTTAGGGTTAGGGTTAGGGTTAGTTTGAGGTTTAGGGCTCGGTTTAGGGTACGGGTTAGGATTAGGGTACGTGTTAGGGTTAGGGTAGGGGTTAGGGTTAGGGTACGCGTTAGGGTTAGGGTAGTTACTAAACCTATCCCACTCTCTAGATACCCCTTAGAACGTCAAGGAATATTATTTGGGGGTCCAGCCATGGAGAAGAGTTTAGACACTAGGAGAAGATAAGGAACACACCCATTATCAAGAAATCACATTAGGATTCTCTTTTTAACCTGTTCCTTAAAACACTAGTGCTTAGGAAATCTATTGGAGGCAGAAGCAGTCAAGGGTAGCTTAGGGTTAGGGTTAGGGTTAGGGTACGGCTTAGGGTACGGGTTCGGGAACGGGTTCGGGTACGGGTTCTGGTACGGCGTAGGGTATGGGTTAGGTTTAGGGTTAGGGTTAGTTTGAGGGTTAGGGCTCGGTTTAGGTTACGGGTTAGGATTAGGGTACGTGTTAGGGTTAGGGTAGGGGTTAGGGTTAGGGTACGCGTTAGGGTTAGGGTAGTTATTAAACCTATCCCACTCTCTAGATACCCCTTAGCACGTCAAGGAATATTATTTGGGGGTCCAGCCATGGAGAAGAGTTTAGACACTAGGAGAAGATAAGGAACACACCCATTATCAAGAAATCACATTAGGATTCTCTTTTTAACCTGTTCCTTAAAACACTAGTGCTTAGGAAATCTATTGGAGGCAAAGCAGTCAAGGGTAGCTTAGGGTTAGGGTTAGGGTTATTGTTAGGGTAAGGCTTAGGGTACGGGTTCGGGTACGGCATAGGGTATGGGTTAGGGTTAGGGTTAGGGTTAGTTTGAGGGTTAGGGCTCGGTTTAGGATACGGGTTAGGATTAGGGTACGTGTTAGGTTTAGGGTAGGGGTTAGGGTTAGGGTACGCGTTAGGGTTAGGGTAGTTATTAAACCTATCCCACTCCCTAGATGCCCCTTAGCACGTCAAGGAATATTATTTGGGGGACCAGCCATGGAGAAGAGTTTAGACACTAGGAGAAGATAAGGAACACACCCATTATCAAGAAATCACATTAGGATTCTCTTTTTAACCTGTTCCTTAAAACACTAGTGCTTAGGAAATCTATTGGAGGCAGAAGCAGTCAAGGGTAGCTTAGGGTTAGGGTTAGGGTTAGGGTTAGGGTTAGGGTACGGGTTCGGGTACGGGTTCGTGTACGGCGTAGGTTATGGGTTAGGGTTAGGGTTAGGGTTAGTTTGAAGGTTAGGGCTCGGTTTAGGGTACGGGTTAGGATTAGGGTTCGTGTTAGGGTTAGGGTAGGGGTTAGGGTTAGGGTACGCGTTAGGGTTAGGGTAGTTATTAAACCTATCCCACTCTCTAGATACCCCTTAGCACGTCAAGGAATATTATTTGGGGGTACAGCCATGGAGAAGAGTTTAGACACTAGGAGAAGATAAGGAACACACACATTATCAAGAAATTACATTAGGATTCTCTTTTTAACCTGTTCCTTAAAACACTAGTGCTTAGGAAATCTATTGGAGGCAGAAGCATTCAAGGGTAGCTTAGGGTTAGGGTTAGGGTTAGGGCTAGGGTTAGGACACGGCTTAGGGTACGGTTTCGGGTACGGGTTCGTGTACGGCGTAGGGTATGGGTTTGGGTTAGGGTTAGGGTTAGTTTGAAGGTTAGGGCTCGGTTTAGGGTACGGGTTAGGATTAGGGTTCGTGTTAGGGTTAGGGTAGGGGTTAGGGTTAGGGTAGTTATTAAACCTATCCCACTCTCTAGATACCCCTTAGCACGTCAAGGAATATTATTTGGGGGTCCAGCCATGGAGAAGAGTTTAGACACTAGGAGAAGATAAGGAACACACCCATTATCAAGAAATCACATTAGGATTCTCTTTTTAACCTGTTCCTTAAAACACTAGTGCTTAGGAAATCTATTGGAGGCAGAAGCAGTCAAGGGTAGCTTAGGGTTAGGGTTAGGGTTAGGGCTAGGGTTAGGACACGGCTTAGGGTACGGGTTCGGGTACGGGTTCGTGTACGGCGTAGGGTATGGGTTTGGGTTAGTGTTAGGGTTAGTTTGAAGGTTAGGGCTCGGTTTAGGGTACGGGTTAGGATTAGGGTTCTTGTTAGGGTTAGGGTAGGGGTTAGGGTTAGGGTACGCGTTAGGGTTAGGGTAGTTATTAAACCTATCCCACTCTCTAGATACCCCTTAGCACGTCAAGGAATATTATTTGGGGGTCCAGCCATGGAGAAGAGTTTAGACACTAGGAGAAGATAAAGAACACACCCATTATCCTGAAATCACATTAGGATTCTCTTTTTAACCTGTTCCTTAATACACTAGTGCTTAGGAAATCTATTGGAGGCAGAAGTAGTCAAGGGTAGCTTAGGGTTAGGGTTACGGTTAGGGTTAGGTTTAGGGTACGGCTTAGGGTACGGGTTCGGGTACGGTTTCGGGTACGGTATAGGGTATGGGTTAGGGTTAGTGTTAGGGTTAGTTTGAGGGTTAGGGCTCGGTTTAGGGTACGGGTTAGGATTAGGGTACGTGTTAGGGTTAGGGTAGGGGTTAGGGTTAGGGTATGCGTTAGGGTTAGGGTATTTATTAAACCTATCCCACTCTCTAGATACCCCTTAGCACGTCAAGGAATATTATTTGGGGGTCCAGCCATGGAGAAGAGTTTAGACACTAGGAGAAGATAAGGAACACACCCGTCATCAAGAAATCACATTAGGATTCTCTTTTTAACCTGTTCCTTAAAACACTAGTGCTTAGGAAATCTATTGGAGGCAGAAGCAGTCAAGGGTAGCTTAGGGTTAGGGTTAGGGTTAGGGTACGGCTTAGGGTACGGGTTCGTGTACGGGTTCGGGTACGGTTTTGGGTATGGCGTAGGATATGGGTTAGGGTTAGGGTTAGGGTTAGTTTGAGGGTTAGGGCTCGGTTTAGGGTACGGGTTAGGATTAGGGTACGTGTTAGGGTTAGGGTAGGGGTTAGGGTTAGAGTACGCGTTAGGGTTAGGGTAGTTATTAAACCTATCCCACTCTCGAGATACCCCTTAGCACGTCAAGGAATATTATTTGGGTGTCCAGCCATGGAGAAGAGTTTAGACACTAGGAGAAGATAAGGAACACACACATTATTAAGAAATCACATTAGGATTCTCTTTTTAACCTGTTCCTTAAAACACTAGTGCTTAGGAAATCTATTGGAGGCAGAAGCAGTCAAGGGTAGCTTAGGGTTAGGGTTAGGGTTAGGGCTAGAGTTAGGGTACGGCATAGGGTACGGGTTCGGGTACGGGTTCGTGTACGGCGTAGGGTATGGGTTAGAGTTAGGGTTAGGGTTAGTTTGAAGGTTAGGGCTCGGTTTAGATTTCGCCATAGGATTAGGGTACGTGTTAGGGTTAGGGTAGGGGTTAGGGTTATGGTACGCGTTAGGGTTAGGGTAGTTATTAAACCTATCCCACTCTCTAGATACCCCTTAGCACGTCAAGGAATATTATTTGGGGGTCCAGCCATGGAGAAGAGTTTAGACACTAGGAGAAGATAAGGAACACACCCATTATCAAGAAATCACATTAGGATTCTCTTTTTAACCTGTTCCTTAAAACACTTGTGCTTAGGAAATCTATTGGAGGCAGAAGCAGTCAAGGGTAGCTTAGGGTTAGGGTTTGGGTTAGGGTACGGCTTAGGGTACGGGTTCGGGTACGGGATCGGGTACGGGTTTGGGTATGGCGTAGGATATGGGTTAGGGTTAGGGTTAGGGTTAGTTTGAGGGTTAGGGCTCGGTTTAGGGTACGGGTTAGGATTAGGGTACGTGTTAGGGTTAGGGTAGGGGTTAGGGTTAGGGTACGCGTTAGGGTTAGGGTAGTTATTAAACCTATCCCACTCTCTAGATACCCCTTAGCACGTCAAGGAATATTATTTGGGTGTCCAGCCATGGAGAAGAGTTTAGACACTAGGAGAAGATAAGGAACACACCCATTATCAAGAAATCACATTAGGATTCTCTTTTTAACCTGTTCCTTAAAACACTAGTGCTTAGGAAATCTATTGGAGGCAGAAGCAGGCAAGGGTAGCTTAGGGTTAGGGTTAGGGTTAGGGTTAGGGTTAGGGTTAGGATACGGCTTAGGGTACGGGTTCGGGTACGGGTTCGCGTACGGCGTAGGGTATGGGTTAGGGATAGTGTTAGGGTTAGTTTGAAGGTTAGGGCTCGGTTTAGGGCACGGGTTAATATTAGGGTTCGTGTTAGGGTTAGGGTAGGGGTTAGGGTTAGGGTACGCGTTAAGGTTAGGGTAGTTATTAAACCTATCCCACTCTCTAGATACCCCTTAGCACGTCAAGGAATATTATTTGGGGGTCCAGCCATGGAGAAGAGTTTAGACACTAGGAGAAGATAAGGAACACACCCATTATCAAGAAATCACATTAGGATTCTCTTTTTAACCTGTTCCTTAAAACACTAGTGCTTAGGAAATCTATTGGAGGCAGAAGCAGTCAAGGGTAGCTTAGGGTTAGGGTTACGGTGAGGGTTAGGGTTAGGGTATGGCTTAGGGTACGGGTTCGGGTACGGGTTCGTGTACGGTGTAGGGTATGGGTTAGGGTTAGGGTTAGGGTTAGTTTGAGGGTTAGGGCTCCGTTTAGGGTACGGGTTAGGATTAGGGTAAGTGTTAGGGTTAGGGTAGGGGTTAGGGTTAGGGTACGCGTTAGGGTTAGGGTAGTTATTAAACCTATCCCACTCTCTAGATACCCCTTAGCACGTCAAGGAATATTATTTGGGGGTCCAGCCATGGAGAAGAGTTTAGACACTAGGAGAAGATAAGGAACACACCCATTATCAAGAAATCACATTAGGATTCTCTTTTTAACCTGTTCCTTAAAACACTAGTGCTTAGGAAATCTATTGGAGGCAGAAGCAGTCAAGGGTAGCTTAGGTTTAGGGTTAGGGTTAGGGTTAGGGTTAGCTTTAGGGTACGACTTAGTGTACGGGTTCGGGTACGGGTTCGGGTACGGCGTATGGTATGGGTTAGGGTTAGGGTTAGGTTTAGTTTGAGGGTTAGGGATCGGTTTAGGGTACGGGTTAGGATTAGGGTACGTGTTAGGGTTAGGGTACGCGTTAGGGTTAGGGTAGTTATTAAACCTATCCCACTCTCTAGATACCCCTTAGCACGTCAAGGGATATTATTTGGGGGTCCAGCCATGGAGAAGAGTTTAGACACTAGGAGAAGATAAGGAACACACCCATTATCCTGAAATCACAATAGGATTCTCTTTTTAACCTGTTCCTTAATACACAAGTGCTTAGGAAATCTATTGGAGGCAGAAGGAGTCAAGGGTAGCTTAGGGCTAGGGTTAGGGTTAGGGTTAGGGTTAGCGTTAGGGTTAGGGTTAGGGTACGGCTTAGGGTACGGGTTCGGGTACGGGTTCGGGTACGGCGTAGGGTATGGTTTAGGGTTAGGGTTAGGGTTAGTTTGAGGGTTAGGGCTCGGTTTAGGTTACGGGTTAGGATTAGTGTACGTGTTAAGGTTAGGGTAGAGGTTAGGGTTAGGGTACGCGTTAACGTTAGGGTAGTTATTAAACCTATCCCACTCTCTAGATACCCCTTAGCACGTCAAGGAATATTATTTGGGGGTCCAGCCATGGAGAAGAGTTTAGACACTAGGAGAAGATAAGGAACACACCCATTATCAAGAAATCACATTAGGATTCTCTTATAACCTGTTCCTTAAAACACTAGTGCTTAGGAAATCTATTGGAGGCAGAAGCAGTCAAGGGTAGCTTAGGGTTAGGGTTAGGGTTAGGGTTAGGTTTAGGGTACGGCTTAGGGTAAGGGTTCGGGTATGGGTTAGGGTACGGCGTAGGTTATGGGTTAGGGTTAGGGTTAGGGTTAGTTTGAGGGTTAGGGCTCGGTTTAGGGTACGGGTTAGGATTAGTGTACGTGTTAGGGTTAGGGTAGAGGTTAGGGTTAGGGTATGCGTTAGGGTTCGGGTAGTTATTAAACCTATCCCACTCTCTAGATACCCCTTAGCACGTCAAGGAATATTATTTGGGGATCCAGCCATGGAGAAGAGTTTAGACACTAGGAGAAGATAAGGAACACACCCATTATCAAGAAATCACATTAGGATTCTCTTTTTAACCTGTTCCTTAAAACACTAGTGCTTAGGAAATCTATTGGAGGCAGAAGCACTCAAGGGTAGCTTAGGGTTAGGGTTAGGGTTAGGGCTAGGGTTAGGACACGGCTTAGGGTACGGGTTCGGGTACGGGTTCGTGTACGGCGTAGGGTATGGGTTTGGGTTAGTGTTAGGGTTAGTTTGAAGGTTAGGGCTCGGTTTAGGGTACGGGTTAGGATTAGGGTTCGTGTTAGGGTTAGGGTAGGGGTTAGGGTTAGGGTACGCGTTAGGGTTAGGGTAGTTATTAAACCTATCCCACTCTCTAGATACCCCTTAGCACGTCAAGGAATATTATTTGGGGGTCCAGCCATGGAGAAGAGTTTAGACACTAGGAGAACATAAAGAACACACCCATTATCCTGAAATCACATTAGGATTCTCTTTTTAACCTGTTCCTTAATACACTAGTGCTTAGGAAATCTATTGGAGGCAGAAGTAGTCAAGGGTAGCTTAGGGTTAGGGTTACGGTTAGGGTTAGGGTTAGGGTACGGCTTAGGGTACGGGTTCGGGTACGGCGTAGGGTATGGGTTAGGGTTAGGGTTAGGGTTAGTTTGAGGTTTAGGGCTCGGTTTAGGGTACGGGTTAGGATTAGGGTACGTGTTAGGGTTAGGGTAGGGGTTAGGGTTAGGGTACGCGTTAGGGTTAGGGTAGTTACTAAACCTATCCCACTCTCTAGATACCCCTTAGAACGTCAAGGAATATTATTTGGGGGTCCAGCCATGGAGAAGAGTTTAGACACTAGGAGAAGATAAGGAACACACCCATTATCAAGAAATCACATTAGGATTCTCTTTTTAACCTGTTCCTTAAAACACTAGTGCTTAGGAAATCTATTGGAGGCAGAAGCAGTCAAGGGTAGCTTAGGGTTAGGGTTAGGGTTAGGGTACGGCTTAGGGTACGGGTTCGGGAACGGGATCGGGTACGGGTTCGGGTACGGCGTAGGGTATGGGTTAGGTTTAGGGTTAGGGTTAGTTTGAGGGTTAGGGCTCGGTTTAGGTTACGGGTTAGGATTAGGGTACGTGTTAGGGTTAGGGTAGGGGTTAGGGTTAGGGTACGCGTTAGGGTTAGGGTAGTTATTAAACCTATCCCACTCTCTAGATACCCCTTAGCACGTCAAGGAATATTATTTGGGGGTCCAGCCATGGAGAAGAGTTTAGACACTAGGAGAAGATAAGGAACACACCCATTATCAAGAAATCACATTAGGATTCTCTTTTTAACCTGTTCCTTAAAACACTAGTGCTTAGGAAATCTATTGGAGGCAAAGCAGTCAAGGGTAGCTTAGGGTTAGGGTTAGGGTTATTGTTAGGGTAAGGCTTAGGGTACGGGTTCGGGTACGGCATAGGGTATGGGTTAGGGTTAGGGTTAGGGTTAGTTTGAGGGTTAGGGCTCGGTTTAGGATACGGGTTAGGATTAGGGTACGTGTTAGGTTTAGGGCAGGGGTTAGGGTTAGGGTACGCGTTAGGGTTAGGGTAGTTATTAAACCTATCCCACTCCCTAGATGCCCCTTAGCACGTCAAGGAATATTATTTGGGGGACCAGCCATGGAGAAGAGTTTAGACACTAGGAGAAGATAAGGAACACACCCATTATCAAGAAATCACATTAGGATTCTCTTTTTAACCTGTTCCTTAAAACACTAGTGCTTAGGAAATCTATTGGAGGCAGAAGCAGTCAAGGGTAGCTTAGGGTTAGGGTTAGGGTTAGGGTTAGGGTTAGGGTACGGGTTCGGGTACGGGTTCGTGTACGGCGTAGGTTATGGGTTAGGGTTAGGGTTAGGGTTAGTTTGAAGGTTAGGGCTCGGTTTAGGGTACGGGTTAGGATTAGGGTTCGTGTTAGGGTTAGGGTAGGGGTTAGGGTTAGGGTACGCGTTAGGGTTAGGGTAGTTATTAAACCTATCCCACTCTCTAGATACCCCTTAGCACGTCAAGGAATATTATTTGGGGGTACAGCCATGGAGAAGAGTTTAGACACTAGGAGAAGATAAGGAACACACACATTATCAAGAAATTACATTAGGATTCTCTTTTTAACCTGTTCCTTAAAACACTAGTGCTTAGGAAATCTATTGGAGGCAGAAGCATTCAAGGGTAGCTTAGGGTTAGGGTTAGGGTTAGGGCTAGGGTTAGGACACGGCTTAGGGTACGGGTTCGGGTACGGGTTCGTGTACGGCGTAGGGTATGGGTTTGGGTTAGGGTTAGGGTTAGTTTGAAGGTTAGGGCTCGGTTTAGGGTACGGGTTAGGATTAGGGTTCGTGTTAGGGTTAGGGTAGGGGTTAGGGTTAGGGTAGTTATTAAACCTATCCCACTCTCTAGATACCCTTAGCACGTCAAGGAATATTATTTGGGGGTCCAGCCATGGAGAAGAGTTTAGACACTAGGAGAAGATAAGGAACACACCCATTATCAAGAAATCACATTAGGATTCTCTTTTTAACCTGTTCCTTAAAACACTAGTGCTTAGGAAATCTATTGGAGGCAGAAGCAGTCAAGGGTAGCTTAGGGTTAGGGTTAGGGTTAGGGCTAGGGTTAGGACACGGCTTAGGGTACGGGTTCGGGTACGGGTTCGTGTACGGCGTAGGGTATGGGTTTGGGTTAGTGTTAGGGTTAGTTTGAAGGTTAGGGCTCGGTTTAGGGTACGGGTTAGGATTAGGGTTCTTGTTAGGGTTAGGGTAGGGGTTAGGGTTAGGGTACGCGTTAGGGTTAGGGTAGTTATTAAACCTATCCCACTCTCTAGATACCCCTTAGCACGTCAAGGAATATTATTTGGGGGTCCAGCCATGGAGAAGAGTTTAGACACTAGGAGAAGATAAAGAACACACCCATTATCCTGAAATCACATTAGGATTCTCTTTTTAACCTGTTCCTTAATACACTAGTGCTTAGGAAATCTATTGGAGGCAGAAGTAGTCAAGGGTAGCTTAGGGTTAGGGTTACGGTTAGGGTTAGGTTTAGGGTACGGCTTAGGGTACGGGTTCGGGTACGGTTTCGGGTACGGTATAGGGTATGGGTTAGGGTTAGTGTTAGGGTTAGTTTGAGGGTTAGGGCTCGGTTTAGGGTACGGGTTAGGATTAGGGTACGTGTTAGGGTTAGGGTAGGGGTTAGGGTTAGGGTATGCGTTAGGGTTAGGGTATTTATTAAACCTATCCCACTCTCTAGATACCCCTTAGCACGTCAAGGAATATTATTTGGGGGTCCAGCCATGGAGAAGAGTTTAGACACTAGGAGAAGATAAGGAACACACCCGTCATTAAGAAATCACATTAGGATTCTCTTTTTAACCTGTTCCTTAAAACACTAGTGCTTAGGAAATCTATTGGAGGCAGAAGCAGTCAAGGGTAGCTTAGGGTTAGGGTTAGGGTTAGGGTACGGCTTAGGGTACGGGTTCGTGTACGGGTTCGGGTACGGTTTTGGGTATGGCGTAGGATATGGGTTAGGGTTAGGGTTAGGGTTAGTTTGAGGGTTAGGGCTCGGTTTAGGGTACGGGTTAGGATTAGGGTACGTGTTAGGGTTAGGGTAGGGGTTAGGGTTAGAGTACGCGTTAGGGTTAGGGTAGTTATTAAACCTATCCCACTCTCGAGATACCCCTTAGCACGTCAAGGAATATTATTTGGGTGTCCAGCCATGGAGAAGAGTTTAGACACTAGGAGAAGATAAGGAACACACACATTATTAAGAAATCACATTAGGATTCTCTTTTTAACCTGTTCCTTAAAACACTAGTGCTTAGGAAATCTATTGGAGGCAGAAGCAGTCAAGGGTAGCTTAGGGTTAGGGTTAGGGTTAGGGCTAGAGTTAGGGTACGGCATAGGGTACGGGTTCGGGTACGGGTTCGTGTACGGCGTAGGGTATGGGTTAGAGTTAGGGTTAGGGTTAGTTTGAAGGTTAGGGCTCGGTTTAGATTTCGCCATAGGATTAGGGTACGTGTTAGGGTTAGGGTAGGGGTTAGGGTTATGGTACGCGTTAGGGTTAGGGTAGTTATTAAACCTATCCCACTCTCTAGATACCCCTTAGCACGTCAAGGAATATTATTTGGGGGTCCAGCCATGGAGAAGAGTTTAGACACTAGGAGAAGATAAGGAACACACCCATTATCAAGAAATCACATTAGGATTCTCTTTTTAACCTGTTCCTTAAAACACTTGTGCTTAGGAAATCTATTGGAGGCAGAAGCAGTCAAGGGTAGCTTAGGGTTAGGGTTTGGGTTAGGGTACGGCTTAGGGTACGGGTTCGGGTACGGGATCGGGTACGGGTTTGGGTATGGCGTAGGATATGGGTTAGGGTTAGGGTTAGGGTTAGTTTGAGGGTTAGGGCTCGGTTTAGGGTACGGGTTAGGATTAGGGTACGTGTTAGGGTTAGGGTAGGGGTTAGGGTTAGGGTACGCGTTAGGGTTAGGGTAGTTATTAAACCTATCCCACTCTCTAGATACCCCTTAGCACGTCAAGGAATATTATTTGGGGATCCAGCCATGGAGAAGAGTTTAGACACTAGGAGAAGATAAGGAACACACCCATTATCAAGAAATCACATTAGGATTCTCTTTTTAACCTGTTCCTTAAAACACTAGTGCTTAGGAAATCTATTGGAGGCAGAAGCAGGCAAGGGTAGCTTAGGGTTAGGGTTAGGGTTAGGGTTAGGGTTAGGGTTAGGATACGGCTTAGGGTACGGGTTCGGGTACGGGTTCGCGTACGGCGTAGGGTATGGGTTAGGGATAGTGTTAGGGTTAGTTTGAAGGTTAGGGCTCGGTTTAGGGCACGGGTTAATATTAGGGTTCGTGTTAGGGTTAGGGTAGGGGTTAGGGTTAGGGTACGCGTTAAGGTTAGGGTAGTTATTAAACCTATCCCACTCTCTAGATACCCCTTAGCACGTCAAGGAATATTATTTGGGGGTCCAGCCATGGAGAAGAGTTTAGACACTAGGAGAAGATAAGGAACACACCCATTATCAAGAAATCACATTAGGATTCTCTTTTTAACCTGTTCCTTAAAACACTAGTGCTTAGGAAATCTATTGGAGGCAGAAGCAGTCAAGGGTAGCTTAGGGTTAGGGTTACGGTGAGGGTTAGGGTTAGGGTATGGCTTAGGGTACGGATTCGGGTACGGGTTCGGGTACGGCGTAGGGTATGGGTTAGGGTTAGGGTTAGGGTTAGTTTGAGGGTTAGGGCTCCGTTTAGGGTACGGGTTAGGATTAGGGTAAGTGTTAGGGTTAGGGTAGGGGTTAGGGTTAGGGTACGCGTTAGGGTTAGGGTAGTTATTAAACCTATCTCACTCTCTAGATACCCCTTAGCACGTCAAGGAATATTATTTGGGGGTCCAGCCATGGAGAAGAGTTTAGACACTAGGAGAAGATAAGGAACACACCCATTATCAAGAAATCACATTAGGATTCTCTTTTTAACCTGTTCCTTAAAACACTAGTGCTTAGGAAATCTATTGGAGGCAGAAGCAGTCAAGGGTAGCTTAGGGTTAGGGTTAGGGTTAGGGTTAGGGTACGGCTTAGGGTACGGGTTCGGGTACGGGTTCGTGTACGCTGTAGGGTATGGGTTAGGGTTAGGGTTAGGGTTAGTTTGAAGTTTAGGGCTCGGTTTAGGGTACGGGTTAGGATTAGGGTTCGTGTTAGGGTTAGGGTAGGGGTTAGGGTTAGGGTACGCGTTAGGGTTAGGGTAGTTATTAAACCTATCCCACTCTCTAGATACCCCTTAGCACGTCAAGGAATATTATTTGGGGGTCCAGCCATGGAGAAGAGTTTAGACACTAGGAGAAGATAAGGAACACACCCATTATCAAGAAATCACATTAGGATACTCTTTTTAACCTGTTCCTTAAAACACTAGTGCTTAGGAAATCTATTGGAGGCAGAAGCAGTCAAGGGTAGCTTAGGGTTAGGGTTACGGTGAGGGTTAGGGTTAGGGTATGGCTTAGGGTACGGGTTCGGGTACGGGTTCGTGTACGGTGTAGGGTATGGGTTAGGGTTAGGGTTATGGTTAGTTTGAGGGTTAGGGCTCCGTTTAGGGTACGGGTTAGGATTAGGGTAAGTGTTAGGGTTAGGGTAGGGGTTAGGGTTAGGGTACGCGTTAGGGTTAGGGTAGTTATTAAACCTATCCCACTCTCTAGATACCCCTTAGCACGTCAAGGAATATTATTTGGGGGTCCAGCCATGGAGAAGAGTTTAGACACTAGGAGAAGATAAGGAACACACCCATTATCAAGAAATCACATTAGGATTCTCTTTTTAACCTGTTCCTTAAAACACTAGTGCTTAGGAAATCTATTGGAGGCAGAAGCAGTCAAGGGTAGCTTAGGGTTAGTGTTAGGGTTAGGGTACGGCTTAGGGTACGGGTTCGGGTACGGGTTCGGGTACGGGTTCGGGTACGGCGTAGGGTATGTGTTAGGTTTAGGGTTAGGGTTAGTTTGAGGGTTAGGGCTCGGTTTAGGTTACGGGTTAGGATTAGGGTACGTGTTAGGGTTAGGGTAGGGGTTAGGGTTAGGGTACGCGTTAGGGTGAGGGTAGTTATTAAACCTATCCCACTCTCTAGATACCCCTTAGCACGTCAAGGAATATTATTTGGGGGTCCAGCCATGGAGAAGAGTTTATACACTAGGAGAAGATAAGGAACACACCCATTATCCTGAAATCACATTAGGATTCTCTTTTTAACCTGCTCCTTAATACACTAGTGCTTAGGAAATCTATTGGAGGCAGAAGCAGTCAAGGGTAGCTTAGGGTTAGGGTTACGGTTAGGGTTAGGTTTAGGGTACGGCTTAGGGTACGGGTTCGGGTACGGGTTCGGGTACGGGTTTGGGTACGGCGTAGGGTATGGGTTAGGGTTAGGGTTAGGGTTAGTTTGAGGGTTAGGGCACGGTTTAGGGTATGAGTTAGGATTAGTGTACGTGTTAGGGTTAGGGTAGAGGTTAGGGTTAGGGTATGCGTTAGGGTTATGGTAGTTATTAAACCTATCCCACTCTCTAGATACCCCTTAGCACGTCAAGGAATATTATTTGGCGGTCCAGCCATGGAGAAGAGTTTAGACACTAGGAGAAGATAAGGAACACACCCATTATCAAGAAATCACATTAGGATTCTCTTTTTAACCTGTTCCTTAAAACACTAGTGCTTAGGAAATCTATTGGAGGCAGAAGCACTCAAGGTTAGCTTAGGGTTAAGGTTAGGGTTATTGTTAGGGTAAGGATTAGGGTACGGGTTCGGGTACGGCATAGGGTATGGGTTAGGGTTAGGGTTAGGGTTAGTTTGAGGGTTAGGGCTCCGTTTAGGGTACGGGTAAGGATTAGGGTAAGTGTTAGGGTTAGGGTAGGGGTTAGGGTTAGGGTACGCGTTAGGGTTAGGGTAGTTATTAAACCTATCCCACTCTCTAGATACCCCTTAGCACGTCAAGGAATATTATTTGGGGGTCCAGCCATGGAGAAGAGTTTAGACACTAGGAGAAGATAAGGAACACACCCATTATCCTGAAATCACATTAGGATTCTCTTTTTAACCTGTTCCTTAATACACTAGTGCTTACGAAATCTATTGGAGGCAGAAGCAGTCAAGGATAGCTTAGGGTTAGGGTTACGGTGAGGGTTAGGGTTAGGGTATGGCTTAGGGTACGGGTTCGGGTACGGGTTCGTGTACGGCGTAGGGTATGGGTTAGGGTTAGGGTTAGGGTTAGTTTGAGGGTTAGAGCTCCATTTAGGGTACGGGTTAGGATTGGGGTAAGTGTTAGGATTAGGGTAGGGGTTAGGGTTAGGGTACGTGTTAGGTTTAGGGTAGTTATTAAACCTATCCCACTCTCTAGATACCCCTTAGCACGTCAAGGAATATTATTTGGGGGTCCAGCCATGGAGAAGAGTTTAGACACTAGGAGAAGATAAGGAACACACCCATTATCAAGAAATCACATTAGGATTCTCTTTTTAACCTGTTCATTAAAACACTAGTGCTTAGGAAATCTATTGGAGGCAGAAGCAGTCAAGGGTAGCTTAGGGTTAGGGTTAGGGTTAGGGTACGGCTTAGGGTACGGGTTCGGGTATGGGTTCGGGTACGGGTTCGGGTACGGCGTAGGATATGGGTTAGGTTTAGGGTTAGGGTTAGTTTGAGGGTTAGGGCTCGGTTTAGGTTACGGGTTAGGATTAGGGTACGTGTTAGGGTTAGGGTAGGGGTTAGGGTTAGGGTACGCGTTAGGGTTAGCGTAGTTATTAAACCTATCCCACTCTCTAGATACCCCTTAGCACGTCAAGGAATATTATTTGGGGGTCCAGCCATGGAGAAGAGTTTAGACACTAGGAGAAGATAAGGAACACACCCATTATCCTGAAATCACATTAGGATTCTCTTTTTAACCTGTTCCTTAATACACTAGTGCTTAGGAAATCTATTGGAGGCAGAAGCAGTCAAGGGTAGCTTAGGGTTAGGGTTACGGTTAGGGTTAGGTTTAGGGTATGGCTTAGGGTATGGGTTCGGGTACGGGTTCGGGTACGGCGTAGGGTATGGTTTAGGGTTAGGGTTAGGTTTAGTTTGAGGGTTAGGCCTCGGTTTAGGGTACGGGTTAGGATTAGTGTACGTGTTAGGGTTAGGGTAGGGGTTAGTGTTAGGGTACGCATTAGGGTTAGGGCAGTTATTAATCCTAACCCACTCTCTAGATACCCCTTAGCACGTCAAGGAATATTATTTGGGGGTCCAGCCATGGAGAAGAGTTTAGACACTAGGAGAAGATAAGGAACACACCCATTATCAAGAAATCACATTAGGATTCTCTTTTTAACCTGTTCCTTAAAACACTAGTGCTCAGGAAATGTATTGGAGGCAGAAGCAGTCAAGGGTAGCTTAGGGTTAGGGTTAGGGTTAGGGTACGGCTTAGGGTACGGGTTCGGGTACGGGTTCGGGTACGGGTTCGGGTACGGAGTAGGGTATGGGTTAGGTTTAGGGTTAGGGTTAGTTTGAGGGTTAGGG
This sequence comes from Eschrichtius robustus, assembly GCF_028021215.1. Taxonomy (NCBI): domain Eukaryota; kingdom Metazoa; phylum Chordata; class Mammalia; order Artiodactyla; family Eschrichtiidae; genus Eschrichtius; species Eschrichtius robustus. Next base: position 303,894 of record NW_027175233.1, read on the forward strand.
CTCGGTTTATGTTACGGGTTAGGATTAGGGTACGTGTTAGGGTTAGGGTAGGGGTTAGGGTTAGGGTACGCGTTAGGGTTAGGGTAGTTATTAAACATATCCCACTCTCTAGATACCCCTTAGCACGTCAAGGAATATTATTTGGGGGTCCAGCCATGGAGAAGAGTTTAGACACTAGGAGAAGATAAGGAACACACCCATTATCAATAAATCACATTAGGATTCTCTTTTTAACCTGTTCCTTAAAACACTAGTGCTTAGGAAATCTATTGGAGGCAGAAGCAGTCAAGGGTAGCTTAGGGTTAGGGTTTGGGTTAGGGTACGGCTTAGGGTATGGGTTCGGGTACGGGTTCGGGTACGGGTTTGGGTATGGCGTAGGATATGGGTTAGGGTTAGGGTTAGGGTTAGTTTGAGGGTTAGGGCTCGGTTTAGGGTACGGGTTAGGATTAGGGTACGTGTTAGGGTTAGGGTAGGGGTTAGGGTTAGGGTACGCGTTAGGGTTAGGGTAGTTATTAAACCTATCCCACTCTCTAGATACCCCTTAGCACGTCAAGGAATATTATTTGGGTGTCCAGCCATGGAGAAGAGTTTAGACACTAGGAGAAGATAAGGAACACACCCATTATCAAGAAATCACATTAGGATTCTCTTTTTAACCTGTTCCTTAAAACACTAGTGCTTAGGAAATCTATTGGAGGCAGAAGCAGGCAAGGGTAGCTTAGGGTTAGGGTTAGGGTTAGGGTTAGGGTTAGGGTTAGGATACGGCTTAGGGTACGGGTTCGGGTACGGGTTCGCGTACGGCGTAGGGTATGGGTTAGGGTTAGTGTTAGGGTTAGTTTGAAGGTTAGGGCTCGGTTTAGGGTACGGGTTAGGATTAGGGTTCGTGTTAGGGTTAGGGTAGGGGTTAGGGTTAGGGTACGCGTTAGGGTTAGGGTAGTTATTAAACCTATCCCACTCTCTAGATACCCCTTAGCACGTCAAGGAATATTATTTGGGGGTCCAGCCATGGAGAAGAGTTTAGACACTAGGAGAAGATAAGGAACACACCCATTATCAAGAAATCACATTAGGATTCTCTTTTTAACCTGTTCCTTAAAACACTAGTGCTTAGGAAATCTATTGGAGGCAGAAGCAGTCAAGGGTAGCTTAGGGTTAGGGTTAGGGTTAGGGCTAGGGTTAGGACACGGCTTAGGGTACGGGTTCGGGTACGGGTTTGTGTACGGCGTAGGGTATGGGTTTGGGTTAGTGTTAGGGTTAGTTTGAAGGTTAGGGCTCGGTTTAGGGTACGGGTTAGGATTAGGGTTCGTGTTAGGGTTAGGGTAGGGGTTAGGGTTAGGGTACGCGTTAGGGTTAGGGTAGTTATTAAACCTATCCCACTCTCTAGATACCCCTTAGCACGTCAAGGAATATTATTTGGGGGTCCAGCCATGGAGAAAAGTTTAGACACTAGGAGAAGATAAGGAACACACCCATTATCAAGAAATCACATTAGGATTCTCTTTTTAACCTGTTCCTTAAAACACTAGTGCTTAGGAAATCTATTGGAGGCAGAAGCAGTCAAGGGTAGCTTAGGGTTAGGGTTTGGGTTAGGGTACGGCTTAGGGTACGGGTTCGGGTACGGGTTCGGGTATGGGTTTGGGTATGGTGTAGGATATGGGTTAGGGTTAGGTTTAGGGTTAGTTTGAGGGTTAGGGCTCGGTTTAGGGTACGGGTTAGGATTAGGGTACGTGTTAGGGTTAGGGTAGGGGTTAGGGTTAGGGTACGCGTTATGGTTAGGGTAGTTATTAAACCTATCCCACTCTCTAGATACCCCTTAGCACGTCAAGGAATATTATTTGGGGGTCCAGCCATGGAGAAGAGTTTAGACACTAGGAGAAGATAAGGAACACACCCATTATCAAGAAATCACATTAGGATTCTCTTTTTAACCTGTTCCTTAAAACACTAGTGCTTAGGAAATCTATTGGAGGCAGAAGCAGTCAAGGGTAGCTTAGGGTTAGGGTTAGGGTTAGGGTTAGGGTTAGCTTTAGGGTACGGCTTAGGGTACGGGTTCGGGTAAGGCGTAGGGTATGGGTTAGGGTTAGGGTTAGTTTGAAGGTTAGGACTCGGTTTAGGGTACGGGTTAGGATTAGGGTACGTGTTAGGTTTAGGGTAGGGGTTAGGGTTAGGGTACGCGTTAGGGTTAGGGTAGTTATTAAACCTATCCCACTCTCTAGATACCCCTTAGCACGTCAAGGAATATTATTTGGGTGTCCAGCCATGGAGAAGAGTTTAGACACTAGGAGAAGATAAGGAACACACCCATTATCAAGAAATCACATTAGGATTCTCTTTTTAACCTGTTCCTTAAAACACTAGTGCTTAGGAAATCTATTGGAGGCAGAAGGAGGCAAGGGTAGCTTAGGGTTAGGGTTAGGGTTTGGGTTAGGGTACGGCTTAGGGTACAGGTTCGGGTACGGGTTCGGGTACGGGTTTGGGTATGGCGTAGGATATGGGTTAGGGTTAGGGTTAGGGTTAGTTTGAGGGTTAGGGCTCGGTTTAGGGTACGGGTTAGGATTAGGGTACGTGTTAGGTTTAGGGTAGGGGTTAGGGTTAGGGTACGCGTTAGGGTTAGGGTAGTTATTAAACCTATCCCACTCTCTAGATACCCCTTAGCACGTCAAGGAATATTATTTGGGTGTCCAGCCATGGAGAAGAGTTTAGACACTAGGAGAAGATAAGGAACACACCCATTATCAAGAAATCACATTAGGATTCTCTTTTTAACCTGTTCCTTAAAACACTAGTGCTTAGGAAATCTATTGGAGGCAGAAGGAGGCAAGGGTAGCTTAGGGTTAGGGTTAGGGTTAGGGTTAGGGTTAGGGTTAGGATACGGCTTAGGGTACGGGTTCGGGTACGGGTTCGCGTACGGCGTAGGGTATGGGTTAGGGTTAGTGTTAGGGTTAGTTTGAAGGTTAGGGCTCGGTTTAGGGTACGGGTTAGGATTAGGGTTCGTGTTAGGGTTAGGGTAGGGGTTAGGGTTAGGGTACGCGTTAGGGTTAGGGTAGTTATTAAACCTATCCCACTCTCTAGATACCCCTTAGCACGTCAAGGAATATTATTTGGGGGTCCAGCCATGGAGAAGAGTTTAGACACTAGGAGAAGATAAGGAACACACCCATTATCAAGAAATCACATTAGGATTCTCTTTTTAACCTGTTCCTTAAAACACTAGTGCTTAGGAAATCTATTGGAGGCAGAAGCAGTCAAGGGTAGCTTAGGGTTAGGGTTAGGGTTAGGGCTAGGGTTAGGACACGGCTTAGGGTACGGGTTCGGGTATGGGTTTGTGTACGGCGTAGGGTATGGGTTTGGGTTAGTGTTAGGGTTAGTTTGAAGGTTAGGGCTCGGTTTAGGGTACGGGTTAGGATTAGGGTTCGTGTTAGGGTTAGGGTAGGGGTTAGGGTTAGGGTACGCGTTAGGGTTAGGGTAGTTATTAAACCTATCCCACTCTCTAGATACCCCTTAGCACGTCAAGGAATATTATTTGGGGGTCCAGCCATGGAGAAAAGTTTAGACACTAGGAGAAGATAAGGAACACACCCATTATCAAGAAATCACATTAGGATTCTCTTTTTAACCTGTTCCTTAAAACACTAGTGCTTAGGAAATCTATTGGAGGCAGAAGCAGTCAAGGGTAGCTTAGGGTTAGGGTTTGGGTTAGGGTACGGCTTAGGGTACGGGTTCGGGTACGGGTTCGGGTACGGGTTTGGGTATGGTGTAGGATATGGGTTAGGGTTAGGTTTAGGGTTAGTTTGAGGGTTAGGGCTCGGTTTAGGGTACGGGTTAGGATTAGGGTACGTGTTAGGGTTAGGGTAGGGGTTAGGGTTAGGGTACGCGTTATGGTTAGGGTAGTTATTAAACCTATCCCACTCTCTAGATACCCCTTAGCACGTCAAGGAATATTATTTGGGGGTCCAGCCATGGAGAAGAGTTTAGACACTAGGAGAAGATAAGGAACACACCCATTATCAAGAAATCACATTAGGATTCTCTTTTTAACCTGTTCCTTAAAACACTAGTGCTTAGGAAAGCTATTGGAGGCAGAAGCAGTCAAGGGTAGCTTAGGGTTAGGGTTAGGGTTAGGGTTAGGGTTAGCTTTAGGGTACGGCTTAGGGTACGGGTTCGGGTAAGGCGTAGGGTATGGGTTAGGGTTAGGGTTAGTTTGAAGGTTAGGACTCGGTTTAGGGTACGGGTTAGGATTAGGGTTCGTGTTAGGGTTAGGGTAGGGGTTAGGGTTAGGGTACGCGTTAGGGTTAGGGTAGTTATTAAACCTATCCCACTCTCTAGATACCCCTTAGCACGTCAAGGAATATTATTTGGGGGTACAGCCATGGAGAAGAGTTTAGACACTAGGAGAAGATAAGGAACACACCCATTATCAAGAAATCACATTAGGATTCTCTTTTTAACCTGTTCCTTAAAACACTAGTGCTCAGGAAATCTATTGGAGGCAGAAGCAGTCAAGGGTAGCTTAGGGTTAGGGTTTGGGTTAGGGTACGGCTTAGGGTACGGGTTCGGGTACGGGTTCGCGTACGGCGTAGGGTATGGGTTAGGGTTAGTGTTAGGGTTAGTTTGAAGGTTAGGGCTCGGTTTAGGGTACGGGTTAGGATTAGGGTTCGTGTTAGGGTTAGGGTAGGGGTTAGGGTTAGGGTACGCGTTAGGGTTAGGGTAGTTATTAAACCTATCCCACTCTCTAGATACCCCTTAGCACGTCAAGGAATATTATTTGGGGGTCCAGCCATGGAGAAGAGTTTAGACACTAGGAGAAGATAAGGAACACACCCATTATCAAGAAATCACATTAGGATTCTCTTTTTAACCTGTTCCTTAAAACACTAGTGCTTAGGAAATCTATTGGAGGCAGAAGCAGTCAAGGGTAGCTTAGGGTTAGGGTTAGGGTTAGGGCTAGGGTTAGGACACGGCTTAGGGTACGGGTTCGGGTATGGGTTTGTGTACGGCGTAGGGTATGGGTTTGGGTTAGTGTTAGGGTTAGTTTGAAGGTTAGGGCTCGGTTTAGGGTACGGGTTAGGATTAGGGTTCGTGTTAGGGTTAGGGTAGGGGTTAGGGTTAGGGTACGCGTTAGGGTTAGGGTAGTTATTAAACCTATCCCACTCTCTAGATACCCCTTAGCACGTCAAGAAATATTATTTGGGGGTCCAGCCATGGAGAAAAGTTTAGACACTAGGAGAAGATAAGGAACACACCCATTATCAAGAAATCACATTAGGATTCTCTTTTTAACCTGTTCCTTAAAACACTAGTGCTTAGGAAATCTATTGGAGGCAGAAGCAGTCAAGGGTAGCTTAGGGTTAGGGTTTGGGTTAGGGTACGGCTTAGGGTACGGGTTCGGGTACGGGTTCGGGTACGGGTTTGGGTATGGCGTAGGATATGGGTTAGGGTTAGGGTTAGGGTTAGTTTGAGGGTTAGGGCTCGGTTTAGGGTACGGGTTAGGATTAGGGTACGTGTTAGGGTTAGGGTAGGGGTTAGGGTTAGGGTACGCGTTAGGGTTAGGGTAGTTATTAAACCTATCCCACTCTCTAGATACCCCTTAGCACGTCAAGGAATATTATTTGGGGGTCCAGCCATGGAGAAGAGTTTAGACACTAGGAGAAGATAAGGAACACACCCATTATCAAGAAATCACATTAGGATTCTCTTTTTAACCTGTTCTTTAAAACACTAGTGCTTAGGAAATCTATTGGAGGCAGAAGCAGTCAAGGGTAGCTTAGGGTAAGGGTTAGGGTTAGGGTTAGGGTTAGGGTACGGCTTAGGGTACGGGTTCGGGCACGGGTTCGTGTACGGCGTAGGGTATGGGTTAGGGTTAGGGTTAGGGTTAGTTTGAAGGTTAGGGCTCGGTTTAGGGTACGGGTTAGGATTAGGGTTCGTGTTAGGGTTAGGGTAGGGGTTAGGGTTAGGGTACGCGTTAGGGTTAGGGTAGTTATTAAACCTATCCCACTCCCTAGATACCCCTTAGCACGTCAAGGAATATTATTTGGGGGTCCAGCCATGGAGAAGAGTTTAGACAGTAGGAGAAGATAAGGAACACACCCATTATCCTGAAATCACATTAGGATTCTCTTTTTAACCTGTTCCTTAAAACACTAGTGCTTAGGAAATCTATTGGAGGCAGAAGCAGTCAAGGGTAGCTTAGGGTTAGGGTTAGGTTTAGGGTTAGGGTTAGGGTTAGGGTTAGGTTTAGGGTACGGCTTAGTGTACGGGTTCGGGTACGGGTTCGGGTTAGGGTTAGGGTTAGGGTTAGGGTACGCGTTAGGGTTAGCGTCGTTATTAAACCTATCCCACTCTCTAGATACCCCTTAGCACGTCAAGGAATATTATTTGGGGGTCCAGCCATGGAGAAGAGTTTAGACACTAGGAGAAGATAAGGAACACACCCATTATCAAGAAATCACATTAGGATTCTCTTTTTAACCTGTTCCTTAAAACACTAGTGCTTAGGAAATCTATTGGAGGCAGAAGCAGTCAAGGGTAGCTTAGGGTTAGGGTTAGGGTTAGGGTACGGCTTAGGGTACGGGTTCGGGTATGGGTTCGGGTACGGGTTCGGGTACGGCGTAGGGTATGGGTTAGGTTTAGGGTTAGGGTTAGTTTGAGGGTTAGGGCTCGGTTTAGGTTACGGGTTAGGATTAGGGTACGTGTTAGGGTTAGGGTAGGGGTTAGGGTTAGGGTACGCGTTAGGGTTAGCGTAGTTATTAAACCTATCCCACTCTCTAGATACCCCTTAGCACGTCAAGGAATATTATTTGGGGGTCCAGCCATGGAGAAGAGTTTAGACACTAGGAGAAGATAAGGAACACACCCATTATCCTGAAATCACATTAGGATTCTCTTTTTAACCTGTTCCTTAATACACTAGTGCTTAGGAAATCTATTGGAGGCAGAAGCAGTCAAGGGTAGCTTAGGGTTAGGGTTACGGTTAGGGTTAGGTTTAGGGTATGGCTTAGGGTATGGGTTCGGGTACGGGTTCGGGTACGGCGTAGGGTATGGTTTAGGGTTAGGGTTAGGGTTAGTTTGAGGGTTAGGCCTCGGTTTAGGGTACGGGTTAGGATTAGTGTACGTGTTAGGGTTAGGGTAGGGGTTAGTGTTAGGGTACGCGTTAGGGTTAGGGTAGTTATTAAACCTAACCCACTCTCTAGATACCCCTTAGCACGTCAAGGAATATTATTTGGGGGTCCAGCCATGGAGAAGAGTTTAGACACTAGGAGAAGATAAGGAACACACCCATTATCAAGAAATCACATTAGGATTCTCTTTTTAACCTGTTCCTTAAAACACTAGTGCTCAGGAAATGTATTGGAGGCAGAAGCAGTCAAGGGTAGCTTAGGGTTAGGGTTAGGGTTAGGGTACGGCTTAGGGTACGGGTTCGGGTACGGGTTCGGGTACGGGTTCGGGTACGGCGTAGGGTATGGGTTAGGTTTAGGGTTAGGGTTAGTTTGAGGGTTAGGGCTCGGTTTATGTTACGGGTTAGGATTAGGGTACGTGTTAGGGTTAGGGTAGGGGTTAGGGTTAGGGTACGCGTTAGGGTTAGGGTAGTTATTAAACATATCCCACTCTCTAGATACCCCTTAGCACGTCAAGGAATATTATTTGGGGGTCCAGCCATGGAGAAGAGTTTAGACACTAGGAGAAGATAAGGAACACACCCATTATCAATAAATCACATTAGGATTCTCTTTTTAACCTGTTCCTTAAAACACTAGTGCTTAGGAAATCTATTGGAGGCAGAAGCAGTCAAGGGTAGCTTAGGGTTAGGGTTTGGGTTAGGGTACGGCTTAGGGTTAGGGTTCGGGTACGGGTTCGCGTACGGCGTAGGGTATGGGTTAGGGTTAGTGTTAGGGTTAGTTTGAAGGTTAGGGCTCGGTTTAGGGTACGGGTTAGGATTAGGGTTCGTGTTAGGGTTAGGGTAGGGGTTAGGGTTAGGGTACGCGTTAGGGTTAGGGTAGTTATTAAACCTATCCCACTCTCTAGATACCCCTTAGCACGTCAAGGAATATTATTTGGGGGTCCAGCCATGGAGAAGAGTTTAGACACTAGGAGAAGATAAGGAACACACCCATTATCAAGAAATCACATTAGGATTCTCTTTTTAACCTGTTCCTTAAAACACTAGTGCTTAGGAAATCTATTGGAGGCAGAAGCAGTCAAGGGTAGCTTAGGGTTAGGGTTAGGGTTAGGGCTAGGGTTAGGACACGGCTTAGGGTACGGGTTCGGGTACGGGTTTGTGTACGGCGTAGGGTATGGGTTTGGGTTAGTGTTAGGGTTAGTTTGAAGGTTAGGGCTCGGTTTAGGGTACGGGTTAGGATTAGGGTTCGTGTTAGGGTTAGGGTAGGGGTTAGGGTTAGGGTACGCGTTAGGGTTAGGGTAGTTATTAAACCTATCCCACTCTCTAGATACCCCTTAGCACGTCAAGGAATATTATTTGGGGGTCCAGCCATGGAGAAAAGTTTAGACACTAGGAGAAGATAAGGAACACACCCATTATCAAGAAATCACATTAGGATTCTCTTTTTAACCTGTTCCTTAAAACACTAGTGCTTAGGAAATCTATTGGAGGCAGAAGCAGTCAAGGGTAGCTTAGGGTTAGGGTTTGGGTTAGGGTACGGCTTAGGGTACGGGTTCGGGTACGGGTTCGGGTACGGGTTTGGGTATGGTGTAGGATATGGGTTAGGGTTAGGTTTAGGGTTAGTTTGAGGGTTAGGGCTCGGTTTAGGGTACGGGTTAGGATTAGGGTACGTGTTAGGGTTAGGGTAGGGGTTAGGGTTAGGGTACGCGTTAGGGTTAGGGTAGTTATTAAACCTATCCCACTCTCTAGATACCCCTTAGCACGTCAAGGAATATTATTTGGGGGTCCAGCCATGGAGAAGAGTTTAGACACTAGGAGAAGATAAGGAACACACCCATTATCAAGAAATCACATTAGGATTCTCTTTTTAACCTGTTCCTTAAAACACTAGTGCTTAGGAAATCTATTGGAGGCAGAAGCAGTCAAGGGTAGCTTAGGGTTAGGGTTAGGGTTAGGGTTAGGGTTAGGGTACGGCTTAGGGTACGGGTTCGGGCACGGGTTCGTGTACGGCGTAGGGTATGGGTTAGGGTTAGGGTTAGGGTTAGTTTGAAGGTTAGGGCTCGGTTTAGGGTACGGGTTAGGATTAGGGTTCGTGTTAGGGTTAGGGTAGGGGTTAGGGTTAGGGTACGCGTTAGGGTTAGGGTAGTTATTAAACCTATCCCACTCCCTAGATACCCCTTAGCACGTCAAGGAATATTATTTGGGGGTCCAGCCATGGAGAAGAGTTTAGACAGTAGGAGAAGATAAGGAACACACCCATTATCCTGAAATCACATTAGGATTCTCTTTTTAACCTGATCCTTAAAACACTAGTGCTTAGGAAATCTATTGGAGGCAGAAGCAGTCAAGGGTAGCTTAGGGTTAGGGTTAGGTTTAGGGTTAGGGTTAGGGTTAGGGTTAGGTTTATGGTACGGCTTAGTGTACGGGTTCGGGTACGGGTTCGGGTATGGCGTAGGGTATGGGTTAGGGTTAGGGTTAGGGTTAGTTTGAGGGTTAGGGCTCGGTTTAGGTTACGGGTTAGGATTAGGGTACGTCTTAGGGTTAGGGTAGGGGTTAGGGTTAGGGTACGCGTTAGGGTTAGGGTAGTTATTAAACCTATCCCACTCCCTAGATACCCCTTAGCACGTCAAGGAATATTATTTGGGGGGTCCAGCCATGGAGAAGAGTTTAGACACTAGGAGAAGATAAGGAACACACCCATTATCAAGAAATCACATTAGGATTCTCTTTTTAACCTGTTCCTTAAAACACTAGTGCTTAGGAAATCTATTGGAGGCAGAAGCAGTCAAGGGTAGCTTAGGGTTAGGGTTAGGGTTAGGGTTAGGGTTAGCTTTAGGGTACGGCTTAGGGTACGGGTTCGGGTAAGGCGTAGGGTATGGGTTAGGGTTAGGGTTAGTTTGAAGGTTAGGGCTCGGTTTAGGGTACGGGTTAGGATTAGGGTTCGTGTTAGGGTTAGGGTAGGGGTTAGGGTTAGGGTACGCGTTAGGGTTAGGGTAGTTATTAAACCTATCCCACTCTCTAGATACCCCTTAGCACGTCAAGGAATATTATTTGGGGGTACAGCCATGGAGAAGAGTTTAGACACTAGGAGAAGATAAGGAACACACCCATTATCAAGAAATCACATTAGGATTCTCTTTTTAACCTGTTCCTTAAAACACTAGTGCTCAGGAAATCTATTGGAGGCAGAAGCAGTCAAGGGTAGCTTAGGGTTAGGGTTAGGGTTAGGGTACGACTTAGGGTACGGGTTCGGGTACGGGTTCGGGTACGGGTTCGGGTACGGCGTAGGGTATGGGTTAGGTTTAGGGTTAGGGTTAGTTTGAGGGTTAGGGCTCGGTTTATGTTACGGGTTAGGATTAGGGTACGTGTTAGGGTTAGGGTAGGGGTTAGGGTTGGGGTACGCGTTAGGGTTAGGGTAGTTATTAAACATATCCCACTCTCTAGATACCCCTTAGCACGTCAAGGAATATTATTTGGGGGTCCAGCCATGGAGAAGAGTTTAGACACTAGGAGAAGATAAGGAACACACCCATTATCAAGAAATCACATTAGGATTCTCTTTTTAACCTGTTCCTTAAAACACTAGTGCTTAGGAAATCTATTGGAGGCAGAAGCAGTCAAGGGTAGCTTAGGGTTAGGGTTTGGGTTAGGGTACGGCTTAGGGTACGGGTTCGGGTACGGGTTCGGGTACGGGTTTGGGTATGGCGTAGGATATGGGTTAGGGTTAGGGTTAGGGTTAGTTTGAGGGTTAGGGCTCGGTTTAGCGTACGGGTTAGGATTAGGGTACGTGTTAGGGTTAGGGTAGGGGTTAGGGTTAGGGTACGCGTTAGGGTTAGGGTAGTTATTAAACCTATCCCACTCTCTAGATACCCCTTAGCACGTCAAGGAATATTATTTGGGTGTCCAGCCATGGAGAAGAGTTTAGACACTAGGAGAAGATAAGGAACACACCCATTATCAAGAAATCACATTAGGATTCTCTTTTTAACCTGTTCCTTAAAACACTAGTGCTTAGGAAATCTATTGGAGGCAGAAGGAGGCAAGGGTAGCTTAGGGTTAGGGTTAGGGTTAGGGTTAGGATACGGCTTAGGGTACGGGTTCGGGTACGGGTTCGCGTACGGCGTAGGGTATGGGTTAGGGTTAGTGTTAGGGTTAGTTTGAAGGTTAGGGCTCGGTTTAGGGTACGGGTTAGGATTAGGGTTCGTGTTAGGGTTAGGGTAGGGGTTAGGGTTAGGGTACGCGTTAGGGTTAGGGTAGTTATTAAACCTATCCCACTCTCTAGATACCCCTTAGCACGTCAAGGAATATTATTTGGGGGTCCAGCCATGGAGAAGAGTTTAGACACTAGGAGAAGATAAGGAACACACCCATTATCAAGAAATCACATTAGGATTCTCTTTTTAACCTGTTCCTTAAAACACTAGTGCTTAGGAAATCTATTGGAGGCAGAAGCAGTCAAGGGTAGCTTAGGGTTAGGGTTAGGGTTAGGGCTAGGGTTAGGACACGGCTTAGGGTACGGGTTCGGGTACGGGTTTGTGTACGGCGTAGGGTATGGGTTTGGGTTAGTGTTAGGGTTAGTTTGAAGGTTAGGGCTCGGTTTAGGGTACGGGTTAGGATTAGGGTTCGTGTTAGGGTTAGGGTAGGGGTTAGGGTTAGGGTACGCGTTAGGGTTAGGGTAGTTATTAAACCTATCCCACTCTCTAGATACCCCTTAGCACGTCAAGGAATATTATTTGGGGGTCCAGCCATGGAGAAGAGTTTAGACACTAGGAGAAGATAAGGAACACACCCATTATCAAGAAATCACATTAGGATTCTCTTTTTAACCTGTTCCTTAAAACACTAGTGCTTAGGAAATCTATTGGAGGCAGAAGCAGTCAAGGGTAGCTTAGGGTTAGGGTTTGGGTTAGGGTACGGCTTAGCGTACGGGTTCGGGTACGGTTTCGGGTACGGGTTTGGGTATGGCGTAGGATATGGGTTAGGGTTAGGGTTAGGGTTAGTTTGAGGGTTAGGGCTCGGTTTAGGGTACGGGTTAGGATTAGGGTACGTGTTAGGGTTAGGGTAGGGGTTAGGGTTAGGGTACGCGTTAGGGTTAGGGTAGTTATTAAACCTATCCCACTCTCTAGATACCCCTTAGCACGTCAAGGAATATTATTTGGGGGTCCAGCCATGGAGAAGAGTTTAGACACTAGGAGAAGATAAGGAACACACCCATTATCAAGAAATCACATTAGGATTCTCTTTTTAACCTGTTCCTTAAAACACTAGTGCTTAGGAAATCTATTGGAGGCAGAAGCAGTCAAGGGTAGCTTAGGGTAAGGGTTAGGGTTAGGGTTAGGGTTAGGGTACGGCTTAGGGTACGGGTTCGGGCACGGGTTCGTGTACGGCGTAGGGTATGGGTTAGGGTTAGGGTTAGGGTTAGTTTGAAGGTTAGGGCTCGGTTTAGGGTACGGGTTAGGATTAGGGTTCGTGTTAGGGTTAGGGTAGGGGTTAGGGTTAGGGTACGCGTTAGGGTTAGGGTAGTTATTAAACCTATCCCACTCCCTAGATACCCCTTAGCACGTCAAGGAATATTATTTGGGGGTCCAGCCATGGAGAAGAGTTTAGACAGTAGGAGAAGATAAGGAACACACCCATTATCCTGAAATCACATTAGGATTCTCTTTTTAACCTGTTCCTTAAAACACTAGTGCTTAGGAAATCTATTGGAGGCAGAAGCAGTCAAGGGTAGCTTAGGGTTAGGGTTTGGGTTAGGGTACGGCTTAGGGTACGGGTTCGGGTACGGGTTCGGGTACGGGTTTGGGTATGGCGTAGGATATGGGTTAGGGTTAGGTTTAGGGTTAGTTTGAGGGTTAGGGCTCGGTTTAGCGTACGGGTTAGGATTAGGGTACGTGTTAGGGTTAGGGTAGGGGTTAGGGTTAGGGTACGCGTTAGGGTTAGGGTAGTTATTAAACCTATCCCACTCTCTAGATACCCCTTAGCACGTCAAGGAATATTATTTGGGTGTCCAGCCATGGAGAAGAGTTTAGACACTAGGAGAAGATAAGGAACACACCCATTATCAAGAAATCACATTAGGATTCTCTTTTTAACCTGTTCCTTAAAACACTAGTGCTTAGGAAATCTATTGGAGGCAGAAGGAGGCAAGGGTAGCTTAGGGTTAGGGTTAGGGTTAGGGTTAGGGTTAGGGTTAGGATACGGCTTAGGGTACGGGTTCGGGTACGGGTTCGCGTACGGCGTAGGGTATGGGTTAGGGTTAGTGTTAGGGTTAGTTTGAAGGTTAGGGCTCGGTTTAGGGTACGGGTTAGGATTAGGGTTCGTGTTAGGGTTAGGGTAGGGGTTAGGGTTAGGGTACGCGTTAGGGTTAGGGTAGTTATTAAACCTATCCCACTCTCTAGATACCCCTTAGCACGTCAAGGAATATTATTTGGGGGTCCAGCCATGGAGAAGAGTTTAGACACTAGGAGAAGATAAGGAACACACCCATTATCAAGAAATCACATTAGGATTCTCTTTTTAACCTGTTCCTTAAAACACTAGTGCTTAGGAAATCTATTGGAGGCAGAAGCAGTCAAGGGTAGCTTAGGGTTAGGGTTAGGGTTAGGGCTAGGGTTAGGACACGGCTTAGGGTACGGGTTCGGGTACGGGTTTGTGTACGGCGTAGGGTATGGGTTTGGGTTAGTGTTAGGGTTAGTTTGAAGGTTAGGGCTCGGTTTAGGGTACGGGTTAGGATTAGGGTTCGTGTTAGGGTTAGGGTAGGGGTTAGGGTTAGGGTACGCGTTAGGGTTAGGGTAGTTATTAAACCTATCCCACTCTCTAGATACCCCTTAGCACGTCAAGGAATATTATTTGGGGGTCCAGCCATGGAGAAGAGTTTAGACACTAGGAGAAGATAAGGAACACACCCATTATCAAGAAATCACATTAGGATTCTCTTTTTAACCTGTTCCTTAAAACACTAGTGCTTAGGAAATCTATTGGAGGCAGAAGCAGTCAAGGGTAGCTTAGGGTTAGGGTTTGGGTTAGGGTACGGCTTAGCGTACGGGTTCGGGTACGGTTTCGGGTACGGGTTTGGGTATGGCGTAGGATATGGGTTAGGGTTAGGGTTAGGGTTAGTTTGAGGGTTAGGGCTCGGTTTAGGGTACGGGTTAGGATTAGGGTACGTGTTAGGGTTAGGGTAGGGGTTAGGGTTAGGGTACGCGTTAGGGTTAGGGTAGTTATTAAACCTATCCCACTCTCTAGATACCCCTTAGCACGTCAAGGAATATTATTTGGGGGTCCAGCCATGGAGAAGAGTTTAGACACTAGGAGAAGATAAGGAACACACCCATTATCAAGAAATCACATTAGGATTCTCTTTTTAACCTGTTCCTTAAAACACTAGTGCTTAGGAAATCTATTGGAGGCAGAAGCAGTCAAGGGTAGCTTAGGGTAAGGGTTAGGGTTAGGGTTAGGGTTAGGGTACGGCTTAGGGTACGGGTTCGGGCACGGGTTCGTGTACGGCGTAGGGTATGGGTTAGGGTTAGGGTTAGGGTTAGTTTGAAGGTTAGGGCTCGGTTTAGGGTACGGGTTAGGATTAGGGTTCGTGTTAGGGTTAGGGTAGGGGTTAGGGTTAGGGTACGCGTTAGGGTTAGGGTAGTTATTAAACCTATCCCACTCCCTAGATACCCCTTAGCACGTCAAGGAATATTATTTGGGGGTCCAGCCATGGAGAAGAGTTTAGACAGTAGGAGAAGATAAGGAACACACCCATTATCCTGAAATCACATTAGGATTCTCTTTTTAACCTGTTCCTTAAAACACTAGTGCTTAGGAAATCTATTGGAGGCAGAAGCAGTCAAGGGTAGCTTAGGGTTAGGGTTAGGTTTAGGGTTAGGGTTAGGGTTAGGGTTAGGTTTAGGGTACGGCTTAGTGTACGGGTTCGGGTACGGGTTCGGGTATGGAGTAGGGTATGGGTTAGGGTTAGGGTTAGGGTTAGTTTGAGGGTTAGGGCTCGGTTTAGGTTACGGGTTAGGATTAGGGTACGTCTTAGGGTTAGGGTAGGGGTTAGGGTTAGGGTACGCGTTAGGGTTAGGGTAGTTATTAAACCTATCCCACTCTCTAGATAACCCTTAGCACGTCAAGGAATATTATTTGGGGGTCCAGCCATGGAGAAGAGTTTAGACACTAGGAGAAGATAAGGAACACACCCATTATCAATAAATCACATTAGGATTCTCTTTTTAACCTGTTCCTTAAAACACTAGTGCTTAGGAAATCTATTGGAGGCAGAAGCAGTCAAGGGTAGCTTAGGGTTAGGGTTAGGGTTAGGGTTAGGGTTAGCTTTAGGGTACGGCTTAGGGTACGGGTTCGGGTACGGGTTCGGGTACGGCGTAGGGTATGGGTTAGGGTTAGGGTTAGTTTGAAGGTTAGGGCTCGGTTTAGGGTACGGGTTAGGATTAGGGTTCGTGTTAGGGTTAGGGTAGGGGTTAGGGTTAGGGTACGCGTTAGGGTTAGGGTAGTTATTAAACCTATCCCACTCTCTAGATACCCCTTAGCACGTCACGGAATATTATTTGGGGGTCCAGCCATGGAGAAGAGTTTAGACACTAGGAGAAGATAAGGAACACACCCATTATCAAGAAATCACATTAGGATTCTCTTTTTAACCTGTTCCTTAAAACACTAGTGCTCAGGAAATCTATTGGAGGCAGAAGCAGTCAAGGGTAGCTTAGGGTTAGGGTTAGGGTTAGGGTACGACTTAGGGTACGGGTTCGGGTACGGGTTCGGGTACGGGTTCGGGTACGGCGTAGGGTATGGGTTAGGTTTAGGGTTAGGGTTAGTTTGAGGGTTTGGGCTCGGTTTATGTTACGGGTTAGGATTAGGGTACGTGTTAGGGTTAGGGTAGGGGTTAGGGTTAGGGTACGCGTTAGGGTTAGGGTAGTTATTAAACATATCCCACTCTGTAGATACCCCTTAGCACGTCAAGGAATATTATTTGGGGGTCCAGCCATGGAGAAGAGTTTAGACACTAGGAGAAGATAAGGAACACACCCATTATCAATAAATCACATTAGGATTCTCTTTTTAACCTGTTCCTTAAAACACTAGTGCTTAGGAAATCTATTGGAGGCAGAAGCAGTCAAGGGTAGCTTAGGGTTAGGGTTAGGGTTAGGGCTAGAGTTAGGGTACGGCATAGGGTACGGGTTCGGGTACGGGTTCGTGTACGGCGTAGGGTATGGGTTAGAGTTAGGGTTAGGGTTAGTTTGAAGGTTAGGGCTCGGTTTAGGTTTCGGCTTAGGATTAGGGTACGTGTTAGGGTTAGGGTAGGGGTTAGGGTTATGGTACGCGTTAGGGTTAGGGTAGTTATTAAACCTATCCCACTCTCTAGATACCCCTTAGCACGTCAAGGAATATTATTTGGGGGTCCAGCCATGGAGAAGAGTTTAGACACTAGGAGAAGATAAGGAACACACCCATTATCAAGAAATCACATTAGGATTCTCTTTTTAACCTGTTCCTTAAAACACTTGTGCTTAGGAAATCTATTGGAGGCAGAAGCAGTCAAGGGTAGCTTAGGTTTAGGGTTAGGGTTAGGGTTAGGGTTAGCTTTAGGGTACGACTTAGTGTACGGGTTCGGGTACGGGTTCGGGTACGGCGTATGGTATGGGTTAGGGTTAGGGTTAGGTTTAGTTTGAGGGTTAGGGATCGGTTTAGGGTACGGGTTAGGATTAGGGTACGTGTTAGGGTTAGGGTACGCGTTAGGGTTAGGGTAGTTATTAAACCTATCCCACTCTCTAGATACCCCTTAGCACGTCAAGGGATATTATTTGGGGGTCCAGCCATGGAGAAGAGTTTAGACACTAGGAGAAGATAAGGAACACACCCATTATCCTGAAATCACAATAGGATTCTCTTTTTAACCTGTTCCTTAATACACAAGTGCTTAGGAAATCTATTGGAGGCAGAAGGAGTCAAGGGTAGCTTAGGGCTAGGGTTAGGGTTAGGGTTAGGGTTAGCGTTAGGGTTAGGGTTAGGGTACGGCTTAGGGTACGGGTTCGGGTACGGGTTCGGGTACGGCGTAGGGTATGGTTTAGGGTTAGGGTTAGGGTTAGTTTGAGGGTTAGGGCTCGGTTTAGGTTACGGGTTAGGATTAGTGTACGTGTTAAGGTTAGGGTAGAGGTTAGGGTTAGGGTACGCGTTAACGTTAGGGTAGTTATTAAACCTATCCCACTCTCTAGATACCCCTTAGCACGTCAAGGAATATTATTTGGGGGTCCAGCCATGGAGAAGAGTTTAGACACTAGGAGAAGATAAGGAACACACCCATTATCAAGAAATCACATTAGGATTCTCTTATAACCTGTTCCTTAAAACACTAGTGCTTAGGAAATCTATTGGAGGCAGAAGCAGTCAAGGGTAGCTTAGGGTTAGGGTTAGGGTTAGGGTTAGGTTTAGGGTACGGCTTAGTGTAAGGGTTCGGGTATGGGTTCGGGTACGGCGTAGGTTATGGGTTAGGGTTAGGGTTAGGGTTAGTTTGAGGGTTAGGGCTCGGTTTAGGGTACGGGTTAGGATTAGTGTACGTGTTAGGGTTAGGGTAGAGGTTAGGGTTAGGGTATGCGTTAGGGTTCGGGTAGTTATTAAACCTATCCCACTCTCTAGATACCCCTTAGCACGTCAAGGAATATTATTTGGGGATCCAGCCATGGAGAAGAGTTTAGACACTAGGAGAAGATAAGGAACACACCCATTATCAAGAAATCACATTAGGATTCTCTTTTTAACCTGTTCCTTAAAACACTAGTGCTTAGGAAATCTATTGGAGGCAGAAGCACTCAAGGGTAGCTTAGGGTTAGGGTTAGGGTTAGGGCTAGGGTTAGGACACGGCTTAGGGTACGGGTTCGGGTACGGGTTCGTGTACGGCGTAGGGTATGGGTTTGGGTTAGTGTTAGGGTTAGTTTGAAGGTTAGGGCTCGGTTTAGGGTACGGGTTAGGATTAGGGTTCGTGTTAGGGTTAGGGTAGGGGTTAGGGTTAGGGTACGCGTTAGGGTTAGGGTAGTTATTAAACCTATCCCACTCTCTAGATACCCCTTAGCACGTCAAGGAATATTATTTGGGGATCCAGCCATGGAGAAGAGTTTAGACACTAGGAGAAGATAAAGAACACACCCATTATCCTGAAATCACATTAGGATTCTCTTTTTAACCTGTTCCTTAATACACTAGTGCTTAGGAAATCTATTGGAGGCAGAAGTAGTCAAGGGTAGCTTAGGGTTAGGGTTACGGTTAGGGTTAGGGTTAGGGTACGGCTTAGGGTACGGGTTCGGGTACGGCGTAGGGTATGGGTTAGGGTTAGGGTTAGGGTTAGTTTGAGGTTTAGGGCTCGGTTTAGGGTACGGGTTAGGATTAGGGTACGTGTTAGGGTTAGGGTAGGGGTTAGGGTTAGGGTACGCGTTAGGGTTAGGGTAGTTACTAAACCTATCCCACTCTCTAGATACCCCTTAGAACGTCAAGGAATATTATTTGGGGGTCCAGCCATGGAGAAGAGTTTAGACACTAGGAGAAGATAAGGAACACACCCATTATCAAGAAATCACATTAGGATTCTCTTTTTAACCTGTTCCTTAAAACACTAGTGCTTAGGAAATCTATTGGAGGCAGAAGCAGTCAAGGGTAGCTTAGGGTTAGGGTTAGGGTTAGGGTACGGCTTAGGGTACGGGTTCGGGAACGGGTTCGGGTACGGGTTCGGGTACGGCGTAGGGTATGGGTTAGGTTTAGGGTTAGGGTTAGTTTGAGGGTTAGGGCTCGGTTTAGGTTACGGGTTAGGATTAGGGTACGTGTTAGGGTTAGGGTAGGGGTTAGGGTTAGGGTACGCGTTAGGGTTAGGGTAGTTATTAAACCTATCCCACTCTCTAGATACCCCTTAGCACGTCAAGGAATATTATTTGGGGGTCCAGCCATGGAGAAGAGTTTAGACACTAGGAGAAGATAAGGAACACACCCATTATCAAGAAATCACATTAGGATTCTCTTTTTAACCTGTTCCTTAAAACACTAGTGCTTAGGAAATCTATTGGAGGCAAAGCAGTCAAGGGTAGCTTAGGGTTAGGGTTAGGGTTATTGTTAGGGTAAGGCTTAGGGTACGGGTTCGGGTACGGCATAGGGTATGGGTTAGGGTTAGGGTTAGGGTTAGTTTGAGGGTTAGGGCTCGGTTTAGGATACGGGTTAGGATTAGGGTACGTGTTAGGTTTAGGGTAGGGGTTAGGGTTAGGGTACGCGTTAGGGTTAGGGTAGTTATTAAACCTTTCCCACTCCCTAGATGCCCCTTAGCACGTCAAGGAATATTATTTGGGGGACCAGCCATGGAGAAGAGTTTAGACACTAGGAGAAGATAAGGAACACACCCATTATCAAGAAATCACATTACGATTCTCTTTTTAACCTGTTCCTTAAAACACTAGTGCTTAGGAAATCTATTGGAGGCAGAAGCAGTCAAGGGTAGCTTAGGGTTAGGGTTAGGGTTAGGGTTAGGGTTAGGGTACGGGTTCGGGTACGGGTTCGTGTACGGCGTAGGTTATGGGTTAGGGTTAGGGTTAGGGTTAGTTTGAAGGTTAGGGCTCGGTTTAGGGTACGGGTTAGGATTAGGGTTCGTGTTAGGGTTAGGGTAGGGGTTAGGGTTAGGGTACGCGTTAGGGTTAGGGTAGTTATTAAACCTATCCCACTCTCTAGATACCCCTTAGCACGTCAAGGAATATTATTTGGGGGTCCAGCCATGGAGAAGAGTTTAGACACTAGGAGAAGATAAGGAACACACACATTATCAAGAAATTACATTAGGATTCTCTTTTTAACCTGTTCCTTAAAACACTAGTGCTTAGGAAATCTATTGGAGGCAGAAGCATTCAAGGGTAGCTTAGGGTTAGGGTTAGGGTTAGGGCTAGGGTTAGGACACGGCTTAGGGTACGGGTTCGGGTACGGGTTCGTGTACGGCGTAGGGTATGGGTTTGGGTTAGGGTTAGGGTTAGTTTGAAGGTTAGGGCTCGGTTTAGGGTACGGGTTAGGATTAGGGTTCGTGTTAGGGTTAGGGTAGGGGTTAGGGTTAGGGTAGTTATTAAACCTATCCCACTCTCTAGATACCCCTTAGCACGTCAAGGAATATTATTTGGGGGTCCAGCCATGGAGAAGAGTTTAGACACTAGGAGAAGATAAGGAACACACCCATTATCAAGAAATCACATTAGGATTCTCTTTTTAACCTGTTCCTTAAAACACTAGTGCTTAGGAAATCTATTGGAGGCAGAAGCAGTCAAGGGTAGCTTAGGGTTAGGGTTAGGGTTAGGGCTAGGGTTAGGACACGGCTTAGGGTACGGGTTCGGGTACGGGTTCGTGTACGGCGTAGGGTATGGGTTTGGGTTAGTGTTAGGGTTAGTTTGAAGGTTAGGGCTCGGTTTAGGGTACGGGTTAGGATTAGGGTTCTTGTTAGGGTTAGGGTAGGGGTTAGGGTTAGGGTACGCGTTAGGGTTAGGGTAGTTATTAAACCTATCCCACTCCCTAGATGCCCCTTAGCACGTCAAGGAATATTATTTGGGGGACCAGCCATGGAGAAGAGTTTAGACACTAGGAGAAGATAAGGAACACACCCATTATCAAGAAATCACATTAGGATTCTCTTTTTAACCTGTTCCTTAAAACACTAGTGCTTAGGAAATCTATTGGAGGCAGAAGCAGTCAAGGGTAGCTTAGGGTTAGGGTTAGGGTTACGGTTAGGGTTAGGGTACGGGTTCGGGTACGGGTTCGTGTACGGCGTAGGGTATGGGTTAGGGTTAGGTTTAGGGTTAGTTTGAAGGTTAGGGCTCGGTTTAGGGTACGGGTTAGGATTAGGGTTCGTGTTAGGGTTAGGGTAGGGGTTAGGGTTAGGGTACGCGTTAGGGTTAGGGTAGTTATTAAACCTATCCCACTCTCTAGATACCCCTTAGCACGTCAAGGAATATTATTTGGGGGTCCAGCCATGGAGAAGAGTTTAGACACTAGGAGAAGATAAGGAACACACCCATTATCAAGAAATCACATTAGGATTCTCTTTTTAACCTGTTCCTTAAAACACTAGTGCTTAGGAAATCTATTGGAGGCAGAAGCAGTCAAGGGTAGCTTAGAGTTATGGTTAGGGTTAGGGTTATTGTTAGGGTAAGGCTTAGGGTACGGGTTCGGGTACGGTTTCGGGTACGGTATAGGGTATGGGTTAGGGTTAGTGTTAGGGTTAGTTTGAGGGTTAGGGCTCGGTTTAGGGTACGGGTTAGGATTAGGGTACGTGTTAGGGTTAGGGTAGGGGTTAGGGTTAGGGTATGCGTTAGGGTTAGGGTATTTATTAAACCTATCCCACTCTCTAGATACCCCTTAGCACGTCAAGGAATATTATTTGGGGGTCCAGCCATGGAGAAGAGTTTAGACACTAGGAGAAGATAAGGAACACACCCGTCATCAAGAAATCACATTAGGATTCTCTTTTTAACCTGTTCCTTAAAACACTAGTGCTTAGGAAATCTATTGGAGGCAGAAGCAGTCAAGGGTAGCTTAGGGTTAGGGTTAGGGTTAGGGTACGGCTTAGGGTACGGGTTCGTGTACGGGTTCGGGTACGGTTTTGGGTATGGCGTAGGATATGGGTTAGGGTTAGGGTTAGGGTTAGTTTGAGGGTTAGGGCTCGGTTTAGGGTACGGGTTAGGATTAGGGTACGTGTTAGGGTTAGGGTAGGGGTTAGGGTTAGAGTACGCGTTAGGGTTAGGGTAGTTATTAAACCTATCCCACTCTCGAGATACCCCTTAGCACGTCAAGGAATATTATTTGGGTGTCCAGCCATGGAGAAGAGTTTAGACACTAGGAGAAGATAAGGAACACACCCATTATCAAGAAATCACATTAGGATTCTCTTTTTAACCTGTTCCTTAAAACACTAGTGCTTAGGAAATCTATTGGAGGCAGAAGCAGTCAAGGGTAGCTTAGGGTTAGGGTTAGGGTTAGGGCTAGAGTTAGGGTACGGCATAGGGTACGGGTTCGGGTACGGGTTCGTGTACGGCGTAGGGTATGCGTTAGAGTTAGGGTTAGGGTTAGTTTGAAGGTTAGGGCTCGGTTTAGATTTCGCCATAGGATTAGGGTACGTGTTAGGGTTAGGGTAGGGGTTAGGGTTAATGTACGCGTTAGGGTTAGGGTAGTTATTAAACCTATCCCACTCTCTAGATACCCCTTAGCACGTCAAGGAATATTATTTGGGGGTCCAGCCATGGAGAAGAGTTTAGACACTAGGAGAAGATAAGGAACACACCCATTATCAAGAAATCACAATAGGATTCTCTTTTTAACCTGTTCCTTAAAACACTTGTGCTTAGGAAATCTATTGGAGGCAGAAGCAGTCAAGGGTAGCTTAGGGTTAGGGTTTGGGTTAGGGTACGGCTTAGGGTACGGGTTCGGGTACGGGATCGGGTACGGGTTTGGGTATGGCGTAGGATATGGGTTAGGGTTAGGGTTAGGGTTAGTTTGAGGGTTAGGGCTCGGTTTAGGGTACGGGTTAGGATTAGGGTACGTGTTAGGTTTAGGGTAGGGGTTAGGGTTAGGGTACGCGTTAGGGTTAGGGTAGTTATTAAACCTATCCCACTCTCTAGATACCCCTTAGCACGTCAAGGAATATTATTTGGGTGTCCAGCCATGGAGAAGAGTTTAGACACTAGGAGAAGATAAGGAACACACCCATTATCAAGAAATCACATTAGGATTCTCTTTTTAACCTGTTCCTTAAAACACTAGTGCTTAGGAAATCTATTGGAGGCAGAAGCAGGCAAGGGTAGCTTAGGCTTAGGGTTAGGGTTAGGGTTAGGGTTAGGGTTAGGATACGGCTTAGGGTACGGGTTCGGGTACGGGTTCGCGTACGGCGTAGGGTATGGGTTAGGGATAGTGTTAGGGTTAGTTTGAAGGTTAGGGCTCGGTTTAGGGCACGGGTTAATATTAGGGTTCGTGTTAGGGTTAGGGTAGGGGTTAGGGTTAGGGTACGCGTTAAGGTTAGGGTAGTTATTAAACCTATCCCACTCTCTAGATACCCCTTAGCACGTCAAGGAATATTATTTGGGGGTCCAGCCATGGAGAAGAGTTTAGACACTAGGAGAAGATAAGGAACACACCCATTATCAAGAAATCACATTAGGATTCTCTTTTTAACCTGTTCCTTAAAACACTAGTGCTTAGGAAATCTATTGGAGGCAGAAGCAGTCAAGGGTAGCTTAGGGTTAGGGTTAGGGTTAGGGCTAGAGTTAGGGTACGGCATAGGGTACGGGTTCGGGTACGGGTTCGTGTACGGCGTAGGGTATGGGTTAGAGTTAGGGTTAGGGTTAGTTTGAAGGTTAGGGCTCGGTTTAGGGCACGGGTTAATATTAGGGTTCGTGTTAGGGTTAGGGTAGGGGTTAGGGTTAGGGTACGCGTTAAGGTTAGGGTAGTTATTAAACCTATCCCACTCTCTAGATACCCCTTAGCACGTCAAGGAATATTATTTGGGCGTCCAGCCATGGAGAAGAGTTTAGACACTAGGAGAAGATAAGGAACACACCCATTATCCTGAAATCACATTAGGATTCTCTTTTTAACCTGTTCCTTAAAACACTTGTGCTTAGGAAATCTATTGGAGGCAGAAGCAGTCAAGGGTAGCTTAGGGTTAGGGTTAGGGTTAGGGTTAGGGTTAGGGTACGGCTTAGGGTACGGGTTCGGGTACGGGTTCGCGTACGGCGTAGGGTATGGGTTAGGGTTAGGGTTAGGGTTAGTTTGAAGGTTAGGGCTCGGTTTAGGGCACGGGTTAGGATTAGGGTTCGTGTTAGGGTTAGGGTAGGGGTTAGGGTTAGGGTACGCGTTAAGCTTAGGGTAGTTATTAAACCTATCCCACTCTGTAGATACCCCTTAGCACGTCAAGGAATATTATTTGGGGGTCCAGCCATGGAGAAGAGTTTAGACACTAGGAGAAGATAAGGAACACACCCATTATCCTGAAATCACATTAGGATTCTCTTTTTAACCTGTTCCTTAATACACTAGTGCTTAGGAAATCTATTGGAGGCAGAAGCAGTCAAGGGTAGCTTAGGGTTAGGGTTAGGGTTAGGGTTAGGTTTAGGGTACGGCTTAGGGTACGGGTTCGGGTAAGGGTTCGGGTACGGCGTAGGGTATGGGTTAGGGTTAGGGTTAGGGTTAATTTGAGGGTTAGGGCTCGGTTTAGGTTACGGGTTAGGATTAGTGTACGTGTTAGGGTTAAGGTAGAGGTTAGGGTTAGGGTACGCGTTAGGGTAAGGGTAGTTATTAAACCTATCCCACTCTCTAGATACCCCTTAGCACGTCAAGGAATATTATTTGGGGGTCCAGCCATGGAGAAGAGTTTAGACACTAGGAGAAGATAAGGAACACACCCATTATCAAGAAATCACATTAGGATTCTCTTTTTAACCTGTTCCTTAAAACACTAGTGCTTACGAAATCTATTGGAGGCAGAAGCAGTCAAGGGTAGCTTAGAGTTATGGTTAGGGTTAGGGTTAGGGTTAGGGTTAGGGTTAATTTGAGGGTTAGGGCTCGGTTTAGGTTACGGGTTAGGATTAGGGTACGTGTTAGGGTTAGGGTAGGGGTTAGGGTTATGGTACGCGTTAGGGTTAGGGTAGTTATTAAACCTATCCCACTCTCTAGATACCCCTTAGCACGTCAAGGAATATTATTTTGGAGTCCAGCCATGGAGAAGAGTTTAGACACTAGGAGAAGATAAGGAACACACCCATTATCAAGAAATCACATTAGGATTCTCTTTTTAACCTGTTCCTTAAAACACTTGTGCTTAGGAAATCTATTGGAGGCAGAAGCAGTCAAGGGTAGCTTAGGTTTAGGGTTAGGGTTAGGGTTAGGGTTAGCTTTAGGGTACGACTTAGTGTACGGGTTCGGGTACGGGTTCGGGTACGGCGTATGGTATGGGTTAGGGTTAGGGTTAGGTTTAGTTTGAGGGTTAGGGATCGGTTTAGGGTACGGGTTAGGATTAGGGTACGTGTTAGGGTTAGGGTACGCGTTAGGGTTAGGGTAGTTATTAAACCTATCCCACTCTCTAGATACCCCTTAGCACGTCAAGGGATATTATTTGGGGGTCCAGCCATGGAGAAGAGTTTAGACACTAGGAGAAGATAAGGAACACACCCATTATCCTGAAATCACAATAGGATTCTCTTTTTAACCTGTTCCTTAATACACAAGTGCTTAGGAAATCTATTGGAGGCAGAAGGAGTCAAGGGTAGCTTAGGGCTAGGGTTAGGGTTAGGGTTAGGGTTAGCGTTAGGGTTAGGGTTAGGGTACGGCTTAGGGTACGGGTTCAGGTACGGGTTCGGGTACGGCTTAGGGTATGGTTTAGGGTTAGGGTTAGGGTTAGTTTGAGGGTTAGGGCTCGGTTTAGGTTACGGGTTAGGATTAGTGTACGTGTTAAGGTTAGGGTAGAGGTTAGGGTTAGGGTACGCGTTAACGTTAGGGTAGTTATTAAACCTATCCCACTCTCTACATACCCCTTAGCACGTCAAGGAATATTATTTGGGGGTCCAGCCATGGAGAAGAGTTTAGACACTAGGAGAAGATAAGGAACACACCCATTATCAAGAAATCACATTAGGATTCTCTTATAACCTGTTCCTTAAAACACTAGTGCTTAGGAAATCTATTGGAGGCAGAAGCAGTCAAGGGTAGCTTAGGGTTAGGGTTAGGGTTAGGGTTAGGTTTAGGGTACGGCTTAGGGTAAGGGTTCGGGTATGGGTTCGGGTACGGCGTAGGTTATGGGTTAGGGTTAGGGTTAGGGTTAGTTTGAGGGTTAGGGCTCGGTTTAGGGTACGGGTTAGGATTAGTGTACGTGTTAGGGTTAGGGTAGAGGTTAGGGTTAGGGTATGCGTTAGGTTTCGGGTAGTTATTAAACCTATCCCACTCTCTAGATACCCCTTAGCACGTCAAGGAATATTATTTGGGGATCCATCCATGGAGAAGAGTTTAGACACTAGGAGAAGATAAGGAACACACCCATTATCAAGAAATCACATTAGGATTCTCTTTTTAACCTGTTCCTTAAAACACTAGTGCTTAGGAAATCTATTGGAGGCAGAAGCACTCAAGGGTAGCTTAGGGTTAGGGTTAGGGTTAGGGCTAGGGTTAGGACACGGCTTAGGGTACGGGTTCGGGTACGGGTTCGTGTACGGCGTAGGGTATGGGTTTGGGTTAGTGTTAGGGTTAGTTTGAAGGTTAGGGCTCGGTTTAGGGTACGGGTTAGGATTAGGGTTCTTGTTAGGGTTAGGGTAGGGGTTAGGGTTAGGGTACGCGTTAGGGTTAGGGTAGTTATTAAACCTATCCCACTCTCTAGATACCCCTTAGCACGTCAAGGAATATTATTTGGGGGTCCAGCCATGGAGAAGAGTTTAGACACTAGGAGAAGATAAGGAACACACCCATTATCAAGAAATCACAATAGGATTCTCTTTTTAACCTGTTCCTTAAAACATTTGTGCTTAGGAAATCTATTGGAGGCAGAAGCAGTCAAGGGTAGCTTAGGGTTAGGGTTTGGGTTAGGGTACGGCTTAGGGTACGGGTTCGGGTACGGGATCGGGTACGGGTTTGGGTATGGCGTAGGATATGGGTTAGGGTTAGGGTTAGGGTTAGTTTGAGGGTTAGGGCTCGGTTTAGGGTACGGGTTAGGATTAGGGTACGTGTTAGGGTTAGGGAAGGGGTTAGGGTTAGGGTACGCGTTAGGGTTAGGGTAGTTATTAAACCTATCCCACTCTCTAGATACCCCTTAGCACGTCAAGGAATATTATTTGGGTGTCCAGCCATGGAGAAGAGTTTAGACACTAGGAGAAGATAAGGAACACACCCATTATCAAGAAATCACATTAGGATTCTCTTTTTAACCTGTTCCTTAAAACACTAGTGCTTAGGAAATCTATTGGAGGCAGAAGCAGGCAAGGGTAGCTTAGGGTTAGGGTTAGGGTTAGGGTTAGGGTTAGGGTTAGGATACGGCTTAGGGTACGGGTTCGGGTACGGGTTCGCGTACGGCGTAGGGTATGGGTTAGGGATAGTGTTAGGGTTAGTTTGAAGGTTAGGGCTCGGTTTAGGGCACGGGTTAATATTAGGGTTCGTGTTAGGGTTAGGGTAGGGGTTAGGGTTAGGGTACGCGTTAAGGTTAGGGTAGTTATTAAACCTATCCCACTCTCTAGATACCCCTTAGCACGTCAAGGAATATTATTTGGGGGTCCAGCCATGGAGAAGAGTTTAGACACTAGGAGAAGATAAGGAACACACCCATTATCAAGAAATCACATTAGGATTCTCTTTTTAACCTGTTCCTTAAAACACTAGTGCTTAGGAAATCTATTGGAGGCAGAAGCAGTCAAGGGTAGCTTAGGGTTAGGGTTAGGGTTAGGGCTAGAGTTAGGGTACGGCATAGGGTACGGGTTCGGGTACGGGTTCGTGTACGGCGTAGGGTATGGGTTAGAGTTAGGGTTAGGGTTAGTTTGAAGGTTAGGGCTCGGTTTAGGGCACGGGTTAATATTAGGGTTCGTGTTAGGGTTAGGGTAGGGGTTAGGGTTAGGGTACGCGTTAAGGTTAGGGTAGTTATTAAACCTATCCCACTCTCTAGATACCCCTTAGCACGTCAAGGAATATTATTTGGGGGTCCAGCCATGGAGAAGAGTTTAGACACTAGGAGAAGATAAGGAACACACCCATTATCCTGAAATCACATTAGGATTCTCTTTTTAACCTGTTCCTTAAAACACTTGTGCTTAGGAAATCTATTGGAGGCAGAAGCAGTCAAGGGTAGCTTAGGGTTAGGGTTAGGGTTAGGGTTAGGGTTAGGGTACGGCTTAGGGTACGGGTTCGGGTACGGGTTCGCGTACGGCGTAGGGTATGGGTTAGGGTTAGGGTTAGGGTTAGTTTGAAGGTTAGGGCTCGGTTTAGGGCACGGGTTAGGATTAGGGTTCGTGTTAGGGTTAGGGTAGGGGTTAGGGTTAGGGTACGCGTTAAGCTTAGGGTAGTTATTAAACCTATCCCACTCTGTAGATACCCCTTAGCACGTCAAGGAATATTATTTGGGGGTCCAGCCATGGAGAAGAGTTTAGACACTAGGAGAAGATAAGGAACACACCCATTATCCTGAAATCACATTAGGATTCTCTTTTTAACCTGTTCCTTAATACACTAGTGCTTAGGAAATCTATTGGAGGCAGAAGCAGTCAAGGGTAGCTTAGGGTTAGGGTTAGGGTTAGGGTTAGGTTTAGGGTACGGCTTAGGGTACGGGTTCGGGTAAGGGTTCGGGTACGGCGTAGGGTATGGGTTAGGGTTAGGGTTAGGGTTAATTTGAGGGTTAGGGCTCGGTTTAGGTTACGGGTTAGGATTAGTGTACGTGTTAGGGTTAAGGTAGAGGTTAGGGTTAGGGTACGCGTTAGGGTAAGGGTAGTTATTAAACCTATCCCACTCTCTAGATACCCCTTAGCACGTCAAGGAATATTATTTGGGGGTCCAGCCATGGAGAAGAGTTTAGACACTAGGAGAAGATAAGGAACACACCCATTATCAAGAAATCACATTAGGATTCTCTTTTTAACCTGTTCCTTAAAACACTAGTGCTTACGAAATCTATTGGAGGCAGAAGCAGTCAAGGGTAGCTTAGAGTTATGGTTAGGGTTAGGGTTAGGGTTAGGGTTAGGGTTAATTTGAGGGTTAGGGCTCGGTTTAGGTTACGGGTTAGGATTAGGGTACGTGTTAGGGTTAGGGTAGGGGTTAGGGTTATGGTACGCGTTAGGGTTAGGGTAGTTATTAAACCTATCCCACTCTCTAGATACCCCTTAGCACGTCAAGGAATATTATTTGGGAGTCCAGCCATGGAGAAGAGTTTAGACACTAGGAGAAGATAAGGAACACACCCATTATCAAGAAATCACATTAGGATTCTCTTTTTAACCTGTTCCTTAAAACACTTGTGCTTAGGAAATCTATTGGAGGCAGAAGCAGTCAAGGGTAGCTTAGGTTTAGGGTTAGGGTTAGGGTTAGGGTTAGCTTTAGGGTACGACTTAGTGTACGGGTTCGGGTACGGGTTCGGGTACGGCGTATGGTATGGGTTAGGGTTAGGGTTAGGTTTAGTTTGAGGGTTAGGGATCGGTTTAGGGTACGGGTTAGGATTAGGGTACGTGTTAGGGTTAGGGTACGCGTTAGGGTTAGGGTAGTTATTAAACCTATCCCACTCTCTAGATACCCCTTAGCACGTCAAGGGATATTATTTGGGGGTCCAGCCATGGAGAAGAGTTTAGACACTAGGAGAAGATAAGGAACACACCCATTATCCTGAAATCACAATAGGATTCTCTTTTTAACCTGTTCCTTAATACACAAGTGCTTAGGAAATCTATTGGAGGCAGAAGGAGTCAAGGGTAGCTTAGGGCTAGGGTTAGGGTTAGGGTTAGGGTTAGCGTTAGGGTTAGGGTTAGGGTACGGCTTAGGGTACGGGTTCAGGTACGGGTTCGGGTTAGGGTTAGGGTTAGGGTTAGGGTTAGGGTTAGGGTTAGGGTTAGGGTTAGGGTTAGGGTACGGCTTAGGGTACGGGTTCGGGTATGGCGTAGGGTATGGGTTAGGGTTAGGGTTAGGGTTAGTTTGAGGTTTAGGGCTCGGTTTAGGGTACGGGTTAGGATTAGGGTACGTGTTAGGGTTAGGGTAGGGGTTAGGGTTAGGGTACGCGTTAGGGTTAGGGTAGTTACTAAACCTATCCCACTCTCTAGATACCCCTTAGAACGTCAAGGAATATTATTTGGGGGTCCAGCCATGGAGAAGAGTTTAGACACTAGGAGAAGATAAGGAACACACCCATTATCAAGAAATCACATTAGGATTCTCTTTTTAACCTGTTCCTTAAAACACTAGTGCTTAGGAAATCTATTGGAGGCAGAAGCAGTCAAGGGTAGCTTAGGGTTAGGGTTAGGGTTAGGGTACGGCTTAGGGTACGGGTTCGGGAACGGGTTCGGGTACGGGTTCGGGTACGGCGTAGGGTATGGGTTAGGTTTAGGGTTAGGGTTAGTTTGAGGGTTAGGGCTCGGTTTAGGTTACGGGTTAGGATTAGGGTACGTGTTAGGGTTAGGGTAGGGGTTAGGGTTAGGGTACGCGTTAGGGTTAGGGTAGTTATTAAACCTATCCCACTCTCTAGATACCCCTTAGCACGTCAAGGAATATTATTTGGGGGTCCAGCCATGGAGAAGAGTTTAGACACTAGGAGAAGATAAGGAACACACCCATTATCAAGAAATCACATTAGGATTCTCTTTTTAACCTGTTCCTTAAAACACTAGTGCTTAGGAAATCTATTGGAGGCAAAGCAGTCAAGGGTAGCTTAGGGTTAGGGTTAGGGTTATTGTTAGGGTAAGGCTTAGGGTACGGGTTCGGGTACGGCATAGGGTATGGGTTAGGGTTAGGGTTAGGGTTAGTTTGAGGGTTAGGGCTCGGTTTAGGATACGGGTTAGGATTAGGGTACGTGTTAGGATTAGGGTACGTGTTAGGTTTAGGGTAGGGGTTAGGGTTAGGGTACGCGTTAGGGTTAGGGTAGTTATTAAACCTATCCCACTCCCTAGATGCCCCTTAGCACGTCAAGGAATATTATTTGGGGGACCAGCCATGGAGAAGAGTTTAGACACTAGGAGAAGATAAGGAACACACCCATTATCAAGAAATCACATTAGGATTCTCTTTTTAACCTGTTCCTTAAAACACTAGTGCTTAGGAAATCTATTGGAGGCAGAAGCAGTCAAGGGTAGCTTAGGGTTAGGGTTAGGGTTAGGGTTAGGGTTAGGGTACGGGTTCGGGTACGGGTTCGTGTACGGCGTAGGTTATGGGTTAGGGTTAGGGTTAGGGTTAGTTTGAAGGTTAGGGCTCGGTTTAGGGTACGGGTTAGGATTAGGGTTCGTGTTAGGGTTAGGGTAGGGGTTAGGGTTAGGGTACGCGTTAGGGTTAGGGTAGTTATTAAACCTATCCCACTCTCTAGATACCCCTTAGCACGTCAAGGAATATTATTTGGGGGTCCAGCCATGGAGAAGAGTTTAGACACTAGGAGAAGATAAGGAACACACACATTATCAAGAAATTACATTAGGATTCTCTTTTTAACCTGTTCCTTAAAACACTAGTGCTTAGGAAATCTATTGGAGGCAGAAGCATTCAAGGGTAGCTTAGGGTTAGGGTTAGGGTTAGGGCTAGGGTTAGGACACGGCTTAGGGTACGGGTTCGGGTACGGGTTCGTGTACGGTGTAGGGTATGGGTTTGGGTTAGGGTTAGGGTTAGTTTGAAGGTTAGGGCTCGGTTTAGGGTACGGGTTAGGATTAGGGTTCGTGTTAGGGTTAGGGTAGGGGTTAGGGTTAGGGTAGTTATTAAACCTATCCCACTCTCTAGATACCCCTTAGCACGTCAAGGAATATTATTTGGGGGTCCAGCCATGGAGAAGAGTTTAGACACTAGGAGAAGATAAGGAACACACCCATTATCAAGAAATCACATTAGGATTCTCTTTTTAACCTGTTCCTTAAAACACTAGTGCTTAGGAAATCTATTGGAGGCAGAAGCAGTCAAGGGTAGCTTAGGGTTAGGGTTAGGGTTAGGGCTAGGGTTAGGACACGGCTTAGGGTACGGGTTCGGGTACGGGTTCGTGTACGGCGTAGGGTATGGGTTTGGGTTAGTGTTAGGGTTAGTTTGAAGGTTAGGGCTCGGTTTAGGGTACGGGTTAGGATTAGGGTTCTTGTTAGGGTTAGGGTAGGGGTTAGGGTTAGGGTACGCGTTAGGGTTAGGGTAGTTATTAAACCTATCCCACTCTCTAGATACCCCTTAGCACGTCAAGGAATATTATTTGGGGGTCCAGCCATGGAGAAGAGTTTAGACACTAGGAGAAGATAAAGAACACACCCATTATCCTGAAATCACATTAGGATTCTCTTTTTAACCTGTTCCTTAATACACTAGTGCTTAGGAAATCTATTGGAGGCAGAAGTAGTCAAGGGTAGCTTAGGGTTAGGGTTACGGTTAGGGTTAGGTTTAGGGTACGGATTAGGGTACGGGTTCGGGTACGGATTCGGGTACGGCGTAGGGTATGGGTTAGGGTTAGGGTTAGGGTTAGTTTGAGTGTTAGGGCTCGGTTTAGGGTACGGGTTAGGATTAGGGTACGTGTTAGGTTTAGGGTAGGGGTTAGGGTTAGGGTACGCGTTAGGGTTAGGGTAGTTATTAAACCTATCCCACTCCCTAGATGCCCCTTAGCACGTCAAGGAATATTATTTGGGGGACCAGCCATGGAGAAGAGTTTAGACACTAGGAGAATATAAGGAACACACCCATTATCAAGAAATCACATTAGGATTCTCTTTTTAACCTGTTCCTTAAAACACTAGTGCTTAGGAAATCTATTGGAGGCAGAAGCAGTCAAGGGTAGCTTAGGGTTAGGGTTAGGGTTACGGTTAGGGTTAGGGTACGGGTTCGGGTACGGGTTCGTGTACGGCGTAGTTTATGGGTTAGGGTTAGGTTTAGGGTTAGTTTGAAGGTTAGGGCTCGGTTTAGGGTACGGGTTAGGATTAGGGTTCGTGTTAGGGTTAGGGTAGGGGTTAGGGTTAGGGTACGCGTTAGGGTAAGGGTAGTTATTAAACCTATCCCACTCTCTAGATACCCCTTAGCACGTCAAGGAATATTATTTGGGGGTCCAGCCATGGAGAAGAGTTTAGACACTAGGAGAAGATAAGGAACACACCCATTATCAAGAAATCACATTAGGATTCTCTTTTTAACCTGTTCCTTAAAACACTAGTGCTTAGGAAATCTATTGGAGGCAGAAGCAGTCAAGGGTAGCTTAGAGTTATGGTTAGGGTTAGGGTTATTGTTAGGGTAAGGCGTAGGGTACGGGTTCGGGTACGGTTTCGGGTACGGTATAGGGTATGGGTTAGGGTTAGTGTTAGGGTTAGTTTGAGGGTTAGGGCTCGGTTTAGGGTACGGGTTAGGATTAGGGTACGTGTTAGGGTTAGGGTAGGGGTTAGGGTTAGGGTATGCGTTAGGGTTAGGGTATTTATTAAACCTATCCCACTCTCTAGATACCCCTTAGCACGTCAAGGAATATTATTTGGGGGTCCAGCCATGGAGAAGAGTTTAGACACTAGGAGAAGATAAGGAACACACCCGTCATCAAGAAATCACATTAGGATTCTCTTTTTAACCTGTTCCTTAAAACACTAGTGCTTAGGAAATCTATTGGAGGCAGAAGCAGTCAAGGGTAGCTTAGGGTTAGGGTTAGGGTTAGGGTACGGCTTAGGGTACGGGTTCGTGTACGGGTTCGGGTACGGTTTTGGGTATGGCGTAGGATATGGGTTAGGGTTAGGGTTAGGGTTAGTTTGAGGGTTAGGGCTCGGTTTAGTGTACGGGTTAGGATTAGGGTACGTGTTAGGGTTAGGGTAGGGGTTAGGGTTAGAGTACGCGTTAGGGTTAGGGTAGTTATTAAACCTATCCCACTCTCGAGATACCCCTTAGCACGTCAAGGAATATTATTTGGGTGTCCAGCCATGGAGAAGAGTTTAGACACTAGGAGAAGATAAGGAACACACCCATTATCAAGAAATCACATTAGGATTCTCTTTTTAACCTGTTCCTTAAAACACTAGTGCTTAGGAAATCTATTGGAGGCAGAAGCAGTCAAGGGTAGCTTAGGGTTAGGGTTAGGGTTAGGGCTAGAGTTAGGGTACGGCATAGGGTACGGGTTCGGGTACGGGTTCGTGTACGGCGTAGGGTATGGGTTAGAGTTAGGGTTAGGGTTAGTTTGAAGGTTAGGGCTCGGTTTAGGTTTCGGCTTAGGATTAGGGTACGTGTTAGGGTTAGGGTAGGGGTTAGGGTTATGGTACGCGTTAGGGTTAGGGTAGTTATTAAACCTATCCCACTCTCTAGATACCCCTTAGCACGTCAAGGAATATTATTTGGGGGTCCAGCCATGGAGAAGAGTTTAGACACTAGGAGAAGATAAGGAACACACCCATTATCAAGAAATCACATTAGGATTCTCTTTTTAACCTGTTCCTTAAAACACTTGTGCTTAGGAAATCTATTGGAGGCAGAAGCAGTCAAGGGTAGCTTAGGTTTAGGGTTAGGGTTAGGGTTAGGGTTAGCTTTAGGGTACGACTTAGTGTACGGGTTCGGGTACGGGTTCGGGTACGGCGTATGGTATGGGTTAGGGTTAGGGTTAGGTTTAGTTTGAGGGTTAGGGATCGGTTTAGGGTACGGGTTAGGATTAGGGTACGTGTTAGGGTTAGGGTACGCGTTAGGGTTAGGGTAGTTATTAAACCTCTCCCACTCTCTAGATACCCCTTAGCACGTCAAGGGATATTATTTGGGGGTCCAGCCATGGAGAAGAGTTTAGACACTAGGAGAAGATAAGGAACACACCCATTATCCTGAAATCACAATAGGATTCTCTTTTTAACCTGTTCCTTAATACACAAGTGCTTAGGAAATCTATTGGAGGCAGAAGCAGTCAAGGGTAGCTTAGGGCTAGGGTTAGGGTTAGGGTTAGGGTTAGCGTTAGGGTTAGGGTTAGGGTACGGCTTAGGGTACGGGTTCGGGTACGGGTTCGGGTACGGCGTAGGGTATGGTTTAGGGTTAGGGTTAGGGTTAGTTTGAGGGTTAGGGCTCGGTTTAGGTTACGGGTTAGGATTAGTGTACGTGTTAAGGTTAGGGTAGAGGTTAGGGTTAGGGTACGCGTTAGGGTTAGGGTAGTTATTAAACCTATCCCACTCTCTAGATACCCCTTAGCACGTCAAGGAATATTATTTGGGGGTCCAGCCATGGAGAAGAGTTTAGACACTAGGAGAAGATAAGGAACACACCCATTATCAAGAAATCACATTAGGATTCTCTTTTTAACCTGTTCCTTAAAACACTAGTGCTTAGGAAATCTATTGGAGGCAGAAGCAGTCAAGGGTAGCTTAGGGTTAGGGTTAGGGTTAGGGTTAGGTTTAGGGTACGGCTTAGGGTACGGGTTCGGGTAAGGGTTCGGGTACGGCGTAGGTTATGGGTTAGGGTTAGGGTTAGGGTTAGTTTGAGGGTTAGGGCTCGGTTTAGGGTACGGGTTAGGATTAGTGTACGTGTTAGGGTTAGGGTAGAGGTTAGGGTTAGGGTATGCGTTAGGGTTCGGGTAGTTATTAAACCTATCCCACTCTCTAGATACCCCTTAGCACGTCAAGGAATATTATTTGGGGATCCAGCCATGGAGAAGAGTTTAGACACTAGGAGAAGATAAGGAACACACCCATTATCAAGAAATCACATTAGGATTCTCTTTTTAATCTGTTCCTTAATACACAAGTGCTTAGGAAATCTATTGGAGGCAGAAGCAGTCAAGGGTAGCTTAGGGCTAGGGTTAGGGTTAGGGTTAGGGTTAGCGTTAGGGTTAGGGTTAGGGTACGGCTTAGGGTACGGGTTCGGGTACGGGTTCGGGTACGGCGTAGGGTATGGTTTAGGGTTAGGGTTAGGGTTAGTTTGAGGGTTAGGGCTCGGTTTAGGTTACGGGTTAGGATTAGTGTACGTGTTAAGGTTAGGGTAGAGGTTAGGGTTAGGGTACGCGTTAGGTTTAGGGTAGTTATTAAACCTATCCCACTCTCTAGATACCCCTTAGCACGTCAAGGAATATTATTTGGGGGTCCAGCCATGGAGAAGAGTTTAGACACTAGGAGAAGATAAGGAACACACCCATTATCAAGAAATCACATTAGGATTCTCTTTTTAACCTGTTCCTTAAAACACTAGTGCTTAGGAAATCTATTGGAGGCAGAAGCAGTCAAGGGTAGCTTAGGGTTAGGGTTAGGGTTAGGGTTAGGTTTAGGGTACGGCTTAGGGTACGGGTTCGGGTATGGGTTCGGGTACGGCGTAGGTTATGGGTTAGGGTTAGGGTTAGGGTTAGTTTGAGGGTTAGGGCTCGGTTTAGGGTACGGGTTAGGATTAGTGTACGTGTTAGGGTTAGGGTAGAGGTTAGAGTTAGGGTATGCGTTAGGGTTCGGGTAGTTATTAAACCTATCCCACTCTCTAGATACCCCTTAGCACGTCAAGGAATATTATTTGGGGATCCAGCCATGGAGAAGAGTTTAGACACTAGGAGAAGATAAGGAACACACCCATTATCAAGAAATCACATTAGGATTCTCTTTTTAACCTGTTTCTTAAAACACTAGTGCTTAGGAAATCTATTGGAGGCAGAAGCAGTCAAGGGTAGCTTAGGGTTAGGGTTAGGGTTATTGTTAGGGTAAGGCTTAGGGTACGGGTTCGGGTACGGGTTCGTGTACGGCGTAGGGTATGGGTTTGGGTTAGGGTTAGGGTTAGTTTGAAGGTTAGGGCTCGGTTTAGGGTACGGGTTAGGATTAGGGTTCGTGTTAGGGTTAGGGTAGGGGTTAGGGTTAGGGTACGCGTTAGGGTTAGGGTAGTTATTAAACCTATCCCACTCTCTAGATACCCCTTAGCACGTCAAGGAATATTATTTGGGGGTCCAGCCATGGAGAAGAGTTTAGACAATAGGAGAAGATAAGGAACACACCCATTATCCTGAAATCACATTAGGATTCTCTTTTTAACCTGTTCCTTAATACACTAGTGCTTAGGAAATCTATTGGAGGCAGAAGCAGTCAAGGGTAGCTTAGGGTTAGGGTTAGGGTTAGGGTTATTGTTAGGGTACGGCTTAGGGTACGGGTTCGGGTATGGGTTCGGGTACGGCGTAGGGTATGGGTTAGGTTTAGGGTTAGGGTTAGTTTGAGGGTTAGGGCTCGGTTTAGTGTACGGGTTAGGATTAGGGTACGTGTTAGGGTTAGGGTAGGGGTTAGGGTTAGGGTACGCGTTAGGGTTAGGGTAGTTATTAAACCTATCCCACTCTCTAGATACCCCTTAGCACGTCAAGGAATATTATTTGGGGGTCCAGCCATGGAGAAGAGTTTAGACACTAGGAGAAGATAAGGAACACACCCATTAACAAGAAATCACATTAGGATTCTCTTTTTAACCTGTTCCTTAAAACACTAGTGCTTAGGAAATCTATTGGAGGCAAAGCAGTCAAGGGTAGCTTAGGGTTAGGGTTAGGGTTATTGTTAGGGTAAGGCTTAGGGTACGGGTTCGGGTACGGCATAGGGTATGGGATAGGGTTAGGGTTAGGGTTAGTTTGAGGGTTAGGGCTCGGTTTAGGTTACGGGTTAGGATTAGGGTACGTGTTAGGTTTAGGGTAGGGGTTAGGGTTAGGGTACGCGTTAGGGTTAGGGTAGTTATTAAACCTATCCCACTCCCTAGATGCCCCTTAGCACGTCAAGGAATATTATTTGGGGGACCAGCCATGGAGAAGAGTTTAGACACTAGGAGAAGATAAGGAACACACCCATTATCAAGAAATCACATTAGGATTCTCTTTTTAACCTGTTCCTTAAAACACTAGTGCTTAGGAAATCTATTGGAGGCAGAAGCAGTCAAGGGTAGCTTAGGGTTAGGGTTAGGGTTAGGGTTAGGGTTAGGTTTAGGGTACGGGTTCGGGTACGGGTTCGTGTACGGCGTAGGTTATGGGTTAGGGTTAGGGTTAGGGTTAGTTTGAAGGTTAGGGCTCGGTTTAGGGTACGGGTTAGGATTAGGGTTCGTGTTAGGGTTAGGGTAGGGGTTAGGGTTAGGGTACGCGTTAGGGTTAGGGTAGTTATTAAACCTATCCCACTCTCTAGATACCCCTTAGCACGTCAAGGAATATTATTTGGGGGTCCAGCCATGGAGAAGAGTTTAGACACTAGGAGAAGATAAGGAACACACACATTATCAAGAAATCACATTAGGATTCTCTTTTTAACCTGTTCCTTAAAACACTAGTGCTTAGGAAATCTATTGGAGGCAGAAGCAGTCAAGGGTAGCTTAGGGTTAGGGTTAGGGTTAGGGCTAGGGTTAGGACACGGCTTAGGGTACGGGTTCGGGTACGGGTTCGTGTACGGCGTAGGGTATGGGTTTGGGTTAGGGTTAGGGTTAGTTTGAAGGTTAGGGCTCGGTTTAGGGTACGGGTTAGGATTAGGGTTCGTGTTAGGGTTAGGGTAGGGGTTAGGGTTAGGGTACGCGTTAGGGTTAGGGTAGTTATTAAACCTATCCCACTCTCTAGATACCCCTTAGCACGTCAAGGAATATTATTTGGGGGTCCAGCCATGGAGAAGAGTTTAGACACTAGGAGAAGATAAGGAACACACCCATTATCCTGAAATCACATTAGGATTCTCTTTTTAACCTGTTCCTTAAAACACTAGTGCTTAGGAAATCTATTGGAGGCAGAAGCAGTCAAGGGTAGCTTAGGGTTAGGGTTAGGGTTAGGATACGGCTTAGGGTACGGGTTCGGGAACGGGTTCGGGTACGGGTTCGGGTACGGCGTAGGGTATGGGTTAGGTTTAGGGTTAGGGTTAGTTTGAGGGTTAGGGCTCGGTTTAGGTTACGGGTTAGGATTAGGGTACGTGTTAGGGTTAGGGTAGGGGTTAGGGTTAGGGTACGCGTTAGGGTTAGGGTAGTTATTAAACCTATCCCACTCTCTAGATACCCCTTAGCACGTCAAGGAATATTA
The DNA here is from genome assembly GCF_028021215.1 of Eschrichtius robustus. Classification (NCBI taxonomy): domain Eukaryota; kingdom Metazoa; phylum Chordata; class Mammalia; order Artiodactyla; family Eschrichtiidae; genus Eschrichtius; species Eschrichtius robustus. Next base: position 342,632 of record NW_027175233.1, read on the forward strand.
TTTGGGGGTCCAGCCATGGAGAAGAGTTTAGACACTAGGAGAAGATAAGGAACACACCCATTATCAAGAAATCACATTAGGATTCTCTTTTTAACCTGTTCCTTAAAACACTAGTGCTTAGGAAATCTATTGGAGGCAAAGCAGTCAAGGGTAGCTTAGGGTTAGGGTTAGGGTTATTGTTAGGGTAAGGCTTAGGGTACGGGTTCGGGTACGGCATAGGGTATGGGTTAGGGTTAGGGTTAGGGTTAGTTTGAGGGTTAGGGCTCGGTTTAGGATACGGGTTAGGATTAGGGTACGTGTTAGGTTTAGGGTAGGGGTTAGGGTTAGGGTACGCGTTAGGGTTAGGGTAGTTATTAAACCTATCCCACTCCCTAGATGCCCCTTAGCACGTCAAGGAATATTATTTGGGGGACCAGCCATGGAGAAGAGTTTAGACACTAGGAGAAGATAAGGAACACACCCATTATCAAGAAATCACATTAGGATTCTCTTTTTAACCTGTTCCTTAAAACACTAGTGCTTAGGAAATCTATTGGAGGCAGAAGCAGTCAAGGGTAGCTTAGGGTTAGGGTTAGGGTTAGGTCTAGGGTTAGGACACGGCTTAGGGTACGGGTTCGGGTACGGGTTTGGGTTAGGGTTAGGGTTAGTTTGAAGGTTAGGGCTCGGTTTAGGGTACAAGTTAGGATTAGGGTTCGTGTTAGGGTTAGGGTAGGGGTTAGGGTTAGGGTACGCGTTAGGGTTAGGGTAGTTATTAAACCTATCCCACTCTCTAGATACTCCTTAGCACGTCAAGGAATATTATTTGGTGGTCCAGCCATGGAGAAGAGTTTAGACACTAGGAGAATATAAGGAACACACCCATTATCCTGAAATCACATTAGGATTCTCTTTTTAACCTGTTCCTTAATACAATAGTGCTTAGGAAATCTATTGGAGGCAGAAGCAGTCAAGGGTAGCTTAGGGTTAGGGTTAGGGTTAGGGTTAGGGTTAGGGTACGGCTTAGGGTGCGGGTTCGGGTATGGGTTCGTGTACGCTGTAGGGTATGGTTTAGGGTTAGGGTTAGGGTTAGTTTGAAGGTTAGGGCTTTGTTTAGGGTACAGGTTAGGATTAGGGTTCGTGTTAGGGTTAGGGTAGGGGTTAGGGTTAGGTTACGCGTTAGGGTTAGGGTAGTTATTAAACCTATCCCACTCCCTAGATACCCCTTAGCACGTCAAGGAATATTATTTGGGGGTCCAGCCATGGAGAAGAGTTTAGACACTAGGAGAAGATAAGGAACACACCCATTATCAAGAAATCACATTAGGATTCTCTTTTTAACCTGTTCCTTAAAACACTTGTGCTTAGGAAATCTATTGGAGGCAGAAGCAGTCAAGGGTAGCTTAGGTTTAGGTTTAGGGTTAGGGTTAGGGTTAGCTTTAGGGTACGACTTAGTGTACGGGTTCGGGTACGGGTTCGGGTACGGCGTATGGTATGGGTTAGGGTTAGGGTTAGGTTTAGTTTGAGGGTTAGGGATCGGTTTAGGGTACGGGTTAGGATTAGGGTACGTGTTAGGGTTAGGGTACGCGTTAGGGTTAGGGTAGTTATTAAACCTCTCCCACTCTCTAGATACCCCTTAGCACGTCAAGGGATATTATTTGGGGGTCCAGCCATGGAGAAGAGTTTAGACACTAGGAGAAGATAAGGAACACACCCATTATCCTGAAATCACAATAGGATTCTCTTTTTAACCTGTTCCTTAATACACAAGTGCTTAGGAAATCTATTGGAGGCAGAAGCAGTCAAGGGTAGCTTAGGGCTAGGGTTAGGGTTAGGGTTAGGGTTAGCGTTAGGGTTAGGGTTAGGGTACGGCTTAGGGTACGGGTTCGGGTACGGGTTCGGGTACGGCGTAGGGTATGGTTTAGGGTTAGGGTTAGGGTTAGTTTGAGGGTTAGGGCTCGGTTTAGGTTACGGGTTAGGATTAGTGTACGTGTTAAGGTTAGGGTAGAGGTTAGGGTTAGGGTACGCGTTAACGTTAGGGTAGTTATTAAACCTATCCCACTCTCTAGATACCCCTTAGCACGTCAAGGAATATTATTTGGGGGTCCAGCCATGGAGAAGAGTTTAGACACTAGGAGAAGATAAGGAACACACCCATTATCAAGAAATCACATTAGGATTCTCTTTTTAACCTGTTCCTTAAAACACTAGTGCTTAGGAAATCTATTGGAGGCAGAAGCAGTCAAGGGTAGCTTAGGGTTAGGGTTAGGGTTAGGGTTAGGGTTAGGGTTAGGGTACGGGTTCGGGTACGGGTTCGTGTACGGCGTAGGTTATGGGTTAGGGTTAGGGTTAGGGTTAGTTTGAAGGTTAGGGCTCGGTTTAGGGTACGGGTTAGGATTAGGGTTCGTGTTAGGGTTAGGGTAGGGGTTAGGGTAAGGGTACGCGTTAGGGTTAGGGTAGTTATTAAACCTATCCCACTCTCTAGATACCCCTTAGCACGTCAAGGAATATTATTTGGGGGTCCAGCCATGGAGAAGAGTTTAGACACTAGGAGAAGATAAGGAACACACACATTATCAAGAAATCACATTAGGATTCTCTTTTTAACCTGTTCCTTAAAACACTAGTGCTTAGGAAATCTATTGGAGGCAGAAGCAGTCAAGGGTAGCTTAGGGTTAGGGTTAGGGTTAGGGCTAGGGTTAGGACACGGCTTAGGGTACGGTTTCGGGTACGGGTTCGTGTACGGCGTAGGGTATGGGTTTGGGTTAGGGTTAGGGTTAGTTTGAAGGTTAGGGCTCGGTTTAGGGTACGGGTTAGGATTAGGGTTCGTGTTAGGGTTAGGGTAGGGGTTAGGGTTAGGGTAGTTATTAAACCTATCCCACTCTCTAGATACCCCTTAGCACGTCAAGGAATATTATTTGGGGGTCCAGCCATGGAGAAGAGTTTAGACACTAGGAGAAGATAAGGAACACACACATTATCAAGAAATCACATTAGGATTCTCTTTTTAACCTGTTCCTTAAAACACTAGTGCTTAGGAAATCTATTGGAGGCAGAAGCAGTCAAGGGTAGCTTAGGGTTAGGGTTAGGGTTATTGTTAGGGTAAGGCTTAGGGTACGGGTTCGGGTACGGCATACGGTATGGGTTAGGGTTAGGGTTAGGGTTAGTTTGAGGGTTAGGGCTCGGTTTAGGGTACGGGTTAGGATTAGGGTTCGTGTTAGGGTTAGGGTAGGGGTTAGGGTTAGGGTAGTTATTAAACCTATCCCACTCTCTAGATACCCCTTAGCACGTCAAGGAATATTATTTGGGGGTCCAGCCATGGAGAAGAGTTTAGACACTAGGAGAAGATAAGGAACACACCCATTATCAAGAAATCACATTAGGATTCTCTTTTTAACCTGTTCCTTAAAACACTTGTGCTTAGGAAATCTATTGGAGGCAGAAGCAGTCAAGGGTAGCTTAGGTTTAGGGTTAGGGTTAGGGTTAGGGTTAGCTTTAGGGTACGACTTAGTGTACGGGTTCGGGTACGGGTTCGGGTACGGCGAATGGTATGGGTTAGGGTTAGGGTTAGGTTTAGTTTGAGGGTTAGGGATCGGTTTAGGGTACGGGTTAGGATTAGGGTACGTGTTAGGGTTAGGGTACGCGTTAGGGTTAGGGTAGTTATTAAACCTATCCCACTCTCTAGATACCCCTTAGCACGTCAAGGAATATTATTTGGGGGTCCAGCCATGGAGAAGAGTTTAGACACTAGGAGAAGATAAGGAACACACCCATTATCAAGAAATCACATTAGGATTCTCTTTTTAACCTGTTCCTTAAAACACTTGTGCTTAGGAAATCTATTGGAGGCAGAAGCAGTCAAGGGTAGCTTAGGGCTAGGGTTAGGGTTAGGGTTAGGGTTAGCGTTAGGGTTAGGGTTAGGGTACGGCTTAGGGTACGGGTTCGGGTACGGGTTCGGGTACGGCGTAGGGTATGGTTTAGGGTTAGGGTTAGGGTTAGTTTGAGGGTTAGGGCTCGGTTTAGGTTACGGGTTAGGATTAGTGTACGTGTTAAGGTTAGGGTAGAGGTTAGGGTTAGGGTACGCGTTAACGTTAGGGTAGTTATTAAACCTATCCCACTCTCTAGATACCCCTTAGCACGTCAAGGAATATTATTTGGGGGTCCAGCCATGGAGAAGAGTTTAGACACTAGGAGAAGATAAGGAACACACCCATTATCAAGAAATCACATTAGGATTCTCTTTTTAACCTGTTCCTTAAAACACTAGTGCTTAGGAAATCTATTGGAGGCAGAAGCAGTCAAGGGTAGCTTAGGGTTAGGGTTAGGGTTAGGGTTAGGGTTAGGGTTAGGGTACGGGTTCGGGTACGGGTTCGTGTACGGCGTAGGTTATGGGTTAGGGTTAGGGTTAGGGTTAGTTTGAAGGTTAGGGCTCGGTTTAGGGTACGGGTTAGGATTAGGGTTCGTGTTAGGGTTAGGGTAGGGGTTAGGGTTAGGGTACGCGTTAGGGTTAGGGTAGTTATTAAACCTATCCCACTCTCTAGATACCCCTTAGCACGTCAAGGAATATTATTTGGGGGTCCAGCCATGGAGAAGAGTTTAGACACTAGGAGAAGATAAGGAACACACACATTATCAAGAAATCACATTAGGATTCTCTTTTTAACCTGTTCCTTAAAACACTAGTGCTTAGGAAATCTATTGGAGGCAGAAGCAGTCAAGGGTAGCTTAGGGTTAGGGTTAGGGTTAGGGCTAGGGTTAGGACACGGCTTAGGGGTACGGTTTCGGGTACGGGTTCGTGTACGGCGTAGGGTATGGGTTTGGGTTAGGGTTAGGGTTAATTTGAAGGTTAGGGCTCGGTTTAGGGTACGGGTTAGGATTAGGGTTCGTGTTAGGGTTAGGGTAGGGGTTAGGGTTAGGGTAGTTATTAAACCTATCCCACTCTCTAGATACCCCTTAGCACGTCAAGGAATATTATTTGGGGGTCCAGCCATGGAGAAGAGTTTAGACACTAGGAGAAGATAAGGAACACACCCATTATCAAGAAATCACATTAGGATTCTCTTTTTAACCTGTTCCTTAAAACACTAGTGCTTAGGAAATCTATTGGAGGCAGAAGCAGTCAAGGGTAGCTTAGGGTTAGGGTTAGGGTTAGGGCTAGGGTTAGGACACGGCTTAGGGTACGGGTTCGGGTACGGGTTCGTGTACGGCGTAGGGTATGGGTTTGGGTTAGGGTTAGGGTTAGTTTGAAGGTTAGGGCTCGGTTTAGGGTACGGGTTAGGATTAGGGTTCGTGTAGGGTTAGGGTTAGGGTACGCGTTAGGGTTAGGGTAGTTATTAAACCTATCCCACTCTCTAGATACTCCTTAGCACGTCAAGGAATATTATTTGGTGGTCCAGCCATGGAGAAGAGTTTAGACACTAGGAGAATATAAGGAACACACCCATTATTCCTGAAATCACATTAGGATTCTCTTTTTAACCTGTTCCTTAATACAATAGTGCTTAGGAAATCTATTGGAGGCAGAAGCAGTCAAGGGTAGCTTAGGGTTAGGGTTAGGGTTAGGGTTAGGGTTAGGGTACGGCTTAGGGTGCGGGTTCGGGTATGGGTTCGTGTACGCTGTAGGGTATGGTTTAGGGTTAGGGTTAGGGTTAGTTTGAAGGTTAGGGCTTTGTTTAGGGTACAGGTTAGGATTAGGGTTCGTGTTAGGGTTAGGGTAGGGGTTAGGGTTAGGTTACGCGTTAGGGTTAGGGTAGTTATTAAACCTATCCCACTCCCTAGATACCCTTAGCACGTCAAGGAATATTATTTGGGGGTCCAGCCATGGAGAAGAGTTTAGACACTAGGAGAAGATAAGGAACACACCCATTATCAAGAAATCACATTAGGATTCTCTTTTTAACCTGTTCCTTAAAACACTTGTGCTTAGGAAATCTATTGGAGGCAGAAGCAGTCAAGGGTAGCTTAGGTTTAGGGGTTAGGGTTAGGGTTAGGGTTAGCTTTAGGGTACGACTTAGTGTACGGGTTCGGGGTACGGGTTCGGGTACGGCGTATGGTATGGGTTAGGGTTAGGGTTAGGTTTAGTTTGAGGGTTAGGGATCGGTTTAGGGTACGGGTTAGGATTAGGGTACGTGTTAGGGTTAGGGTACGCGTTAGGGTTAGGGTAGTTATTAAACCTATCCCACTCTCTAGATACCCCTTAGCACGTCAAGGGATATTATTTGGGGGTCCAGCCATGGAGAAGAGTTTAGACACTAGGAGAAGATAAGGAACACACCCATTATCCTGAAATCACAATAGGATTCTCTTTTTAACCTGTTCCTTAATACACAAGTGCTTAGGAAATCTATTGGAGGCAGAAGCAGTCAAGGGTAGCTTAGGGCTAGGGTTAGGGTTAGGGTTAGGGTTAGCGTTAGGGTTAGGGTTAGGGGTACGGCTTAGGGTACGGGTTCGGGTACGGGTTCGGGTACGGCGTAGGGTATGGTTTAGGGTTAGGGTTAGGGTTAGTTTGAGGGTTAGGGCTCGGTTTAGGTTACGGGTTAGGATTAGTGTACGTGTTAAGGTTAGGGTAGAGGTTAGGGTTAGGGTACGCGTTAACGTTAGGGTAGTTATTAAACCTATCCCACTCTCTAGATACCCCTTAGCACGTCAAGGAATATTATTTGGGGGTCCAGCCATGGAGAAGAGTTTAGACACTAGGAGAAGATAAGGAACACACCCATTATCAAGAAATCACATTAGGATTCTCTTTTTAACCTGTTCCTTAAAACACTAGTGCTTAGGAAATCTATTGGAGGCAGAAGCAGTCAAGGGTAGCTTAGGGTTAGGGTTAGGGTTAGGGTTAGGTTTTAGGGTTAGGGTACGGGTTCGGGTACGGGTTCGTGTACGGCGTAGGTTATGGGTTAGGGTTAGGGTTAGGGTTAGTTTGAAGGTTAGGGCTCGGTTTAGGGTACGGGTTAGGATTAGGGTTCGTGTTAGGGTTAGGGTAGGGGTTAGGGTTAGGGTACGCGTTAGGGTTAGGGTAGTTATTAAACCTATCCCACTCTCTAGATACCCCTTAGCACGTCAAGGAATATTATTTGGGGGTCCAGCCATGGAGAAGAGTTTAGACACTAGGAGAAGATAAGGAACACACACATTATCAAGAAATCACATTAGGATTCTCTTTATAACCTGTTCCTTAAAACACTAGTGCTTAGGAAATCTATTGGAGCAGAAGCAGTCAAGGGTAGCTTAGGGTTAGGGTTAGGGTTAGGGCTAGGGTTAGGACACGGCTTAGGGTACGGTTTCGGGTACGGGTTCGTGTACGGCGTAGGGTATGGGTTTGGGTTAGGGTTAGGGTTAATTTGAAGGTTAGGGCTCGGTTTAGGGTACGGGTTAGGATTAGGGTTCGTGTTAGGGTTAGGGTAGGGGTTAGGGTTAGGGTAGTTATTAAACCTATCCCACTCTCTAGATACCCCTTAGCACGTCAAGGAATATTATTTGGGGGTCCAGCCATGGAGAAGAGTTTAGACACTAGGAGAAGATAAGGAACACACCCATTATCAAGAAATCACATTAGGATTCTCTTTTTAACCTGTTCCTTAAAACACTAGTGCTTAGGAAATCTATTGGAGGCAGAAGCAGTCAAGGGTAGGTTAGGGTTAGGGTTAGGGTTAGGGCTAGGGTTAGGACACGGCTTAGGGTACGGGTTCGGGTACGGGTTCGTGTACGGCGTAGGGTATGGGTTTGGGTTAGGGTTAGGGTTAGTTTGAAGGTTAGGGCTCGGTTTAGGGTACGGGTTAGGATTAGGGTTCGTGTTAGGGTTAGGGTTAGGGTACGCGTTAGGGTTAGGGTAGTTATTAAACCTATCCCACTCTCTAGATACCCCTTAGCACGTCAAGGAATATTATTTGGGGGTTCAGCCATGGAGAAGAGTTTAGACACTAGGAGAAGATAAGGAACACACCCATTATCCTGAAATCACATTAGGATTCTCTTTTTAACCTGTTCCTTAAAACACTAGTGCTTAGGAAATCTATTGGAGGCAGAAGCAGTCAAGGGTAGCTTAGGGTTAGGGTTAGGGTTATTGTTAGGGTAAGGCTTAGGGTACGGGTTCGGGTACGGCATACGGTATGGGATAGGGTTAGGGTTAGGGTTAGTTTGAGGGTTAGGGCTCGGTTTAGGGTACGGGTTAGGATTAGGGTACGTGTTAGGGTTAGGGTAGGGGTTAGGGGTTAGGGTATGCGTTAGGGTTAGGGTATTTATTAAACCTATCCCACTCTCTAGATACCCCTTAGCACGTCAAGGAATATTATTTGGGGGTCCAGCCATGGAGAAGAGTTTAGACACTAGGAGAAGATAAGGAACACACCCGTCATCAAGAAATCACATTAGGATTCTCTTTTTAACCTGTTCCTTAAAACACTAGTGCTTAGGAAATCTATTGGAGGCAGAAGCAGTCAAGGGTAGCTTAGGGTTAGGGTTAGGGTTAGGGTACGGCTTAGGGTACGGGTTCGTGTACGGGTTCGGGTACGGTTTTTGGGTATGGCGTAGGATATGGGTTAGGGTTAGGGTTAGGGTTAGTTTGAGGGTTAGGGCTCGGTTTAGGGTACGGGTTAGGATTAGGGTACGTGTTAGGGTTAGGGTAGGGGTTAGGGTTAGAGTACGCGTTAGGGTTAGGGTAGTTATTAAACCTATCCCACTCTCTAGATACCCCTTAGCACGTCAAGGAATATTATTTGGGGGTCCAGCCATGGAGAAGAGTTTAGACACTAGGAGAAGATAAGGAACACACCCATTATCAAGAAATCACATTAGGATTCTCTTTTTAACCTGTTCCTTAAAACACTAGTGCTTAGGAAATCTATTGGAGGCAGAAGCAGTCAAGGGTAGCTTAGGGTTAGGGTTAGGGATAGGGCTAGAGTTAGGGTACGGCATAGGGTACGGGTTCGGGTACGGGTTCGTGTACGGCGTAGGGTATGGGTTAGAGTTAGGGTTAGGGTTAGTTTGAAGGTTAGGGCTCGGTTTAGGTTTCGGCTTAGGATTAGGGTACGTGTTAGGGTTAGGGTAGGGGTTAGGGTTATGGTACGCGTTAGGGTTAGGGTAGTTATTAAACCTATCCCACTCTCTAGATACCCCTTAGCACGTCAAGGAATATTATTTGGGGGTCCAGCCATGGAGAAGAGTTTAGACACTAGGAGAAGATAAGGAACACACCCATTATCAAGAAATCACATTAGGATTCTCTTTTTAACCTGTTCCTTAAAACACTTGTGCTTAGGAAATCTATTGGAGGCAGAAGCAGTCAAGGGTAGCTTAGGTTTAGGGTTAGGGTTAGGGTTAGGGTTAGCTTTAGGGTACGACTTAGTGTACGGGTTCGGGTACGGGTTCGGGTACGGCGAATGGTATGGGTTAGGGTTAGGGTTAGGTTTAGTTTGAGGGTTAGGGATCGGTTTAGGGTACGGGTTAGGATTAGGGTACGTGTTAGGGTTAGGGTACGCGTTAGGGTTAGGGTAGTTATTAAACCTATCCCACTCTCTAGATACCCCTTAGCACGTCAAGGGATATTATTTGGGGGTCCAGCCATGGAGAAGAGTTTAGACACTAGGAGAAGATAAGGAACACACCCATTATCCTGAAATCACAATAGGATTCTCTTTTTAACCTGTTCCTTAATACACAAGTGATTAGGAAATCTATTGGAGGCAGAAGCAGTCAAGGGTAGCTTAGGGCTAGGGTTAGGGTTAGGGTTAGGGTTAGCGTTAGGGTTAGGGTTAGGGTACGGCTTAGGGTACGGGTTCGGGTACGGGTTCGGGTACGGCGTAGGTTATGGTTTAGGGTTAGGGTTAGGGTTAGTTTGAGGGTTAGGGCTCGGTTTAGGTTACGGGTTAGGATTAGTGTACGTGTTAAGGTTA